>NC_063178.1:19372388-19672388 GCF_023159225.1 Perognathus longimembris pacificus | reverse complement strand
CCCGGCATGTCCAACCCCTTCGGGAAAACGTCAGTCAACTCATGACTACCTTTGTTCTTTTTGATGTACTTTTTCTCTGTGTGAGCCAGTACTAGAGCTTAACCTCCAGACCTAGGTACTGTCCCTTAGCGTTTTTGCTCCAGGCTGGCTCTCTACCTCTTGAGCCATAGCTGTAGTTCTTATTTGAGCAGCATTAGGCCGCAACCACTAAAGTACGTGGTAAATCACTTCTGTGAGGACACACGTGACTTAGCATGGTGTGTGTGGTAGGTGTGCATGTAGGTGGCATTCATGGTGAATGTGTGGATGGGAATCTATGACTATGGTACAAGTCTATGGTATGTGTGGCATGTGCAAACGTGTGTATGTTTTGTATTAATAACAAGTGTCAGACTAGGCACTAGAAACCCGAAGGTAAGCCCATAAACATAATATGTGCTGGCATCATTTTTCCATTGATTTCTTCCATTTGGTCTTCTGTTCAATAAACAGGCACTGGAACAAAGTAACTGGTTTAATTCTCATGAAAATACTATGAAGTAGCACTCACCCTATTTACTATTTAGTCATTTGTCATTTCCCGTTCACAGAAGAGAAAACCAAGCACAGAGTAAATCGCTCCCCAGGTCACGAGGAAGGGTCTCAGGGAGAAGCAGAGCCCGAATAGCCCAGCACGATCCCTGTCGCAAAGCACAGGCAGACCCCAAATTCCCTCCTCCCTCCTCCCAGGTCCTGTGGAGGGACTTCCACTTCCCTCTCCTCTCCTTAGGAATAGACTTGTAACCCCGACATCCAAAGACACCCCTTTACTCTCTTGTGTATGCTTCATTTTAACAAGGATATTGAACATTATCATTCCGTAGGAAGGAAACAATATCCTTGCGTGTTTTCTACAGACTGCCAAAAGGAAAGGCTTGGCCCTGCGTGGCAGGCAGACGGCCAGGCTCCAGGAAGCATGACAACTTCTGGAAGCATGGGAAGTTATCACTGTTACCAAAGGAGACAGTTCAGAGAAACAGCTGGGGCAGGATACACTGTTTGCTTGTTGTTTGGCTTGGTTTGGTTTTGCTGCTGTTTGTTGTTGTTGTTTGTGGTGGCGTTTTTTTTTTTAAAGATTTATTTTAGTAGAGTAGGATTACCAGTGGAGAAGAGAAAGAAACATCCCTTACCCCCATGCAGGAAATGGAAGTTAGACTCCAGGACAGCTTAGAGAGGAAAACCTTGCAGCTCAAAGGGCAAACCAGGTCACTGTGTTAGAAAGAATGACCTTTTTCTTCCCCAGGCCCTCTTACCCACAATCCTCCTGTGCACACCGTTACACCCATCAGAGAACACTGGCCACCACACATTCAGGCTAGGTTAAAGGAATCAGCACACCGCCCGCCTCCTGTTGAGAAAGAAGAGCAAGACTGTCCAGAGCTGCTGGGAGGGACTTGTCAGTTCTGGTAGACATGTACGAATGGCGGCAACCCCAGCTCTAGGTGTGCTCTTGAGCCCAGTGCCTTTGCCTCCAGGGTAAGTCAAGGCCGCCTTGGCACTGTGCCAGCCTGTGCACCTGTCTATTAAAGGCTCCGGTGCCCCCTCTGCGAACAGCCCATCCCAGAGGGCCTGCCGCTCCAGGAGCCCGGAGAACCTCACACAGGTCAAAAGGTAGGCCCAGCAGAGAGCAACTGCATGCTGTGTGAGAGCACATTAGAAGACCCATTTCCCACGTTAACCTTACAGCCGTAACCCAAAATGAGGCGTGTTTTTTGTTCTTTTAAAAATTAATTGCGTAAGTGCTCCTTTCATACCAAAATTGTGCAACTGAATATGATCTGGTTTCCATCGAAAACACCGTTTGTAAAATACTGTACAGTTTTTCTCCCCAGACTTAAAATGACACTCTGATGAATGACGTGACTTTTGTACAATCTGCAATGTGTTCTTGTCACAATGTCTTATTTCAAAGTGGAACTCTTACTTCTCACATGGACTTAATTCATGGAATACAGAATAACACCAGGGCTATAGAATCCTCTGAGAATCTGTATTATGATTCTGAATAACACAGTTACTCATCAGCACTGAATGATACCAGATATCAAAACCATAAAAATTCCATTTATAATGGACATTACTTCAATTTAGATGAGATTAGTGTGGACATGTTTTTACAGTAAAACAAGATAATCATGCAAAGCCTAAGCCTATCTGTGAATATTGCCACTTTCAAGCAATTCTTTCCTTCCTTCCTTCTTTGCTTTTTTCTTTCTTCCTCATTTTCCCTTTTTCCTTCCTTCTTTCTTTTTTCTTTCCTCCTTCCCTTGTCCCTTCCTTACTCTTTCTCTCTTTTTTCTTCCCTTTCTCTCTCTCTTTCTTTCTTTCTCTCTCTCTTTCTTTCTCTCTCTCTCTCTCTTTCTTTCTTTCTTTCTTTCTTTCTTTCTTTCTTTCTTTCTTTCTTTCTTTCTTTCTTTCTGTCTTTTCTTTCCTCCTGTGCCAACACTGGAGTTTAAACTCAAAAACTTATGGCCAGCAGTGTACCACTTGAGTCATGGCCCCAGTCCTGCATTCTGCTTATTATTTTGGAGATAAAGTTCTACGGATTTTTCTGCCCTGGGCTGTCTTTGAATTATGAATCTTCAGGTCTCAACCTCTTGTGTACCTGCAGCTACAGATGTGTAGCTATGTCCAGTACACGCCCTGTTTCCAGCTGGCAAACAAATCCACTGGGATAATGCTAATAACAGAGTTGCAGAGGCACACACAATCTATGATCTTAGTTATGAAAACAGGAAAGAAAGGATGAATATGACTCTCTTTGTGTGTGGACATATACCTAGGCACCTACACATATTCACCAGAAATAGCTCTGTGGAAAGGTCTTTATCAAGGACCACATGATTATTTTTCAAGGAATAGAGTGACTGAAGGAAGGAAAGATTAGTAACTTCCCCCAATACATCTTTGTGTTCTTTAATTTACAGTGATTGATTTTGTAACTAAAACTATCTAATAAAATACATCCATCCAAACACAAGAAATCTAAATTGAAATGAGTACTAGAAACAAGTACAAAGCAACCTTGGAGAATGTGTAAGTTTGAAATGACCATTAATAGCAGTGAAATCCTAAAAGAGAATCCTTTTTTATTTTTCCCATGAATATACATGTAAATTCATAGCCCTAGATTATTATTTTACATTATTTCAGATTTAAGTCCTAAAACATAATGATCTTTATGACTACAAAATTGCTGAAGAATTTCTCTGTCTGGAGCTGGAAACTGAATTCCTATTATTCTTTGGGATATTATCTCTAATGTACGCAATCTTAAAAAAAATGGGGGCAAAGTCAAACAATAATAAAGAAAATACCAATTCCCGTGATTATGGGAAGACAAGGCCATTCTATGTAAAAACAACGAGTGTTGGAATCCACACCTACATGGAGACTCCAAGTCACAACCAGACAACCTCATTGTGCTTTCCGTTGCCATTCTAAATAAGAGTTTGCTTTAAACTAAGGTCTAATTCTAGGTTGACATGAAGTTGAATTTTCTTTTACTACAAGTTCAGGGTTTGGCTAAATGGAACTTGTTGCTTCTAACAGGTGTGATTTCTGGAATACTTTTAATACATTTTCTACTTAAAAGATATACATTTTCAACGGAAGGTGATACACGTAAAATGAAATATTGTATTTTGAGTAACTATCTCTCGAATTCATTTCTTAAGAAATTAGGAAGCAAAGCACCAGTAGTGTATGCTTGTAATATTTTCTATACAGGAAGAGAAGATCTGAGGATCACAGTTCAAATCCAGCCCAGGCAGAAAAGCCCATGAAACTCTTATCTCTAATTGACGAGTAAAATAATAGAAGTGGAGGTGTGGCTCAAGTGCAAGAGTGTCAACCTTGACCCAAAATCCAAGGGACAGTTCCAAGGCCCTGAGTTAACAACTCAGTACCATCACCAAAAAGAAAAAGAAAAGACAAAGGAAAAAAAAAGGGAAGGAAAGAAGAGAAAGAGAGAGAGAGAGAGAAGAAAAGAAAAGATGGGGAAAAATTAGGTCCCTGAACTCTGGAGATCTACAAATCAAATCAGGATTATTCAATATTTGTTTTGTTTTGTTTTTCTTTTAAAAAGCCAGGCTCCAGTAGTTCATACTTGTAATCCTAGCTACTAAGGAGGCCGAGATCTGAGGATCGCAGTTCAATGCCAGCCTGTGCAGGAAAGTCTGTGAGACTCTTATCTCCAATAAACTACTCAGAAAATGCTGGAATTGGCTCTGTGGCTCAAGTGGTAGAGTGCTAGCCTTGAGCACAAAGAAGCTCAGGGACAGTGCCCAGGCCCAGAGTTCGAGACCCATGACTGACGAAAAAAAGGATGTCCTAAGCGTAAAGTAGAGCGATGCACCTGCCTGACCGAACTCCTAGCTGTCTGCAGAGCATCTGCATGTCCTGGTGGCGGGCTGCGTGTGAGCGGAAGCAGGTGCCTCTGCCCAGCCTTAGAAGAGGATCAGAGCACAAATCACTAGTACTGGAAAACAGCAAGGCTCAAATTCCAAATTCTATTGAGTTTCCACTGGATTTTGGTCACTTTTGCACGTGTGAAGAAATTCCAACATACACCTGGGGTTATTTAGGAAATAAACAGCCTCCCACACATTTGTAGTATACTGTTCCTTTTAAATGAAGGCAGCCACTCCTGCCATCTGGGATATACTACTTCATAGTAACTAGAACACAGGCAGGAAGAGGGTTAGAAAATGGCACTTAGGTAGAAAAAAAATCAGGATAAGCTTTTTTTTTTTTTTAAATTGTTGGAGCTATCTGGTGGAGAAATTGGATTCATTTTACTCTTCTCTACTTTTATGTATGTTTAAAAGTTTTCATAATAAACGCATAATAAAATAAAAGACAAAAGCATGAAAACAAACACAACAAATTATGCATTGCACTATCCATAAATTAGAATGGCTGAGGAAAAGACAGAGAGAGACAGACAGCGGTTGAGAGACAAAGAATGAGAAACAGAGAGAAAGGCAGAGAGAGAAGTAGAAGAGAGAGAGGAAGGGGGGAGGAAAGGAGAGGGAGAGAGAGAAAGAGGGAGAGGGAGAGAGACAGGGAGAGAAAGAGAGACAGACAGACAGAAAGACAGATGCCATTAATTGTGGCCAGGACATGGAGCCCTGAGAACATTCAAGCCACCAAGTCTGCCTCAGAGAAGCCAAGACCTCCTCGTGCAGAAGCTTTGCCTTTCATGTATGCATAGAACAAAAACTTGTTTTCTCTATATACTACAGCCTGAGTCTTTGTGTGTCTTAATGAATATACCTATTTAGATCCTGTGAGTATTTCATTTTCAGTTGTGTGAGTGCATGAAACCAGCTACACAAAATGCATACCATCCTGTCATTTCTAGATACCACGATTACTATTATGATTATCCAATGTCATTGGCTTAGATGCCAAAGCATATGACCCTAGGTCAAAAGTTGCTCATAGCAGGTACTGCTTTGCTGTCCCAGCTCTCCACAATGGAATGTCACACAGAACACTCGTGCCCTAAGGGAGTCCAGTATGCTTTGTTCTGAGCAATAAAAGTGTTCTTATTCATTAGTCAATTTTCCTAAAATGTAATAGGCTCACTAAGGTCAACTAGATTGCTTTCTACTTAAATAATTGTCTAAGAAACAAAAGACTGGAGAGTCTAACACTGTGTTATTACAATTCAAAACCATGGGTGTAATCATAGTACATTACGACCATTTCAGACCACTTATATTACCTTAGAATATTACATTTTCCTTCATCCCACTAAATGATTATTTTTCAATTTGGCTAAATCCGAAGCTTATATATGGGTTATTTTTTACAAAATTGAAATAGATGCATAAGCACATGGAATGATCTCTAATAAACCAGAGTCAGAGCACATAGTTGTAGTCGGACAAGTGGGAAAGCGGGAGGAGAACAGAGAGATGGAGACGGGGTGGGCGAGGAGGTGGTGTTAGGATAGAAACAGATCTGAGGACGAGGATAAGGATGGGGGCAGACAGGGGACAAAAGAGAGAAAATAAAAGGCGTCGTATGAGCAAGTGAGTAAAACAAGAAAGATGAGCAGAGTGAAAATAAAGTGACCCCTAGATCACATCTTAGGGGTCTCGAAACTCCTTGTTTGCTTTATTAAACAACCGCGATCTCTCTTCTCATCACAGTAATCAGTCATGCCTAATCACACTGGGGTAAGGAAACAGAATCCTGCAGAAGACATTGTCTTGATCCTGGCTACATTTGTGATTTAGCCCACTGCTGTTCATTCTATTCCAGTTTTCCTCAGAACTCACTGCATGTGTCCACCAGGAAACACAGACCCACCTGTCTGTCCCTACTGCTGAAGTGATTCCCAAACAGGTGTTATTATGAGGAAATACATGTTCTTTGTTTGTTGTGTGTGTGTGTGTGCAAGCGGGCATGTGTGTGTGCTTGAACTCAAGGCGTAGGCACTGTTCCTTAGCTTTTGTACTCAAGGAGAGTTCTCTAACCCTTGCGCCACAGCTCCATTTCCAGATTTGTGCTGGCTAATTAGAGATCAGAGCCTGAGGGATTGTCCTGCCCAGGCTGGCTTCGAACCTCGATCCTCAGATCTTAGCCTCCTGAACAGCTAGGATACCAGGCCTGAGCCACCTGCGCTCACCTGATAAGCATGGTCTTGAGCAAGTCCCAGGGCCCATGCACATGCATTTCTGTAAGGACATACTTGTCGGGAAGAGAAAGCTGTAGGTTGTGTAGGAAATGCCAAGTGGTCCCTGTTCAAAGAACATTGAGTAACTGCTGCTCGCGGGCCCCCAAAACCCAGGAGCCTAAGTTGGAAATAATTTACTGAAGAGACTAATTTGAGGTAATTTACTTAAAGGACTGAATTGTACTCTATGAATATGGATTTTTCCACTGAAATTCATCCCCATAAAAAGAGAAGCTTTGATAATTGAATTTTCTCCTTCCTCAGTGTGGGAACAATTGAATCCTCTGGTGACCTCCGAAGTCCTCGGGCTTTCCTAATGGGGCAAATGATGTCTTCACAGCAAGTTTTGTTTTCTAAATCTTCAGAGAAATCCATGAAAACCACATGAGTAGAAGACGGGACTGTGGAAACGAGACCCGGCTAAGCCTGCATGCTCGCGGAATGGCTGTCCTTTCCAGTGGGCCATCTGGGGCTGCGTGGACACTGCCACCGAGAGAGGAGATGAGGTCAACAACGCTGTTCTGGCCTCCCACGGCCTCCCGTCCATGTCCCCACAAGTCACCTCACAGGGCCACCGCAGACATCTTCTAAAACGCTAGAGGAATCCATCGGCTCCTCCCCTGGGCCAACCCTCTAACTTGCTTCCTGCTGTCCACAACTAAGTGTGAGTCCGTGTGCCCAGCCCGCAAGGCCCTGATGGCGTCCATCCCGGAGCATCGAGACTTATCGATGCTGAGATCTGAGGATCTTGCGTCAAAGCCAACCAACCTGGGAAGGAAATCCTATGAGACTCTAATCTCTCCAATTCACCACCAAAAGCCGAGGCATGGAGGTGTGGCTCAAGTGGTAGAGCACCAGCCTGGAGGGAAAAAGCTAAGGGGAGAGTGCTTAGGGCCCTGAGTTAAGGCCCAGTGCCAGTGTGTGTGTGTGTGTGTGTGTGTGTGTGTGTGTGTGTGGTGTATGCATGCACACACACATCACACACACATACATACAACACTGATTTTAATCACAGTGACTGTGTAAAATGCTCTGTCTGGCACTTCGCTAAGGGAGTTGTGCTAATTCATTTAACCTTTATGTCAGTCTTATCAGTGGATACAATTATTTTTATTCCCAGATTTCTGTTTTGTTTTTGTGACAGTGCTGGGACTAGAACTCAGGGCCTTATATGTTGCTGGTTGACTTTTTCACAAAAGACCGGCATTTTACCTCTCCAGCTACACTTCCACTTGTGGGTTTTGGCTGGTTTAATTGGAGTTAGAGTCTTTTAGACTTTCTTGCCTATGCTGGCCTTGAACTCTGATCCTCTGGTCTCAGCTTCCTGAGTACCTAGGATTATAGGCGTGAGCCACCAATGGCAGGTTCTGCCCCCCAGTTTCATCATGAGGAAACTGAGTCACAAGGAGAGAAATATTTTGCTGCAAGTCTCTTGTGGTTCCTGCCCCCAGCATGGCGGGCTCTGGGCCAGGCTGGGTCTGTCTGTGTGTCTGTCCTGCTTTTCCTTACTATCCCCCTCGTCCTTTGAAGGAGCTCCCCAGCTTTCTGCCAAGCAGAGTCCCGGCGCCAACAGCACCTCCTGGGCCTTCTTTGCATGGCGGGGGGGGACCCTTGGTGGTGGGTGAGGGGAGGGGCACTGCTCTACTCTGCCTTTACTTCTCTCACAACTGGATATTTTAATGAGATAATCTTTCATTTTTAAATCTCTCCTCTCCAAGAAGGTAATTAAAAGAACTTGAATAAGATCCTATCACTGTATTTAATCAGAGTCTATATCACATTAACATATTAAAAAAAAAGCACTCCTGGTTTGTTTGGAGGAAAGGGACAGAAAGAAGGAAGAGGAAAGTTTCAAGAGGCAGAAACAATCAGGTTAAAAATCCAGCTGTAGCGGGGCACTGGAGCTTCATGCTTGCAATCCTTTCTACTCAAGAGTCTGAGATCTGAGGACTGCAATTTGAAACCAGTCTGGGCAGCAAAGTCCATGAAACTCTTCTATCCAATTAACTACCAAAAAGCAGGAAGTAGAGGTGTAGCTCAAGTGGTAGAGTACTAGTCTTGAGCAAAAAAACCCTAAGAGACAGCACCCAGGCCCTGAGTTCAAGTCCCTGTACCAGCACAAATACATATAGTTAAAAACAATTAAATTTAACAAATATTAGCTCATTTAACAAATACTAGCTATGGAAAATTAACTAGAACTCCTGAAACTTTGATTCTCAATTTGTATGGCAAGTATAAAAATGCTTATTTTGCTGACCTATAAGAAATGTACAATCTGCAAAGTGACTTGTATATGATATATGGTACTTAGTGATATTGTTGCTACTAGCATTTTAAATTTTTGTTGCATTATTATAACTATTTATTCCCCTGCTGACCTGTGTCTTAGATGGACTTTCCCTTTAGGAAGAATGTTGGAATCTACCCTATATCAATTATAAACCTTACACACAGAGGCCAAAAGCTACATACCACTATAAAATATTCTAAATGTTTGAGTAAATGGCATTAGGGAAGGGAAGATTACAGTGATGGGACACAGTCATTTGAATATGTAAGTCTTTCCCAGATAGATCTTTCTGGAAGCCTTTGGAAGCCATGTGAAATAACCTGAGGTATCAGAAAAGCCTCGGTTCTCGACTAGCATCCCCATAGCCTGAAGGTCAGCCTTCTCTCTGCACAGTCGTGCATTCTGAGAACCTGCCACGGGATCGGAGCTGCTCCTCCCTCCTCCACAAATCCCCACGCCCTGAGCATGTGCCCTCTTCAGCCTTCTTATACAGTGAACGCTATAAGCATAGCCTTCTAGAGAAACAATGGACAATAACGCATGTGACCATGCAGAGTACACTTCGCCAGGAGCCTCGTCAGCCTCTTTCCTTCGACACCTGCAATTTCTATCTGTTTTTATTCTATTTATAGTGGAGTGTTTCTATACTAGTAATCAATACCCTTGATGAAAACCCAGGGCCTAGTTTTCTAAAGTTTGATTGATTGGTGTGTATTTTCACCTGTACTTTCTCCTCAGTGGGATATCCGCCACGTATCTGGTGGAAAAGCTCCATGAAGGGCCGGGTCAGTGTGGAATCCTAGCTATGGCACAAATCCACGGATTCAAGCAAATTTGCATCGCAATATTTATTCTGAGAGTGACTTCTGATGATTGGCCAAAAGTAGGGTATGGGAATTTTATAGAATGTCTAGTGTCTAAAGTACAAATACTTCTGGGATAACGCTATACCAAAGTGCTAGGAATTTTCACACTGACAGGTTTGTACCAGTGGCCACTATCAGACACAGAAATTACAGACTGTGATGATTTCTTTGCTCACTGAACTATACTTGAAGTGGAGATACAGTTGCTACTTTTTTAATGTGCATTTCATATAAGCCTCTTTTTCTGCTCAGGATCTAAAACAATAATTTCTGAATTGGTCTTGCAGTCAAAACTACATTAAGTCTGGGCACCAGCGGCTCATGCCTGTAATCCTAGTTACTCAGGAGGCTCCTAGCTGAGAATCATGGTTTGAAGCCTTTTGAATACTTTTTTTCTTTTTTGCTGGTCATGGGACTTGAACTCTGGGCGCTGTCCCTGAGCTCTTCAGCTCAAGGCTGGAGCTCTACCACTTTCAGCCACAGCACCACTTCTGGTTTTCTGGTGGTTAACTGGAGAGAAGAGCCTACGGACTTTCCTGCCTGGGCTGGCTTTGAACCGAGATCCTCAGGTCTCAGCCTCCTGAGTAGCTGGGATTACAGGCATGCGCCTGTACATGCCTGGTGACGTGACAGAGCCACGAGGGCCTCACCACACACACGCAAGGCCAGCACACAACTGTGAGATAAACCGCCTCCATACAGTTACCCAGCTTCAGGTATTGAACTGTAGTGACAAGGTCCAGCAACGTGGACTGCTGGCTTCTTTTGTCTCTTATGCTACAAGTAAGTGTTTTTTTTTTTTTTTTCAGCCCATTTATCCCGTGTTTTTCTCATTCTATGCTTGTGGTAGATGATTTCAGCGTGTAATATGCCCTTCCACCTAGCGAAGGGCTGAAGTACTATCTAGTGCTCTAAGTCAAGAAGACCCAGCATGACTTCAGACACTGCCACCAGTTCAGTGTGGAAAACAGTGGATAGCATGCATGAAATATGGAATTGAAACAAATGCATGCAAGACACAGTGATGTGTTGCTTTTTCACTGGGTGGAGTCAAAGCATGTGCCTTCCTGTATGGATCAGGATTCACACTCAAGAGAAGAGCCCTCCTACCCGCTTTTGCCACCGGTCTCAGATTCCTGGGCACTTGGCTCTGCACTCAGTGCTCTTCCCAGGGTGACCGCGGGGGCCGGTGTCCCTTTCCAAACTTAGCAAAACTATGCATGCTCCCACACCAGTGCACTATCTAACTGCAAACCAAGTTCTACCTCCAGAGCATGCGCCGTTTTGAACTCCTCTTTGGGTTTTGCATTGACTGTGACTGTGCGTAAGTGGCCCGTGAGTTTTACGGGGTTTCAGGATCCTACAGAATGCATAGACTGTCTGTACGCTTTGTGTGTCTGATTCTTAGATTTCTCAGACAGCTAAGTTTCAGGCCATGGGAGTTCTACAAGCCAGCCTTTCCTGGAGCGTTTATGGGACATGTTGACACGAATGACCTCCCTCTCTCCTAGGTGTCCGCTGCTGCTTCTCGTGTCTCCTGGCTCTTGGATCACGGTGAGGGCTTCTTGCAGTTACCTTTTCTGCTGTGGTCCTTGGGAACTCTCCTGGGGTCTTTCAACGGATGGTCTCACTTGGGATCTGGGGATCTTCAGTTTGTTGCACCCAGAGCCCTGGTGGCGATACCTGGGCTCCCAGTCTCTGCCATTCTGTTCTTCCTGGCTTTCCAGTTTCATTTTTGTTTCACCTCTTCGTTTTCCTCTAGTGTCTATTTCATCCTAATTTACGTGTGTGTGTGTGTGTGTGTGTGTGTTTGCCAGTCCTGGAGCTTGAACTCAGGGCGTGGGAGCTCTCCCTGAGCCTCTTTGTGCTCAAGGCTAGTGCTCTACCACTTGAACCACAGTGCCACTTCTGGATTTTTCTGGGTAATTTTTTAGAGATGAGTCTCATCGACTTTTCTATCCAGGCTGGCTTCAAACAGGCAAAGTGAGCCACGCCTATACCTATAAATCACCTTAGGAGGCCAGCTCAGCCAAAGAGCACACCAGACCCCAGCTCAATCTGCTGCCGGGCCTTGTGGTTTGCATCTACTATCTTAGCCACATATGAGGCCCTAAGTAAGAATATCTCATTCCAGGCTTGTCTGGGAAAAAAGGTAAGACTTTCCATGAAAATAATAACTAATACAAAAAAAGGCTGAACAGAGTGCAAGCCCCAAGACAGGCAAAAAAAAAAAAAAAAAAAAAGCTTGGGGAGGGTTGAGGTCTAGCTCAACTGGTACAGCGTCTGTCTGCCTAGCAAGTGCTAAGTGCTGAGTTCAAACCCTAGTTCTGCCAAAAAGTGGTAGTCAAAGACTATTTCTCAAATGAAAAAGGTGAAAGGCAGAAACGCATGCTTCCCCAAAGCTAAGCAAACTCCAAAGGGTGGGGGGGGGGGTAGAAGTAAGAAAGACCACAGAAATCTGCCAACATACATTATCATTATCTAAAAGGTAAAGCAAAGGAAAAAGCTTGCCAGCAGAGAGAACCGAGCTTCATCTGTGAAAAGCAGGAACCTGGATGAACACAGAGCCTCACCCAGAACCATGAAGGCCAGGAGGAATTTGCTTTACGTATTTTAGGTGCTTGAACAAGAAGAAACATAGGCTGTGAATTCAAAAGCCAGTGAAAATATGCTTCACGGAGCACGGAAAATGATGCTGTCTAACACAATGATATTGTCTAACAAAGACATCAGGGGATGCCTAGAATATCAGAACTGACTATTACATGTGCATATTCTGACACATAGAGCAATCAGTGATGAAAATACAACGTGTGAGATACTAAAAATAAAATTGCCAAGCACCTGGAGCTCCTGCCCGTAATCCAAGGTACTCAGGAGGCTGAAATCTGAAGATCATGCATGATTCAAAGTCAGCCCAGGCAGGAAAGCGCTTTAGGCCTGTTATCCCCAATTAACCAGCACAAAGCTGGGAGTAGAGCCAGTGGCTCAAGTGGCAGAGCACCAGCCTTGATAAAAAATACCTGAGGGGGGGGCTGGGAATGTGGCTTAGCGGTAGAGTGTTTGCCTAGAATTCATTAAGCCCTGGATTCGATTCCTCAGCACCACATACACAGAAAAGGTTGGTAGTGGCGCTGTGGCTCAAGGGGTAGAGTGCTAGCCTTGAGCAAAAGAAAGCCAGGGACAGTGCTCAGGCCCTGAGTTCAAGCCCCAGGACTGGACTTTTTTTTTTTTTTTAAGCTGAGGAATAGTGCTCCTGTCCTGAGTTCAAGCCCCAGGACAAGTACAAAAAAAAAGTTAATTGCATTCCTTTCAATAAATATTAAGAACTAACAGTTCCTCATGGAATACCAAGTTGGGTCTAATCTTGAAAGTGACCTTTTATTATGATCCTTCCTTTTTTCAAAGTCAAAGAAAAATTTTATTTGTTGATTAGAATTATAGATTACTTATTGCCTGTTACTTTTAATCTATTTATCATTTTCTAATTTTTAAAATTTTTTTGTCCAAAGGTCATTCATTTGGGAGTAGTAATAAAGATTTTAAAAAATTCTAAATGACTCAAAGATACTTACCTTGCCCTGCGCTGTATTTTAGTTCTTTCCGCGTGAAGTCTTCCAGGTAAGCTGCAGAATCTCCTGACAACTGTGACTGTTTCACACTTGCCAAGTGGAACGAGAGGCATTTCATTATGAACTTGTGTGTTGGGTTCACGCGTGAAGAATGAGAATCAGTTCCCATGGCGAGATGTTTTCACCTGTACATTAACATGCTGTTTTGTCTTCAAGAAAAAGAAAAGAATATATCTCACTGGTACACCCAGCCTGATTATTTTTAAAAGTAGCATGACAATGACTTTCAAAATGATACTTAGCTCTGCTGGGCACACTTATAGTCCTAACTATGCAAGAAGATGAGATGTGAGGTTCCCAGTTTGAAGCCAGCCTGGGTAGGAAAGTCCATGATACTTGTATTCCAAAATTAATTGTTAGAAAAAGTGGAGCAGTGGCTCACATCGTAGGAAATCTCAGGGACCGTGCCGAGGCACTGACTTTAAGCCACCTCCCCAACTCCCCCCACAGAAACTGAGCTCCTAAGAAAAAGGAAGTCAGCTAAACACATGTGGTTAGTGCTCCTTAAGTGAACACTGAATACTGGATGTCTTTGGGATGCCAATCTGTGATGTCTGCTAGCAGGACTGAGAATCCTGTCGATCCTGGATTCGTTCCCTGTGCTACCCTCTTGTGAACTAGCCAAAGGCTTGTCTCATATCCCACTTCATGGAATTGCATATTTAAGAGTATATGATTTCTGTGTTTTGTTTACTGTGCCTTTGATTCAATGTCAGGGGCTTCACACAGGAAAATGTAGTCTGGCTTACACAGCACAGATTTCACTTTAAACAAGCATACTTTCCAACTCAAACTGTTTCTTCCATTAAAAAAAATAAATGTTTCTCAAGTAGAACAATTTAAACTTGTTTTGTTGGTGGTGCTTGTTATTTGTTTGCTTTGTGTGTGTGCTTTGTTTCTTCTTTTTCTGGTCCTGGGGCCTAAACGCTGGCACTGTCGCTTGGATTTTTCACTCAAGAATGGTGCTCTACCACATGAGCCACAGCTTCACTTCAGGCTTTCTGTTGGTGAATTAGAAATAAGGCTCATAGAATTTCCTGCCTGATCCTCAGATCTCAGCCTCTTTTGTAGCTAGGATTACAGGCCTGAGTCAATGCCTGCTTCATTTTAACTTTTATTCTATACAAAGCATCCTCACTGTAGTTTTATTCATTTAGCTATTTTCATTCTTGTTTAATGTACTATTGTCTTGTAGACATAATTTGTTATACTTTGCCTAAGGAAATGTTTAAAAATGCTTCAAAATGTAATTTTCTAAACGGACATGCCGTCTCGATTTGTTGTACATGGCATTATTTTAACTAATAGGCACTCAGATAAAAAATTTCTTTTGCCATAACTATGAGTTGGAGTTACAGAAATAGTACGGAAAAGTCGGCTCTATGTGGTTTCTCTTTTCCAAGACGCTGTAGTTCAGTGTGGCAGGTGGGTACTGCCACTGGTTCAGTCAAGATGGAGAAGCCAGCCACTCTTCTGAGCTGTGAGTCTCCTCCTCCTCTCCTTGCCCTTGGCTCATCAAAATCGCTAGCCTGTCCATCTCAACAGATTGGCCATTTCAAGAATATAAAAATGGAATTAAGTAGTATGTAATATTTAAGGAGGGCTGTGTCCACACCCTAAAATCCCCTGGACCTGCATGTTAGTTTCGAATGTTCCCAACAGTTTACTTCCTTGGATTGTTGAGTGGTGTTCCATGCTACAAAGTAGCAGATTTGCTCAATCCCTCATCCACTGAAGGACATCCTGGGATTGCACAGCAAGTGCATTGGTTTGGGTCTTGGGGAAGCATCCTTCCATCCTGGAGGGGAAGACATGGGGGACCCGGAAGCTTCCCTCACAGAAGCCAGGAAGAGGAAAAGTGTTCTCATACCTCCCTCCAGGCGAGGACCGAAGTTCCCGTCACGGAGGCCTGTGATCTGAAAGCATCTTCGGGAAACACTTTTGTGTATGTGCCGGGCCTGAGGCTCCAATTAAAGGCTGGACACTGGCCCTGAGCTTGGTTTTTGCTCAAGGCTTGTGCTCTACAACTTGAGTCCCACCTTCACTTGCGACCTTTTGGTGGTTCATTGGAGACAACTGTCTTGGGACTTTCCTGCCTGGGCGGGCTTTGGGGCCTGTTCCTCGGATCTCAGCCTCCCGAGTGACTAGGATTTCAGGTGTGAGCCATCAGTGCCCTTCTGGAGAACGTTTAAGTCCCCCACGACAGCACTGCACACGGCATACCATTTTCATTGTAGAGAACATTCTACACCCAACTCCTTAGGGATTGGTTTGCTAGTGATCGCTGCTTTGTTTTCTTCCTGTGCTTAATTTCCTCCCTCCGTCCTTCATGCTTACGAGCCGTAGAATTTATACTTCCACAAAGCGCTCATACAGGGTAGTGTCACCTCTTTCCAGACCCCATGTTTCCTATTAAGAAGTTGGTTAGCCCCAGCAGCCCCACTGTTGGGTATCTATCCAAAAGCCCACAAACAAAATCACAGTAATGCCACCAGCACAACAATGTTCATCGCAGCACAATTTGTCATAGCGAGAATCTGGAACCAACCCAGATGCCCCTCCATAGATGAATGGATCAGGAAAATGTGGTACATATACAGAATGGAATTTTATGCCTCTATCAGAAAGAATGACATTGTTCCATTTGTACGGAAATGGAAGGACTTGGAAAAAGTTATACTAAGTGAAGTGAGCCAGACCCAAAGAAACATGGACTCTATGGCCTCCCTTATTGGGAATAATTAGTACAGGTTTAGGCAAGCCATAGCAAAGCATCACAAGGCCCAATAGCTATACCCTTATGAACACATAAGATGATGCTAAGTGAAATGAACTCCAGGTTATGGAAACAATTGATATATCACAGTTGTAACTACTTTCAATGTCCTATGTGTATGTGTAGTTTCTATTATTGATGATGTTCTTGTATCACCTTCCTATGGTTGTACCTACACTATCTCTGTAATCTTATCTGAGTATATTGGAAACCATGTTTACTGGTATTGGAAATAGGAAATTCAAAGGGAATACCAAATTTGAGAGACACAGGGTAAAAAAAGAGAAATAACTACAAAAGCAATACTTGCAAAACTGTTTGGTGTAAGTGAACTGAACACCTCGGGGGGGGAGGGAAAGGGGGGGAGGAAGGGGGCATGAGGGACAAGGTAACAAACAGTACAAGAAATGTATCCAATGCCCAACGTATGAAACTGTAACCTCTCTGTACATCAGTTTGATAATAAAAATTTGAGAAAAAAAAAGAAAAAAAAAGAAGTTGGTTAGCAATCATACTGGTATTCCTATAGGCAAAGAGTCATCTCCCTGTGACTGCTTGCACATCTCTTTCCTTGCCTATGCTTTGCAGGGATTTAATTAAGATAGGTATTGGTATGGATTGCATGTTCTTTTTTTGTCCATTTGAGTTTCGCTCATACTTTTGAAAATGCCATCTTATGCCTCTCACCTTTCACATTCGGAAAATTAGCGTCTTTTCTTTTCCTTCCCTCCCTCCCTCCCTCTCTCTCTCTTCTTTTCTTTCGTCCTTCTATTTTGTCCTGGGGTGAAAACTCAAGGCCTAAGCTTGGTCTTTTAGCTTTTGGGCTCAAGTCTTGCTCTCTACCTCTTGAATAGCAGCACATCTGCACCTGTCTCTTTGCTGGTTAATTGGAGATGAGAGTCTCACAAACTTTTCTTCCCCCAGCTGGCTTTGACTGGCGATCCTCAGATCTCAGCCTCCTGAGTAGCTAGGACCACAGACATGAGCCACCAGTGCCCAGCTCTATTGTTCTTTGAATACGTTTTTACCCCAGCTTCTTCCTCCTGGCTGCTCATATACTACACTCATTGGGGCTGGTTTGGTTCGTTTGTTAATCTTTGCAATTTCCCTTTGATTGCTGAGATTCTTTCTGTATTTCCCCCCAGACCATTTCTCTTAGTTGTTCACATTTGGAGAAAAAAAAATACTGGTCTACCTTCAAGTTCACGGGTTCTAATTCTGTCACCTCGATTCTGCTAGTGGTAAGTCCAGCTCGGTGTCAGGTAATGATTTTATGTATTTATTTTTGACAGGTGAATGCCAACTCTTCCCTTGGCATTTTCTAAGTCTATTGTGTTAGGAGTGTCCAAGTCCTACTTACAAGTTCCCCTTAGGATGGAGTCACCTTGTAGTGGCTTCTCGTGTAGGACGGGGATGCCTTTGTCAGCTGTGGCCATCAGTCTTTCCAGTGTTATTTTGGTCTTCTTGGTGCATCTCCTCAGGGACAGTCCTTCCTCTGGTTCCTCTGTCAGCAGGATCGTTACCAGTGCCCCTGGTAATTCTGGCTGGCCTGGTGTCGCCCAGGCAGGAACGTGCTCACCGTGTGGGCCTCCTGCTGTTGCGGATAGCAGTGGTGGTAGTCTCCCAGGGTGAGCTGGGGTTGAGGGTAGCGGTGGTGGGGTGGTGGTCATCTCGTCTCCCATGGTAAGCTGGGTTTGGAAGACCCTGGTCTATGTGGCCACTACCACTCAGTTCCTAGATGCAGGAGAAGGTAGGTTTTGCCCGGAACTTTCTGTGGGGGCCTCTATGTTCCTTCTTGAACTTATGAAGTAATGGAAGTAATGTAAGAGCGACAGAGAGTGGAATCCAGAGAAATTTTTAGTTACTCATGAACATTCAGAAAGGGCCAGAATGAAAAATGGCAATGCAAAGATTAATGGTAGTATTAATAAGCATGGCCATTATTGTAACGCAAGTTATAGCCCATTTAATGAGGAGTGTTATAGACCACTTAATGAGAAAAAACAAAACGTTGTACTCAGAGTATTTGGAACACAAGGACACAGAACATGTTTATCTACATACCAGACAGACCGAGGAAGAGAGAAGCTGTTTCTGCAGCCCAGAGAGAACACCAATTAAACTTGAACTATGATAGTGAAAGAAATATTAAAAAGGCAGAGCCACCAGAGGAAGTGGTCACAAGCAGTCAGCCCTTTGTCCCTCTCTTCCTGAAAACCAGTCATTCCTTCTCCCTTCCCTGACTTTGTCCACAAAGCAAGTTCTGGAGAAAGCTACACAAAAAGAAGCACATTTCTAAAACACATTCAGCTTTCCTCTCCTGTCCATCCTTACACTGGCCACATGCCTTCAGACTGACTAAGAGACGCGGCCACAAAGGCAGCTGCCATTGCAAACCCTGACTTCGCATTCGCCCCAGGAGAAATTAGACATTTATGAGCTTAGACTGTGGTCTGGTTCTGAGCAGGGACCGCTGCTTTTTCAGAACAATCTGAGCCTCAGGAGTCCTTATCTGTCCCAACAGCCACATTCCCATCCCTCCCCGCCCAGGCCAGCGGTGGGCGAATGGACAGACGAGCCCCTCACCCGGGACCTTCCGAGCTTCCTCTACGTGGGAGTTTCCACATGGGCATTTTCCTCATTACCCAGTACAGCTTCGTACAATCCAGAGCAACGCTGTCATTTCTATACCACAGACAATCTTCGTTTTCAGTGATCAAACCACTATTCAACAAAGAGAGCGAGACAAAAATAAAAATAAAAAGGAGAGCAAGAATGTAAAATAAACTTCATTGCTTCTATTTGGGCAGGATTTTGTCTAACTTTTCTAACTTTTTTTTTTTCTTGAATTCTTTTTGTTTTTTAACTGTTTTCTTTTCTTTTTCCTTTATACAGTACCGAGGTTCCCCCTCAGGCCCTGCCCCTTGGCTTTTTCTCTCAAGGCTGGTGTTCTACCACTTAAGCCACAGCTCCACTTCCAGCTTTTTTGGGGTGAATTGGAGACAACAACCACATGCTCAGGACTGGGGCTCCGGCTGCCCGCGCCCCTGAGTCATTTGTAACAATTGGAGAACTGTTTGCAACCAAGCATTAAGGTAACCATCAACTCCAATCTAAAGGATGTTTCCTGTAGGCCTTGGCTTGAGCACAAGCTTTGTATATTCTTTTAAAATCCACCTCTGTGTGTGTGAGTGTGTGTGAATGTGTGTGAGTGTGTATGTCTTCATAGGATTCATGCAAACTGCACAAACCACTGAGGAGTACAGAGGCGCAAAGAGGTTACCTTTAATGAGAAAGTGGTATTTCCTGTCAGCCCAGAGAAGGTCGGATGGAGCCCACCTGCCCCTCTCTCTCCAGGGCACAGCCTGGAACCCCAGAATCTAAACCCAGCCCTAAGGAAGCGGTGACGACCACACCCAGCAAGTTCAGGTGCACAAAGTCCGGGTTGACATTCCGGGCTCTGTAGGCTGTTTTAATAAGAAACAAGGGCCATGTCCAAATCTCCTCTCAAAATCCCCACCTTCTACATGCTTTCTCTCTGGTGTACAAGTTAGCTCTCGTTTATAAACACATACATGCGAACACATACAGGTCCATATGGGTATCGACATAGATGAAGGAATGAAAGTATGGTAGGTGCAGGGGAGAATTCCAGCAATGTAACTCCTCTGGACAACTACCAGTCCAGAAAGGCGAATCCCAGAACGCTGGAGCTCGAGTTGTCAGAGGTCTAAAGTCAAGCAGAGGAGAGCAGATGAATGGAGAAAGGGAGAGTGGGCAGATGAAGTCACGACATTTAATGTACATACGTGAAAATGGAACCCAGAAAATGGAGGCGATCGGTGGGGTTGGGAGAGATAGGGATTGATCAAGATTCATTGTCCTCAGAAAGTGACATGTTGAATTAAAACTCCTTTGAACAACAACTTAAAAATAATAAAAATTGTAATTTAAAGAAAATCCAATCATTCCTTCTCCCAGCTACCTCCCCCCCAGCTTACAATCAGAACACACACACACACACACACACACACACACACACACACACACACCCCACACACATGGGCACCTTGTTTTCCAGCCAGGTCCAGCCCTGAGGTCAAAGGCCACCCCTTTTGATGACAGAACCCCTGGCCCCAGGCCCCAGGGTTATGCTCCCCTTCTTACCAGGCCCCTGCAGGGAATACTAGGAGAACTTCCCATGTCCTGAAAGTCTACACTGCAGGGTCAGTGCTCAGGACTCAGGAGATTCCAGACTCTGGGGATTCCAGACGGCAACCGGAAATCGGCTACTACATTGAAACGGGGCTACAGGGTCTAACTTGGAACTGTAGTTGCAGTCAGTGATACCATGTCCATGAAAAATGAATCCAGTTTGTCAAAACCAACTTAACACGAGCACTGGAATCTTGATGTGTTCATAAACCTCAAAATCTCTGGGATAGAAATGGAATGAACGGCTGTTCTGTGTCAGCCAAGTTGACTGTTGAAATCATTGTTAGAAGGAAGGAAGGTTCTCCTGTAAGAAAATAGGTGGACCTCCTGGGGTATATTTTGTTTGATAATTCATGTTTATCTTGGCCATTTAGGTGTGAAATCAGATCTCTGTGACTGTTTCCCACCTCAGGCTTCCTGATTATTTGGTGGTGGTGTGCGTATTGGACTGGTGGGGGTCTTGAACATAAGGCGTAGGCACTTTCCCCTAGCTTTTTCATTCAAGATTGGCACTCTACCACGTGAGCCACAGCTCTAATTCCAGCTTTATGCTGGTGAGTTGGAGATAAGACTCTTGCAGACTTTTTTTGCCTTGGCTGGCCTCAAACCAGTATCCTCAGATCTCAGCTTGCTTAGTAGCTAGGACTGCAGGTGTAACACTGGTACCGGGCAGTGTTCTTGGGCTAATTAACTGCTTGTTGATTTGGAAACTTACAAGCAGCCAATTTGTGCATATGCACAAGTTAATTTAAGCATAAGTTTTGTGTGTTTACTGACAAGAAACAGATAAGATAGATATAATTAAATCTGAAAACACAAAGTCTCCTTACTGGTAATTTTTTAAAAAATAAATTAAAGATGAAAAGCTGAGACAGAAAGACAAAAAGTTTGAGACAGGCTGGGCAAAATGACAAGCTTAAGGGCACCCTGAATTGTGTATTGAGATCTTGTCTTAGAAAAATAAAATAAAAAGCCAGGAACTGGTCACTCACACCTGTGATCTTAGCAATTTAGGAGGCTGAGATCAGAGACCCTTGAGGCAAAGCCAGCCCGGGCAGGAAAGTCCACAAGACTCCATCTCGAGTTAAGCAGCAAAACCCAGTCTGTAGGCATGGCTCAAGTAGTACGGCACCAGAGAGGAGCCAGCAAAGTGAGTGCTTGAGGCCCTGGGTTTAATTCACAGTGCTGGAATATAAGGATGATATAATATAAGGCTGAAATACATTACATTAAAAAGAGATAGACCTGAACATTCACGCATAGCTGTTTCCTTCACAGTATGGAAGTCTCCTGTCTTAAGGAATCACGTATGTAACATGCTCTGGAGCTTTACTGACTCTTACTAGGCCTCAGCCCGACTACAGAAAATAAACCTGCCAAGCCAAAGTCTGCCCAGTAACAAGGGAGCAGCAGGAAAGCATCTTGGGAATCTGAAGTGAACACATTTGAACAGTTTTCTAAAACCAGATGGTTCGTACAGCTAGTTAAGTCCAGCCAAAAGCCCCGGGAAAATAACTAATTACAGTTAAGTAAAAATAGAAAGAAAAAAAATGACCCATTCTTCTCACTGTAAAATATCAAATGAAGACTATAATCCTACCTATTCAGGAGGCTGAGAACTGTGATCGAAAGCCGGACTGGACACTGAATTCTGTGAGACTCTTATTTTCAACTAACCAGCAAAAAAAGCCAGAAAGTGGCACTTGGTTCAAGTGGTAGAGTGAATAAAGTTAAGAGACAGCAGCCAGGCCTTGAGTTCAAGCCTCAGTACACACACACACACACACACACACACACACACACACACACACACACAGAATCTATTGTGCCAGGGGCTGGCACAATAATCCTAGCCACTCAGGAAGGTGAGATCTGAGGATCATGGCTCCAAGTCAATTCAGGCAGCAAAGTCTGTGAGACTCTTACCTCCAATTAATCACCAAACAAGCTGGAAGCGGAGCTGAAGCTCTAGAGGTAGAGCACTAGCCTTGAGCAAAAATCTCAGGGACAGTGCCAATGCCTTGAATTGAAGCCCCAGGACTACCCCCTCAAAAAAAAAAAAAAAGAAGAAGAAGGGGGGGGGGAGGGAGGGAAGAAAGAACGAGAGGAAAGGAAGAAGGACAAGAAAGAGATATCACATGCAGCTAGAACAAATGTAGTTTTCAAACATCTTCTGAGAAGCTTGTTTTGCTCCATTCTTGGTAAAGGAAGTCATGTCAGCCTGACACTGATGTTGTTGGTGCTGGTGTTGTGTTCTGCGCCTCGCGTTGAAACCCAGCAGCATCTGGCCCACTTGCTTCAGTTCCCCACCTTGGGGGCTCTGGAGTCAGGCATGGCTTGCAAGGAAGAAGTTCCCCGTGTCCTCAGTCATGGACTGCTTTCTAACATAAAGTTTGATCTTAGTGTGATGTTTAGAAAACATTTTTAAGCAACATATGGACACAGCTGTTCTCATTTGGTAGAGTTTTGAACTGGAAATGAATTACAATTTCCCCTAAAAGGGGCAACTTTCAGCTCCTCTGTTAATGCAGAAGTCAAATAATTACAAATTGGAGATAAACACACCCAGAACTTTCTCCTCCAACTTTCAAAAACAAGATACTGTCCCTGACCCCCACTCTTGTTTGGTCTCCCACTTTTTAGGAGACAACTTTCATCTGTTCCCAAATATGAACTTAATGCATAAACACCTTTTGGGTTTCAACACTTTCTATTTAGTTTGATAAATAATAAGAAGAAAGTAACCAGTAAAAATGTTCCCCAGATTTGAATGGCTCACTGGGTGTCCAAAACGAGATTTCTATATGCAATCTGTCAACCAAACAACCACACAAAGGAAAGCGAAATATCATATTTCACTTTGAGCTCCTTCCTTGTGTGTGTGTGTGTGTGTGTGTGTGTGTGTGTGTGTGTGTGTGGTATGTGAGTGTTTACTTGCTGTATAGCAGAACGTGAACTCAGGGCTTGGAACAGTGGTCCCATACCTTTTTTGTTCAAGACTGGTGCTCAAACACTTGAGCTACAGCCCCAGAGCATTTTGGGTGGTTAATTGGAGATTAAAGTCTCAGAGACTTTCTTGCTTGGGTCGGCTTCAAGCTGCGATCCTCAGCTCTCAGCCTTCTGAGTAGCTAGGATTACAAGTATGATGGTGCTCAGCTTTGTCTGTCTTTCAAGACATTCATATGTTAGTCTTTAAGTACATGACAATGTTAAAAGGGCTTATAACAAAGACAAAAACCACTGAAACCTGTACCATCCACTAGGTCAAGCCATTAGCTATTTAGGATCACTGAGCACAGAAAATGTGGTCAGGCCAACAGTGGAACTACACCTTTTATGTTATTCCGTTTTCATATATTTGGAATTAAATACTTACCAGTGGCTAGCAGCTGCTCTAGTGGGTAGGTCTTCTCTTTAGTACAATAAATAGGACTGGAGCAACAAAAAGATTGCTTGAAGTGTCACTAACTCAATATGTAGAAGAAATAAATAAAACAGGAGGTACAAGGTAGAGGTCGAGTGTGAGCAGAGTGACTTAAAATCAATTATCCAGTCCTGCTGGAACCCTGGCTCTGAATGAGGACAGACTTTATTCTGAAGCACAATCAAGAGATGGGATTCTTCCGGTGCACAGAGTAAATCAGAAAGTAAAGCGAGGAAAAGGAGATCCCGGGCATATCCATCAGCTTCCTGTGGCTCTGGCAAAGTAGCTGAAGTAAGCAACTTGTAAGGCGGACAGATTTATTATGGCTGTCACTTTCAAGTTTCAAACGGTGGTTCCCTGGCCCCATTGCCTTGGGGTCTGTAATCAGAGGGACAGAGGGAGGACTTGTCTCCTGGGGGAGTAGAGGACCAAAGGGTTCAGTTTACATCCTGTTGTTCAGGAAGCAGAGATAGGAGTAAGGTCTTCATACACGCTCCGTGGATACTTCCACCAATGGCCTAACTTCCTCCCATGAGGCTCACTTCTGCAAGGTTCTACCAACAGCACCACAGGGCTAGGGACGCAGCCTTCAACACATGAGCCCGAGGCAATGCCGACAGTTTGCCAAATATAAGGGGCAGAATAGAAGTTAGCTTTGGATCAAAAACTCCCATGGAAAATTAGGGGTTGATAAACAAAAACAAATCAGATAAAGTAGAAGTGTCCAGACCAGAAAGAAAAAAGAGTGCCTGTAAGACCAACTACAAATGAGAAACCCAAAGACAGCCTGGAGGAGCAAGATGGGTAAGGCGCCCGTCTAGAACTGTGGACATTTTCCCTGCAGACACCCAAAATGAATCAAATCTAACTCGGAGAGATGTATAGCTAGTGCCATTTCTATGGGTGGATGGAGAGATGACAGTAGTTCCCATCTCATGCTGTCTGAGGAACCAGTTTCCCATGATCCCTTATTTCCCAGATTAACAGTAGCCCAGTGCCCTTGGATAAGAGAAATCATTGTCCTTCGGTGTGGGCATCCCACCCTCCGGATACCCTTGTCTTTCCCCGTGAGCTTCCTTTTCTTTGTCTTCCTTCTCTCTCCTTTATTGTTTTGCCTCTTAGGAAATGGATATCCTGCTGGAAAACTGGGATAGTATGGTAACAGCAATGTTGATGTCAAAATTGTGCAATGCGGATGGAACCTTCTTGCACAAGGAGATGCTTTGGGTACGAGGAGGGGGAGAGTTACTGTGTGCTAAGCACCTACCCCGGGGAGAGGCTGGGCCCTTCCCCCAGCCTACACAGGAGAACTTACGGCACCCCAAATAGGAGCACCAGGAGGAAAGCACTCTCCCGTGGTAAAAATAAAAGAGCAGCGTTAAAGAGCAGCTTGTCCAAGGTCACCAAGCTCATTAGAGGCCAAGCTGAGACTGGAGCGCCAATTAATCAGGGAGATTCCACTGCTCTGGCCGTTAGGGAAGGCTTAGCCTTGAGCACAGCTCATTTCAAGGGGAATGAGAGGTAAATGGAGACCCACACACGAACGCCATGCACCCCAGGAAAGGGCTGGAGGATCTACAGAGCTAACAACCCAGGGCCTGTCTCAGGACCTCTGGCTTCTACATTCTCAAAGGCGCCATCACTTCTGGCAAGACTTCTGGCTAAAGAACAGATGGAAATTTATTTATTTTTTAAGTGTGTGTGTGTGTGTGTGTGTGTGTGTGTGTTTGTGTGTGTATGTGTATGCGCGTGCACGCACATGCCAGTCCTGGGGCTTGAACTCAGGAACCTGGGTGCTGCCCCTGAGCTTTTTGACTCAGGCTAACACTGTAACACTTGAGCCACAGCTCCGCTTTAGACTTTCTGGTTGTTAGGGAAATAAGAAGTGGTAGAAAGCAAGTAGGTACCTTTTATCAAACCTCACATGGATTCCTGTGAATAGCAATTTCCTTTTAATTCTTATGTCAACTGTTAACTGAACGTGTGTGTGCACGTGCGTGTGTGTGTGTGTGTGCATGTGTGTGCACGCGCTCCCTACTGTTGGGGCTTGACACTATCCCTTGGCGTTTTGGTTCAAGCGCACCCTCGGAACGCGGGCGGGCAGCCGCGAGGGCGAGACCGGCCCCCAGTCACCAGTCCTGCCCGACCGCCCACCAGGCGGGCTGGTGATTCCAGGCACTGGGGCTGTGCTGTCCCCACCCGTGGCTGTGGGCTTTGGACAGGTAGAAAGGGGAGTCTGGCCTGCAGGTGTGGAATGTGCACCCCCTCCGCTTCCACCAGAAGGGAAAAGGACACGCATCCCTGTGACAGCCCTGGTCACGAGGGTGGACCGCGGCCTAGGCGTGGCGGCCCGATGCCCTGCGTCCGCTCAGGGAAGCGTCTGCGCCGGCAGGGGCTGTGTTTAAATACATGCACGAAGCTAAGGTGTGGACCCGCCCCGCTCCGAGTCCCTTCCCCCGGAACCGCGATTACCAAGAGCTTCTGCAGGAAAATAAAAACTACCCAAGAAGAGACATACCCTCCCAAATGCACACGACACACGCACACTTGTCTATACAGCAGCACATGCATGCACACATTACACACACACATCTATGCATTTACACCCGCAAGCACAGCTAGGCCCATGGACACCCACCTCCACGCACACTTACACACGTATAGAGCACACCATAGATGGACTTGTGTGCGCATGTGCACGCATTCACACATTATACACATACACCAGCCTCTCTCGCATGAATTGGGCATGCATATCCAGACCCGGTGCAACCCCAGATTCTCCAGGGCGCCACCCCTCTACAAAAGCGGGGGGCAGGACTTGGGGCTAGAGGACAGGTGGAACTTTACTTTTGTTTTTATCAAAGGTGTGTGGGAGGGCGCACGCGTGTGTGTGAGCACAGTCCTGGTGGTGAGGGTCTGTCTTCTTGCTGGTGGGCATCCTCGGTGAGGACTCCTGAGTCCCGAGGAAGCAAGGAGCCAGGTGGTGAGGCAGAGCAGCTCGGTCAGACAGAGTTGCCACACGCCAGGACTCCACTGCCCCAGCAATGGATGGATTCCTCCTCAGCTGCCAGGACTCCACTGCCCCAGCAATGGATGGATTCCCCCTCAGCTGCCAGGACTCCACTGCCCCAGCAATGGATGGATTCCTCCTCAGCTGCCAGGACTCCACTGCCCCAGCAATGGATGGAGTCCCCCTCAGCTGCCAGGACTCCACTGCCCCAGCAATGGATGGATTCCCCCTCAGCTGCCAGGACTCCACTGCCCCAGCAATGGATGGATTCCTCCTCAGCTGCCAGGACTCCACTGCCCCAGCTATGGATGGATTCCCCCTCAGCTGCCAGGACTCCACTGCCCCAGCAATGGATGGATTCCTCCTCAGCTTCCTCCCCCCCCACCCCAGCCCTGCTCCTTACCGCCTCTCCGGGGGGACTAAGTTTCAAGCCAGTGGAGGCGAGGACTTTCAAACACGGCCCCCCAGCAGGTGCAGTGGCTCAGTTGCCTGACCTCATACATGAGCTCGCGTGCGGAGCCAGTGAACAGCACCCCGAAAATGCCATCCCAGGGGCTGCCCACCCCCTGCCCGCTCCTACACGCACACTACCCGCCCTGCGCTACCCGCCCGCACCCCGGCTGTACTGCATCGTCACATGGCTTGTGCGAAGTACACGCGTGTGTGGTGTGCACGCCTGGGCGTGTACATACACGGAGTCCACGTGCGTTCATAAGCCTCCTGGTGACAACCCTCTATATAGTCACTTTGAGAATCAATTTCATGCCCCCTCCCCCAGTACCCCCCCCCCCCCGCACTGGTTGCTTCCCAAAGTTTCGAGTGACACAACTGTCAAGGAGTGAGAAAATACGAATTTAAAAGGAAAGAAATGGTCTAGAGCGCGGGGAGCACGGCTCTGCGTGTACTTCTTGTTTAACAGCACAACCAGCTTGGAAACAGGATGCGTTAGCCCTTTATTACGGACAAAAAAAATAGAGACAGAAAGGTACAGGTACTTGCCTGAAGGCACGCAGTTAGATTGTGACACAATGACTCCAGCCCGTGATTTCTTCCATTTTTATTGCGCTATAGTTGGCAAATTAAAAAAAAAATGTATACACCTAAAGCACATAGCAAGATGTTTTGGTGTATGTGTATGTTGTTACAGCAGCCGAACTAATCAACATATTCATGATCTCACCTCCTGGTTATCATCCTCAGTGTGTTCGATAAGAACGCTGGAGATCTACTCTCTCAGCAAATGTCAAGGCTTCAGCATTTCAGCCGTCACCCGGTGTACACGCGTTCTCCGGGATGTACTTACCACCATGCGGCTGAACTGTCTTCCCTCGCCCGGTCCCTAGCGCCGCCCCTTCGAGCCTGGCTTCCGTGGGTTCCACACGCAGGTAGATTACTAGGCCTGGCCCCTCTCGTGTTCCACGCTGTCCTCCGGGCTCACTCCTGTGGTCTCTGTCCTTCTGCGTGGCATCCAGCCTCCCCGGAAAGAGGTGACATCTCGCGGTGGCTTTGAGCCACCGTGATATCGAGCACCTTGCCATTGACCCGTTAGGCATCTGAGAGATGCAACTGCTGCCTTTGAACAATCGTCAAGTTCGTGGCGCTGTGGCACGTGGTAGAAGGAGGGCCAGGCTGGAGCAGAGCGCGCAAGTTAAAGGACAGGGCCAAGGCCAGGAGTGTGAGTAATAAAAATAAGTACAATCAAACACACCCGTCCCGTCTATAAAAGTCACACACACACACGTAGCCTAGGAAAGGGCGAAGGGCTTATGTAGAGAAGTAAAAGACAGCCAGCCGACCCTCTCCTCACCCCGGTGCTGAGGCTCAATGGCTGAAGTGTGTCAGCCGTCGTTGTTTGTCTTATTGCTCTAGATGGTTGCTCTCACAAATCTGGATAATAGACGTAGATTCCTTCTGGATTTCCTGCTTTAGAAAAGCTTCCTTGACCTTCATGTTAGACAAGAGAATGAGCTCAGTGTACATGCCCACTTCATGGGAAGGTTAGCTCCTCTACGGACTATCTACTGATTAGATGGGTATTTCCTTTTCTCATCAACTTTGTCACATCTGTTTTTATAATCTACATCATTTTAATTTTTATAGAAGCTCTCTGCAGGAATGATTTAAAGTGTATGGATAAAGATTTTATTGTGACACTTTCATCCACTACCTTACTCTTTCTTTCTTTTTTTTTTGGCCAGTCCTGGGCCTTGGACTCAGGGCCTGAGCACTGTCCCTGGCTTCCTTTTGCTCAAGGCTAGCACTCTGCCGCTTGAGCCACAGCTCCACTTCTGGCCATTTTCTGTAAATGTGGTGCTGGGGAATCGAACCCAGGGCTTCATGTATATGAAGCAGGCACTCTTGCCACTAGGCCATATCCCCAGCCCAACCTTACTCTTTCTTATGCCTTCTCTTTCCTCTCCCATTTCTTTTTTTTTTTAAATGCTTTTTTTTTTTTTGCCAGTCCTGGGGCTTGAACTCAGGGCCTGAGCACTGTCTCTGGCTTCTTTTTGCTCAAGGCTAGCACTCTACCACTTGAGCCACAGCGCCACTTCTGGCTTTCTCTATATATGTGGTGCTGAGGAATCGAACCCAGGGCCTCATGTATACGGGGCAAGCTCTCTACCACTAGGCCATATTCCCAGCCCCTGTAATTCTTTTTTTTGGGGGGGGAGGGCAGTCCTGGGCCTTGGACTCAGGGCCTGAGCACTGTCCCTGGCTTTCTTTTTGCTCAAGGCTAGCACTCTGCCACTTGAGCCACAGCGCCACTTCTGGCCGTTTTCTGTATATGTGGTGCTGGGGAATCGAACCGAGGGCTTCATGTATGGGAGGCAAACTCTCTTGCCACTAGGCCATATCCCCAGCCCCCAGCCCCTGTAATTCTTAATGGCTAGTAAGAGCTCATATATATATATATATATATATATATATATGTATATGTATAAACCTTACACATTATTACAAATTATATTAAATATTATTTTATATATTTATACATGTATTATATATTAAATATTATATAAACATTACACATAATTCTTTGTTAGAATTTTGTATGCTAAGATATACTACTTTCTTTATCCATTGATCTGTTGGTGGACATCAAGGCTGATTCCTTCGTTAAGCTATTGTGCAGAGTGCTGAAATAAACATGAAAATGCAGGTATTTCTGTGGTAGGCTCATTTTCTTCTTCCAGCATACACCCACGTGTGGCATGTAGGCCATAGTTCTTTCCTCTCACACAGAAGGATAAAAATAAGTATCAGTGTCCCTGTCATTGCCCAGGTCTTCCTGCCATCTCTGCGCTCACAATACATTTTCCTTTACGTTCACTTCCGTACCACAGTCTAGTCAATCTTATCCATAGGGTTACTTAAAGATTTAAAACCATTATAAAGCTTTTACAATTATGTAGGTTTTGTTCACGGAAACCATTCTCAGGTCAGAAATTCTTTCTTCCTCTAAGTCTGATGTATCTAACTATCTGGACCAAACTATTCAGTCTCTGTCCTGGAAGCCATGGGTTACCTCTACGAAGAGTCTTACCTTCTTTAACATTTCATGTTTTCATTCACTCTATATGTGAACAGTAACTTTCTCATATAAGTTTTATGTTTCCCAAGTTCTAATGACTTTTCTTTTTTACTTGCATGATTGCTTTTTATTACAGCTGTGTTTTTCTAAGCTTAATTCCTACTGTGTACTTTATCAAGTTCTTCCTTTCTCTCCGGAGAGTCCCTTATCCTGAAGGTACCTTCCTACCACTTTTGTCTCTCAAGAGGCTTCCAGACCACTTTTGTCTCTCCAGAGGCTTCCAGACCACTTTTGTCTCTCCAGAGGCTTCCAGACTTTGAAGATCAGTATCTACCAGATACTTTCCACAACTGCACTTCTGGGCTAGATCTGTTATTTCCTGGATATAGGCTCTCGTTTTTCTTTGGTTTGATTTTCTAATTTTGCTGAAGTTCATTTTCGACTGGCTTCCTATGAAGTCATACAATGTAAGTATTTTAAGTTCTTGTACATTGAACAATATCAGTTCTTCCCTGATGCTTGATTCATGCTCTGACTTGAAAGCATTTTAAATAATTACTTCACGTATTTTTCTCTCTCTGTAATCCCATTTGCTCTGAAGTCATTTTTCCACTAAAACAAAACATTCTGGCTGAGGTTTATTATGCCAGTACGTGGGGGATATTGGGGAAAATGCATATAAATGCATATAAGCCAATTCTTGGCTTTGGTTTGATAGCTACTTGAAACTCAATGTCAAAAGCTGAGACTTTACATATGATATGTATACATGGATGGACATATAGATACATATGAACATACAAACACACACACACACACATCTATACTAACGTGGCAATGGTGATGGTTAACTGTTCCGGGATGCAGGCAGTATCAGCACTGTGGAGATTTCATGTGGAGCTGCTGTTTCCTCTCACGTCACTTGGCTGCTGGAGCCCCAAGGCCCTTTGAAGCCCCTGCAAGAATTACTCTCCACCCCCTGGCAGGTACTGTGGGCTGCTCTGCCTTCTTAGTCCCATCCTTTTCTTTATGGGGTTGCACGGGAGAGTCCTGATTTAAGGTCATCTCATGTACTGCCAGCCCCATTACCTAATGGAATCCTGTTTGCTTCCTCTACTACCTGTTTGCTGGGTCTCAAAAGGAGCTGGAAATGGAAGCATCTGTACTTAGGCTGACTCCTAAGGTTTTTTTTTGCCTGTGCCAGTCCTGGGGCTTGAATTCAGGGCCATAGCACTGTCCCTGAGATTTTTTCACTCAAGGTTAGCGCTCTACCACTCAAGCCGCAGTCCCACTCCAGTTGGTTTTTGGTGGTGAACTGAAGATAAGAAATGCATGGATTTCCTTTCCTTTTGAACCGTGATTCTCAGACCTCAGCCTCCTGAGTATCTAAAGCCATATGCTCTTATTGTATGCCTTCTATAGGTAAAGACACGGATACATACATGGACAGATTTAATAAGCAACTTAAAGTTGCACAACTGATTAAAGGGAACTGCTTGTGTTCAGCACTTGAGATTCTGAGCTCTGTGGGACACCATGAAATGCAGTCAGCCCGGAGAAAAGCTGCATGAGCAGGTTAGACATAAGGTGAGCCGGAGACCCATCCTTTCTCCCACTTGGTAATTCCAGCTTCTCTCTTGCGCTGCCGAGAGCCATCTGGAAGGAGGCTGCGGGCTTTGGCTCTTTGCACACGTGTAGTGCTTCATTTTCTGGCTCCTTCAGGGAATGAGTCTCTAATACACAGCGGCTCAGTTTGAGACAAGCTGGGTCAGTGACAACTTTCCCATTAGGTCCCCAAGTCAATAAGACATAACTGCATGCCAAATGCTAAAAGTTATTTTGGAAAGGGATTGTTAGCAGCAAGGCAAGGTTCCCCAAAACAAACGCTTTGTGGCACAGACCGAGGGGCTTCTCAAGGCGTCCCCTCAACATTCCACTGGCTCTGCCGTAGCCAGGTGTGGGCCGTAACCCCCGGTCAAGAAGGCCTGTTTCTGAAAACACCTCTGCTGCCATTATTCTGGTTTCTGCAGTCCTGTTTATGAAACACGCAGACACTGAATGTTCACATTAAAAAAAAAAAATCCGCGGAATACCTGGATTTGTTTTTTTCAGAAAAGATTTATTCCCCAGAAACATTTTAGGCTCAACCTATCAGCTTACGAGGCCTTGCATAAGTCAGTGCAGAATTTGGGCTGGGAATGTGGCTCAGCGGTAGAGCGCTTGCCTAGCATGCATGAAGCCCTGGGTTCGATTCCTCAGCACCATAGAAACAGAAAAAGCCGAAGTGGTGCTGTGGCTCAAGTGGCAGAGTGCTAGCCTTGAGAAAAAAAAAAGCCAGGGACAGTGCTCAGGCCCTGAGTTCAAGCCCCAGGACCGGCAAAAAAAAAAAAAAAATTGGGTTAGCTAGTGCAATTGTTATAAAATTATTATTTTGAGAAAATATATAATTACATAAAATAACTGGGCTACAAAATATACTGAAAGTGAAATTTAGGGAAAGAAATCGATCCAGCTTAAGGTTTTCATGGAAATTCAAATCCCAATACCAATGTAGGTATAACTGCATCTTTCAAACCCAAGTGTCCTACTTCCAGCTTGCTTCACTCTAGTGTTGTCCCAACCAATCCAGCCTCTGCCAGATGTTGTCATTTAATTGTGGGAATCAGAATATATATTTTAATACTAAGTAAAATATACCTCAAGGTGTGTGTGTGTGCTCACGTGCGCACGTGTACACCTGTACACATGCCAGTACTGGACTTGAACTCAGGGCCTTGCACTCTTACTTGGCTTTTATGCTCAAGGCTGGTGCTCTACCACTTGAGCCATATGTCCACTTCTGCATTTTTGCTGGTTAATTTGGAATAAAAGTCTCACTTCTACTGGGATTGGCTTATAACCAAAGTCTTCAGATCTCAGTCTCTGAAGTAGCTAGGATTCCAGATGTGAGAAACCAGTGCCCTACTTCTTCAAGTTTTCCTAAAAAGTTACCTTTCCAAAGATATGTTATTTTCTTTACGGATAAGAGCTATGATTTTACTCTATTGCAGAATGAATACAAGGCCTACGGTTGGTATGCTTACTTAACTGAAATAAACAGAGTTTGTGTTCCCTCTACTAGGTGAGCTAGGGAGGAAAAAAAATCACAATTGAATTCTGGAGACATCTGTTCCACATTGTGGAGTTGTAGCACTCTGAGAAAGGTTGAAACCACAAAGTCCCTCATACATTCACACTGGAAGCAATTTAGGACCCGTGTTCAAAGATCTCTTTCGGAGTGACATGATTGAGAGAAGTCTTCCCTCTTAAGATCATTTCTGGGAGAGTGCTTAGAAGCAAGGTCAATCCCTGCAAAAGTGGAATAATGCAAAGAAAACACAGTCCAAGTGTGAACACAGAGAGATTTAAAACAGCAAATAAACACACGAGGATATTTAGACTTCAATTGTTCCCTAAACAGTGCAATAATTATTTATATTATTAGAGACTATAAGCAGGATAGAGGTGATTTAGAGCACATGGGAAGATACATATAGTCTATATGCAAGTACAGTACAATTTTCTATAAGAGGCTAGAGCTTCTATGAAATATCATTTGAGAGGATGTGGGGTATCTTGGAATTTATCCCCAGTGGGTACTCTATGTGATATAAAAAATATATTAAGGGCCTGATTCGCTCATTCTACAATGCATCTATGTTATATATAAAAATATCACATTATATAAAAAATTACAGTTACAACTGTTAACTGTTACACAGTTAAAATGAAACATAATTTTAATATTTAAATTTATTGAATGATGTAGACTTTAATAACTCATGTAATTGGGGGACATTTTCTGTTTCATGTTTAACAATACTGTCACAAACAAAGCCAGTATGAAATATTTAAGATCCTTATAGTTTATAGGATCCAGAGAGGATAGATGCTCTCTAGCAAACCTACAACTTGTATCAAGTTCAGCAAGATGCAAGGGGCCTGCTGGCGGATATCACATTGAGTAGCTCAGATTCACAGAACAGATGCTTCAAACAAATGTCGAATCTTTCTCTTCGTAGCTCATGGAACAGATCAGTATTTTTTTCTTGGCTTGTCTCCCATTTAGCACTAAAACAAAACCCAGTGATTCTATCGAATCAGCAAAAGCAAGAACGGTTCTTACCTTCAGAACTGTAAGCCCTTCCTTTTGAGCCTTAAAAAGAAAAATATAGAAGGATGAAAATGTTAAAACATATTGTTTACATCCAACCAATAGAGTAAGATGTGATTGATCACATTTTGTTCCACAAAGACTTAATAACTCAAGGAATTTCACATGGTCATCAGATACTACCTTTCCTGAAGTCAATGACAAAAGCATGTTCTTTAATATCAGTAGTCATCTTGACCAACTGTTTCGTCAGTCAGCCAAATATATATATAGAGAGATCTAGTGTTCATCAAGAGCTGTTTTAAATTACTTTTAGTAAAATAGGATTTCACTTACAACCATCTTTTGGCTACAGGAAGCTATACAATTGTGCTACACAGAAGTTGTGAATGGAATTGATTTCTTCCTCGCCAAATCGCAATTGCTAATGGAAGACGTTCCTGAGTTCTCTCATCGTGTGACCTTCAGCTATCCAGGTTCAAGAAGGTGACAGCTTCCACAGCCTAGTTTCGGAGCTGTGTTGTTCTGTCTGAGGGTACATTCTGAGTGTACAGCACCGCTGAGGATAGACTGCCGTTCCCCAGAAAGGAGATTTGAGTTGGAATCGGTACCGCAGCACAGAACCGCTGGACTGGGACACCGTTGGGCTGCATAGCTCTCTCTGTGTCTAGCCCGAGGCAGGGCACCAGACACTATTGCCCACTTGGTTCTCATTGTATTACAAGGAAGGCCTAAATGTACCAGAGGGCCTTGCATCTTTCTTGTGATCACTAATCTGCAAGAATCTGGTGGAAGGGATTTTCCCTTCCTACAAGGGCTAGTGGCTGCCCATGATTTAGGCCGCCACGAAGGAAAGAGATTCATGATATATTGAGTTTCTAATTCCTTCATCTGAATAGACACACACACACATATATATGCATGTGTGTGTATATATATGTGTGTGTGTATATGTGCATATATACGCACATAGACACTCTCTGAGTAGCTATGATTATGGCTTAGAGTTACTGGCACTCAGTTATGAGGCCCTCTTTGTCTTTATTTCGGGGAGGAGGGGGGGCGGAGAGGAGAAGGTGGCACAGGGCCCCATGGTTTCTAGGCAGGGTCTCTGTCATCGGGGTCACACTTCCAGAGCCTTTTTGTGCCCGTTAATTTTCAGATAGAATCTTGCCTTATGCGCAGAGCAGTCTGGGCTACAATCTTGCATTTCCCCGTGTCACTAGAGATGGCACAAGCTATCACACTCGGCCATTGGCTGAGCAAGAATCTCTCACACTTCTTCCTACCCAGGCTCCCTCAAGCCACACCCCCTTGACTTTGCATCCCGAGTCACTGAGACTATAGTCCTGAGACCCTTACTTCAACTCGATTCTCTGCTTTTATTAGAGGTCGGCCAGAAGCTGGAACTTGTCATTTCCAGCAAGCAGATTTGGGCAACTCTGTGTCAATGCGTTCCCACAAAGGACGGCATCCACACAGAACCAGGCAGAGTAAGTGCTTGACGGTGGTGTCCCAGCCCACGGTCACGCGAAGCTTTTCATCTTGTGGCTTTCACCACTGCCTGCTTCCCCAACACACACACACACACACACACACACACACACACACACACACACACACACACAAAGAGGATTCCTAGAAGAAAGGCAAGCACATACACCCACACCTCAGAAGCAAAACGCCTCATAGCCCAAATACCTTCTCCATACCTCCCCTCTACTCAGTCTATATACAATCCAGACATGACATTCTGTGTTATCGTTCCTCTAACATGACTTCTAAGTGAGTCAGAAAAGGGGACAAAGAAAACAAAATACAGAACATAAGCCAGCCAAGTCCCCCAAATCATGTCCCGCGATGTCTTTCCCACATTTTGAAAAGACATACCTTCGGTATTCTCGGTGCTTAATAAAACTTCTCTGAGTGAAAGAATAACTGGGTAAATGAATGAATGAACGTTCCTCCCTGCTCCCTGTGGCTTTTTTTGCCCAGTGTATTGGATTGCTGTCTCACAGGCCAAATTTTTGCCAGTGAGTGGACATGTGGCTTGTGGTATGGAAATCTGGGGGCTTTCGCCGACGGAGCCTATGTTTTACTGTGGTGAACTGAACTGTACGTCTCATCCAGCACACCCAGAGAGACCTCTGGCTATGGAGCAAATTCCTTTGTAAGCAGCATATGTACATGGTTTACAAATTACTGAAAACAATCCATTTGGAAAACTTTCAGCTGCCATTTTGTTTAAAGATGGAGCACTCAAAGCAAAATGAAGTCTAAACGCAATCCAAACATCCCTTAATAGAATACGAGTGCTTCACCCAAGTCAATCAACTTCTACTGAGCAGGCAAGTTAACATGGTGTGAAAGATGACACCGCCTGCTGGCAGTGGGCACTTGACGCTATGTTGGATGCACTGTTTAGGTTTAGGGTCTTCCAGATGCAAAGCCTGATGCAAGGATTTAAATGTAAATCGTTTACTTGGGACATGATTGCAGAAGTAACTCAGCTATATAAAGCGATCATTGTAAGAAAGGTTAGGATGTTGATGCAAATAGATGAACTAGCTGGGCGGGAGCTTGATGGCAGAATGCGTGTCTAGGATGGAAAGGCCCTGGGACTGAGCTTGTGGACAAGAAATATTTAAAATATGTGTTAATAAATGCACGTCAGTTACTACAGAAGGACCCTGGGAGAGACATTATGGCTGACGCCTTTGAGAAGCAAGAAAACTAAATATGCCAGGCACCGGAGGTGCATGCCTGAAATCAGCTACTTAGGAGGCTGAGAACTGAAGACCCTGGATCCAAGCCAGCCTGAGCAGAAAGGCCTGGAGAGACCTTGATCTCCAAATAACCAACAAAAAGGTGGAAGCGGAGGTACGGCTCAAGTCGTATAGCACCAGCCTTGCGTGAAAAAGCCAAGAGAGGACGAGAAGCCCTCAGTGGCAGCCCCAGGACTGGCAGGAAAGAGCAAAAGTAATTACCTAAATATGTAGCCACAGGCCTCTCTCCTCCGTGTGCTGCGGTGGCTCCTCGGGTTGGCTGACGGGCTCTGCCAGGAGCCCAGGTGGGCCGAGCTGAGACGGGACGGCATCCCAGGCCTCTCGTCTGTGCCCCGGATGCCCAGTGGCAGAGTGCTGCTTCCTGGGTCTCCGGCTTTGCTGGTGGATTAGGAGGGCAGAGTGGGTCTGTGGGGATCTGAGCACAGGCCTACCGGGCAGCTCCACCACCTTGAGGGCAAACACGTCTCCTGCGAGTCCTGTTCCGTGCCCCGCTGGGAAGGATCCCACTGGTCACATGATCTTGATGTGGTAGTAGCACAAAGGGTTTCAGCGCGACGTCTTAATCTTGAGTGCAATGCATCTTGATCAGTGCCACCCCTTCCGTCCTTCTCTCCCCGACGTTCTGACCATCGCGGTTTACTCTTTCCACTCTGCAGCACTGAGACTTCCAGGGATGTTCATGGTATCGTTAAACGACACTTTAGATGCGTATACACGTTATGCAAAAAGCAGAGATCTTTTTTCCCTCTGTTAGTTTGAGGGACAAGTCGGGTAGATACAAATTCGACTTCAGAGATGTGAAGACAAAGGCTGACAGCAACCAGGCAAGTCACTAATGCCTGTGTTGAAGCTACTGGCAACTATAGTCGCCTTCAATTCCCCCCACTTATGTAAGGACTAAATAAAAATCCATTTGTGAACTGATGGCATGAGCCACCAGTGCTACTCGGAAGGCAGAGACCTGAGGATCGTGGTTCAAAGTCATGCCGGGTGGGCAAGTCCATGAGACTCTTATCACCAAAAAGCCAGACATGGAGCTGTGGTTCAAGTGGTAGAGTGCCAGCCTTGAGAGGAAAGGCTAAGTGACAGCACCCAGGCCCTAAATTCAAGCCCCAGTCCTGGTGCAGGAAAAAAAAAAAAGACAAGACAAGAAAAAGAACTCATTGGAATTTTTTTTGATCAGAGGAAGGAGATCATTAAATGCCATCAATTGAATTTTTATAGTTAGTTTTTTTATGCATTAAAAATATTACAACCCATGCTTCTTATTCCAACTTCTCCAAAACATTATGGACTAAGGGAAATTGCTGTAATGTAGTATCCAACTTGACCACTTTCTCTATACTGTTGATGTGGTAAAGATATCCGGAATCTTACCCAAATAATAGCACACCTGACATCAGCACACTAATATTAGGATTTAACTTGAATGAAATAACTTGAAACCATTTTAGTTGCCTTTTATTGTAGACAAAACAAATGATGACCAGAGTTTTCCCCTCCAACTACAAACGCAATTTCTCAAACACCTCCTCTAATCCTAAGGCAAGTGCTTAGAACCTGCTGATTGTCATGTATTCACTAATTTGTGTCTCTGGTATGAGGGCCTTGTCTTTGACAAAGCTCTAAGAACTCCTCCCGCTCTTTATCCATGCCCACCTACCCCATCTGTCTGATCAACTCAGTGGACTGTGTGTCTACCCTTCCTGCCCTTCCTGCATTACAAATTGAAATGGAGATAACTTGATTGAGTGACTGGTCTATAGTCAAGTGCCAGTAATGTTTAAACCAAAGTCCAGCCATCTTTTCCTCTCATTGACTTAAGGAAATACTTTATTCCTTAATAATTCATTAGCTTATAATTGTTAACTACTTTGTTTAATGCTTTAATGTATTGGGCACAACATTTTTCATCAGTAGGAAGGACATGGCATACTGAATTAGCTCCAATGTTCTAATGGCTTGTGAAAATACCACATTCAAAAGGGTGAAATGACATCAAATATTGTACTGGTAACTTGGAGGAAATTTTACACACCTTCTCAAGAGAACTTCACAGGCACCAAGCACCTAATTACAGATCAAAAACTCCAACCCAGTATCTATCACCGAATAAAAATGTTTGATCTGTTCTTGTCAGTTACACCATTGTTATAAGACTCTTTTTCATAAACGGATGTCCTGTCTTGATATTGCCATAGAAATCCAGCCAGTGGTAGAGTGTAGCATGTATAAATACTTTTGTCCTGTAATTTGATCCTTGTTCATTGATTTAATGAGCTGTCATGACACAAAATCCCTATTAAAGCAGACAACATTTGATAAAGAGTTGCTTATCTCTACGGATGTACTGTTCCATCCTGAGATGAATATAAAGCCATTTCTTAATGTGTTAGTCATTCCTTACCCAAAGAAACAAAGGTGAGTCATGACAAACACAAGAGAGTGAATTTTGTATTTGAAGGAACTAAAAGGAGCTCTAAAATATAAATTCCTCTACCAAGACTAAAATGATTGTCATAGAATGTTTTCAAAATACAATAGTAAAATGATTACATCTCGAGAAAACTATTCTAGGCAAATCTAAAATTTATCATGTTCAATTAAAAATACAAACACATACAAATATGTTTAAAATAAATGAGTTTATTTAAAAAAATCAGAGACAAAAATGTCCAAAAATCTGGAAAAAAGGAAAAAGAGTACCCTACTAATTTCAGAAAATAATTATAATATGTCACTTAGGTTAATGTGTGTTTGGCATCATAGGATACAGAGAAGTAGAGTGAAACTTCAGGCATAAATTCAAATGTGCCTGGAGATAGTGCATGCGACATGTAAAGGAAACACTTCCTGTTGATCAAAGGAGAAAGGTAAGAGTATCAGTGAATGACACTGAAACAGTTAACTAGCCAACTGGGAGAAATGGTAACTACAAGCCAATGTCTGCATGAAATCAACGAATCAATTAAATAAAGAGTAAAGGTATAAAACTACAATGAAAAAGCTTTAGGGGAATTATTTTATTTTTTTCTTTTTGCCAGTCCTGGGCCTTGGACTCAGGGCCTGAGCACTGTCCCTGGCTTCTTCTTGCTCAAGGCTAGCACTCTGCCACTTGAGCCACAGCGCCACTTCTGGCTATTTTCTATATATGTGGTGCTGGGGAATCAAACCCAGGGCTTCATGTATACGAGGCAAGCACTCTTGCCACTAGGCCATATTCCCAGCAGGGGAATTATTTTATAATCTTGAAGAAGTGCAGGACTTTATAGCTATCAAGCAAATTTAATTACATCAAAAGCTGTTAATTTCAAAAAAACATTCTAGTAAGTGAGAATAAAAGGCAAAGCAAAAGCCAGAAAGAATGTATTTGACAATCCTACCATAATGGAAAGATCGATTTTCCTAACATATGAAAGAACTCTATAAACTACTGGAATAATTATTGAAGAATATAAACAGTTGACAACAGATGTCATTCAAATAGTTCTGTTTTGGGTGTGTGTGTTGGTATTGGGCTGGAACTTGTGACTTCACTAACAGCTAGCGCTCTATCACTGGGGCTACACTGTCGCTCCCTGCTTTTTGCAGGGCATAAGAGTCTCTTAGATTTATCTTCCCAGGTTGGCTTTTGATTCTCAGATCTAAGCCTTCTGAGTATGTAGGATTATAGGCATGAACAACTACTTCCTTGCTTCAAATGTTTCTGAAATATAGAAGGATGCTCGAATTCATAGTGAGAGAAATACTAATAAAAGCGACCTAGAAGTTCAATTTTTTTTTTTTTTTTTTTGGCCAGTCCTGGGCCTTGGACTCAGGGCCTGAGCACTGTCCCTGGCTTCTTCCCGCTCAAGGCTAGCACTCTGCCACTTGAGCCACAGCGCCACTTCTGGCCGTTTTCTGTATATGTGGTGCTGGGGAATCGAACCTAGGGCCTCGTGTATCCGAGGCAGGCACTCTTGCCACTAGGCTATATCCCCAGCCCTAGAAATTCAATTTTTGACCTTAGAAATAAGCTTGGATCAAAATGTTTGGCAGTATGCAATATGCAGGAATTAACACTTGGTGCAAATGCAAATTGGTCCAATTCTCTGGAAAACAATTTGTCAGTATTACTCCTAATTTCAAGTAAGGTACTCACCAACTCCCAAATTTCACCTTCTAGACCAATTTGTCTTAAATAACTCTGTACAGTAAAACAATCTGTAAGATAAATGTTTTATTCCTTCACATTGAAAATGAGCATACCACGGCTACTCATGGAAATACTGGTGTTAGTCATGAAATACTGGGGATAATGTAAACGTTATAAGATGCAAACATTTCAGTGACTTAAGTGACCTCCAGAAAATGGGACACTTTGCAGCCATTAGAGGGGAGCAGCGAAGAGTAAAACCCTGTGCATAGCTGTGTGGAAGCAGCTCCGGAAAAGGCCTGGAAGTGGGAAGGAGAGGGGGAAGGAGCGGGGGAAGGAGCATGCGCAGAATGCTTCCCTCTGTGTTTGAAGAAGGGGGAGAGTAGGAAGTGCTTGCACGCATGCATCCTTGTGTGCATTTATGTATATGTGGTGTGCACAAAGTGTTTCCTGGGAGACACAAAGACACAAACCAACAGCATCCGTTGTCTTTGTTGACCCTTTCCAGCTGTGACGTGGGAAGGTTCGGAATTTTCTACTGTCCAAATTCCCAAACAAGTTAACCAACGCTTATTCAACAAGCAAATGCTCTTCAGATGCGTCAGCTTTCGCAAATCTAAATCATTGGCTCTCTTATTACAAGACCTAAAAACGAATGTTTTTTTTTTTAAATCAATACTTTTAAATTGATGATACGGTATAAACCAGATCTAGCAACAAAATAACAAATTAGTTGCCCATATTCTATCATAGATCGGAGAGTGGAATGATCGCTTACTAAGCTCTTTGTGATGGTTTCTTATGTATCAGTCATTATTTAAACTGCTAGGGCCACTTAGGAGAAAATAAGTCAGAACCTTGAAACTCTCTGGCTTCTCTACCTCTTCTTACCCAATCATAACTGCACTATTTCTACACTTTCTCAGGTACTGGAGTACTGACTTAAGTCATCAATATAGGAGTTTCTGGAGAACCCAGTTGAACTCATAGCACATGCCTAAAGAGAGCTCCAGTCTTAATAAGTTACACCAAACTCCTGACTCTCCTCTTTCCACGGTTAGTTTTTGGTTCTCTTTAGCTTTCTAGATCTCCGTTGAGGTGGTCGTCTGCTCTGCCAGGACAAAACACATCTTGGAGCTGTCCTTCACTCCTAATAGGTAAGAAGACAAGAGTAGTATTTAGACAGGAATCACGGATTGCATTTTAATTCCTCTCTCGTGATATGTTAGCCTAAACTAGCAGAGACCCACAATTGGAAGATACAAAACCCCACTTTACATTCAACACACAGGCTTATGGGTAGGTACAGTCCTGCAGTCCTCAAGTTTGTAGCTTACAAATTGTCTTCTGTGGAAAGTAAGGTCTTTAAAATATTATTTCACTTTAGCAAACATTTACTGCTAGCTAAATTTAGGGAGCACAAATGAAGAAAACCATGTGCTTCCATTCTATAACATGGAGCAGTCTTTGAGGAAACTCCTGTCTCCGTGTCTGGTCAGTCTATCAGCCTGGTAGGATCAGCTGCAAGAAGGAACTAAGTTCAACCATTCTATTCAGACCAGTCCATGAGCTCCAGGGACCTTGACCAAGTGAACTCCAGAGAGTGGGGTGGCTGGATTGCCATTCATGCCGAGAGTCAGTTCCTGCAGTGAAGAAATGCGATCTTCCCGCTCACTGGTGCCTCATGCCTGCAAGCCTGGCTACTTGGGAGGCTGAGATCTGAGCATCACAATTTAAAGCTAACCTGGCAGCAATATCCGTGAAACTCTTATTTCCAATTAATCAGCAAAAAGCTGGAAGTGGAAATGCAGAGCAAAAACGCCTAGTGAGAGGGCAAACCCCTGAATTCAAGTTTCAGGAATAACACAAGTGCATGGGTGTGTGTGCACACACACACACATACACAGAGAAGCACACATATACACACAGTGATCTAGTGACTCAGGAAAAGCCATATCTGACTCCCTTTCTAGTCAGAACCAAGCAGAATAGAACACTTAGCACAGTGAGGTAGAAACCAGAGAGGAAAAGACAAAGACCCTCTGAGGGGCAGAGGGTGGGCAAAGAAACCACCATGTGAGAGAAGAGAAGCAGGTGCATTTCACCTTCGCTGCACAAGTGGTGCGGAGGGGCAGGCAAAGCCATTCTTAGCTGGGAACAGGACGATGGTGAGGAGAGGAAATCTCATTCTCCTTCGTCAGGGATAAGCTGATGGGGGAAACCATCGTGGGAACGCTAGTTGTTAATTAAATTATCCTCTCTTTTCTCAAGGTATCAAGCTAAGAACAGTGGGGCTCTGAGCAGAGGTAAACCTTTGAGAAGGGTTCTTGCAGCCAATGACAATCAGGGCAGAGACGAGGTGCCCCCGGGTGGCACCCCTAGATCAGCAGATGCGATGCCCACCTGTTCATTTCTTTTTTTTTTTTTTTTGGCCAGTCCTGGGCCTTGGATTCAGGGCCTGAGCACTGTCCCTGGCTTCTTCCCGCTCAAGGCTAGCACTCTGCCACTTGAGCCACAGCGCCGCTTCTGGCCGTTTTCTGTATATGTGGTGCTGGGGAATCGAACCTAGGGCCTCGTGTATCCGAGGCAGGCACTCTTGCCACTAGGCTATATCCCCAGCCCCCACCTGTTCATTTCTGAAATCGTGTGCCTACCCCATGTCAACCTTTTTGACTTGCCCTATAAGAAAATAAGGCTGTATAGTATAGCAAGTTTTCCATCTTCTGGGTCCCATGGCATGCACTTCGGGAGAGATGCCTTCATCACTTCCGTTGTGCATAGTGCTAGCGTGAGGTAGAGACACAAGTTTGACATTTAAAGAGCCAGCCGGCCTTGGTTATTCAATGAACTAGTACTTACCAACCTTGCATTACACGTGGGCGTCTGCCTCTTTTCAGCGTTTGAACAGAGGTCGAGTGAGAATGTCGTGTGCTGCCTCTCACAGCTCTTTAGCTACATAGGCCCCACGCGAGTGGCTACAGGGTGGCGTGTACAAGCGCGCCGAGCTAGGCCTGAGATGAGGCGAGGGGAGGCCCGTGGCTCAACAGACAGATGTTGGGGTCGAGCTACGATTCACTGGCAAGGTGGGCATCACAGGAAGAGGGCGGCAAGCTGAGCCTGGCTCAGCAGGACTGGGGCCCGGGCTCTGTGGAGGACAGGGCCAGCAGCCGTGGAGGAGACAGGCCATTGGGTCCTGAGTGCAGCATGGACTGTTCTGGAGACCTTGAGCCACTAGGGAGTCTTGCACAAGGAAGAGAGAGGGTCGGATTTGGTTGGTCTTGGTTTTTGTGTCTTGTTTCTTTTGAAAGGTGGGTATGATATGAATAGTCGTGGCTGGGAAGGAAGAGGAAGATGGCTTCTGCCCATCCTGCGACGCAGTCATTACCCACGAGGCCTCTTGGGTCCTTTCCTCCCTGTTGTCTGAGTGCCGTTGTCTGTTTGGCCCCAGAGCCCTCCAAATGCCTACTGCGGCAAAGGTGACCAGGAGGCTTTGCGTTTCAAAAGCTGATGGTTTCGATCGTACAGGAATCACAGTCTCACTCGATGTTGTTACCTAGCTGAGGTTATTTTCCTAGTACCTCTGCTGTTATTTTTCCCTCCTCTTTGCAGTTAGTTACGCCTCCGTGTTCAAATGATATGGAATTATTTAAAACCATATATTAGGACTAGTGCCACCAGTTACAAACCTGCCTGACCGTTCGGCTCAGGCCTTTCCTTGTTGCAGCTTACAAAGTGAATTGCTTCGAAGAGCGCAGCGCATGGAGGGAATGCCAGGGGGGCTGGTCTCCTGCCCAGGGGACGCTTTTCCCCTACAAACTGTTCTCACAGTCACCGGGGCAAAAGAGGACGGCAGCATTGGACCTCGGCATACGCTGAATAATTGCAATACGAGCAGTTACTCGGAGGACCGTATGCTTGGTCGCATACAGTGACAGCCACATCAGTGCTTCCAATAATATTGATTTCCTAGCTGGGCACAGGCGGCTCACACCTGACTTCTCAGGAGACTGAGATCTGAGGCTCACGGTTCAAAGTTTCCCGGCCTGGGCAGGAAAAGCCAAAAGTGGAGCCCAAATGATTTCCTAAATGGTAGTGTACAAGTCATCATTAGGTTCAAAAATAGGTTGGAATTCCCTTTAAGCCTAAAATGATGGAAAAAAATGCCACAAGTACTGCCTAATTCCTCTGTAATGAATGGAATCCCACATTTCCTGGCAACATGGTTTTAGGTATGTTTGAAAGGGAATCACCTGTCTGTTCCTTGTAGTTTGAAATTAGGTTTGCAAAATGGTTACGCATTCAAAGTAGAAGAAAGGGCGAGTCTCCCAGAGCTCGAGTCTGTAGTTCCTAAGTCTCCCCAAAACGCCTGCTGTCGAGGGCAACACGGGGTTGAAATGATCCAAGCGAGGGGGGCGTAGAGGCCCAGTGTAGAGTCCGGATGAAGGCGTCTCAGTAAAATAAATGGTTTCCACAGACTCGCACAAAGCACCTGATTTCCTGAGCCCCGAGCAAGGGGGCCCTGGCTGTGCGAGTCCCGCTGGCACCCAGGGAAGGCGAGCCCGGGGCGGGCTGGCTTCCGGCCTGCGCGGGCTCCTGTGAGTTCCTGCACGACGTCTGTCCTTCCCTCCCTCTCAGCTGCCCTTCCCGGAGAGCCTCCTCGTCAGTGCTTTGCCATCTCCTCAGACCAGGGTGACGACGGTGACATTAGAAACCCCGGGCGTGGCAAGACCCGGGTGACAACCACCAAAGGCCATGCCTCCTTGGACGGCGGGCCGGGCACCGAGGACGTAAGGATTCTCAGTGCTTATTTTAAAAGCGATTTCGGTTTATGTGACACATTCTTGGCTCTGAAAAGGAAGCCCATGAGGCCAGGCTGGCGGACCTCGTGCGGCATTACACAGGCCCTCGAGTGCCAGGGCAAGTGCCAACAGCAGGGCTTCCTGGCTGGCCTGGAACCAGCGGCTCAGCCTCCCTGTCCTCCAACAAGCACGACGGGCAGGGGGTGAGTCCATCAAAGAAAGGGGTCCTCGAAGGCTGTTACATCCCTTCTCCACCCTCCTAAAGAATCTCCTGTTGTGCACAGCAGGTGCTAGTGCTGAAAATAAACAAGCTATGTTCCACGAGGGCCAGAGGGAGGGATGGAGGGAGCAGGAGAGAGAGGGTGACACACAGAGAGAAACAGAGGGACAGAGAGAGACCTTTCTGATGGAGTGAAGAGGCGAGGTGCTTGACTTGTGTACCTGAGCAGCAAAGCTGTCCCCAAGAGCTCTTTATTTCCCATGTGCCCTGGCACTTGGGCTTCAACTCCAGGCCTAGGCATTGTCCCTTAGACTCCCGTGCCACCCCCCCCTTGAGCCGTATCTCCATCTCCAGCTTTGGGTGGTTAACTGGAGATAAAGAATCTCATGAACTTTCCTGCCTGGGCTGCCTTAGAACTACGATCCTCCTCTTTCAGCCTCCCAAGTAGCTAGAATGATAGGCAAAAGCCAGTAGCACCTTGCCCCCAAACCTCTTTGACTGCTACACGCACATTCTTGCTCTGGGAGTCCTTGTCCTATCCTAGAGCAGACCTGAGCATTAAGCGGGAAAGAGCGAGCTGAGCTCCGGGTGCGGTGAGAAGTTACTCCTCTCCGTGACTGGGCTTCGGTTAAGACTCAAGGGTCAACATCATTGAAAAGCCCCACACTTCACTCCACAAAAGTGACAATGGCATGCTGGAGAGACAAATACCGCCTTCTAAGAAATTGCCTCTTACAGGCTTGATTCATGGTATAAGCACCGTCAGAAGAAGGAAAAGCAAGCCTGTGCCCTGCTGAATCCAGGGTGGCGAACTTGGGAATATGCTACACCCGTGGAGTCAACCAACAATGAATCGAAAACATTGTAACGAACACATGAAGACTGTCTTGTCATTAGTCCCTAAACAATACAGTGGGACAACTGTTTACATAGTGCTACACTGCGGATTGTGCTAGGCAGTGTAAGTCACCCGGAGCTGATGCCAAGTATACGTGCGTTAGGTGTGAACTCTGTGTCACCGGTGCTCATATCCTCAGGGGGGCTGGTTTCCCAGGAATAGAAGGACAACTCACTGTATTCAACTGTTAGGTTAGAGGATAGGAGAGGTAACAAATGGCCCGGGGTCAGCTGGTGTCAGAGCACAGATCCTTGAGCTTGCCTGGCCAGATTCCATGTCCTTCCTGCTGCAGATGGGGTACGGTCTCTCCAGCCTGCGCAAGTCGCAGACTGCGTGTGTGGTAGTGTGAAGACACCAGAAAAAACCAGTGACAACGTTCTACAGGGAGTGTGTGTGTGTGTGTGTGTGTGTGTACTGCTACTAGGACTTGAACTCAGGGACTGGTTGCTGTCACTTCTCTTTTAGCTCAAGGCTGACTACCACTTGAACCACACCCCACTTCCGGCTTTTTAGATAAAGAGTCTCACAGACTTTCCTGCCTGGGCTGGCTTTGAACCAGGATACTCAGACCTCAGCCTCCTGAGTCTCAAGAATCACAGGCGTAAGTTATAGGCACTCAATTACAAGGGTTTTTATCTAACTTTTTTTTTCATCCAGTGTCCTGTCCTAAAATGTTCCAGTTAGGTTTTCATTTGCATTAATGTGTGCCCAGTAGGAGTTCTCTAAAAGACTTGCTCTCAGATCTTCTGGAGTATTTTCTTAAATAAATGGAATAGTTAAATGACATGACAGATACATTTTCTGGGTTTATCAGAGGAAAATACAAAAAGAGACAGCTCAAGTTGCATTTCCTATACTCATAATGAGTGATAAAAGCTTATGTTATTTTATTGTTTTGCCTGCCTACACCTTTAATAACAAGTGGCATCTTAAACATTACTGAGCATAAGTTATGTAAATGGGTGAGAAATTAAGCTGCCTTTGTGTTTGTTTGAATTCTATGATTGTAAAACTTGCTGAAAGTTAACGTAGGTATTAAAAATATCATTAGTCTGAAATGTGTCGTTGGGAAGAAAGAGGTCAATAGGAAGGGGTAGACAAATGAAAAGAGGAAGAATAGGCAAATACAGTCATAATGTACATAAATGAGCCAGGTAACTCCAGGGGATGGGTAAGGTTGGAGGAGATGGGAAGAAAAATAGTAGGAGTAACACTGATCAACATGTATTGTACTTACAAACTGAAATATTAACTTAACCCCTTCGTATTGCTATTTAAAGATAATTAAACTTATTTTTAAAACTCATTAGGGAAAAAAAATGCCTTTTCTCCCCAAACTCTGAGTCAGCTGAAATTCAGGAGAACTGGGACAAGTGGGAAGTGCTGAGCTTTGTTGTTTGCCTCCATTTCTCTCATAAACAGAATTAACAGTTCGTTTGTGTCTCTGTCTTTTCCCCAGTAGGCTGGGAAGACAGCTGGAGGCCTGGTTGCCAGAATCGAGGGCATGGTCTAGGTGCCACTTTGAGTATAGACAGCCTGTCACTTGTTTTCAAGCTCACCTTGATGAGTAGGTAGATCAAGGCTGGCATTCTGCCACAGCTCCATTTCTGGCTCTTTTGGGTGATTGACTGGAGATTAATTTCCTACCTGAGTTGGCTCTGAATCTTGATCTGTAGATCTCAGCATCCTGACTAGCTAGGATTACAGGCAGGAGTCACCAGCACCTGGCTTTCTTATAGCTTTGATAACCTTACCTTCACCTTCAAAATGTATCCTGAATCCTTCCACTTTTGCTACCCGTGAAATCAACACAAAGACGACAGTTTCATTAATCACCTTGGGACAACCTTACCGTTCCTCACTTTGAAATAAAATACCCTGTCTATATTAGATATTAACAGCAAATTAGGGTGGAGGATTTTGAACTTTATACCTTCTTGGGAACCTTTCCATAAAATTTGTTATTTCTAACTAAGCACTCAAGGGATAAAACATTGATTCTTTTTAAGTGTCGTATCTGACAGTTCTCTGAATAGGATTCTCCAGCTGCGACTCACTTTTGCAGTCACTATAGTGCTCTCACAGTCACTCCCCAAGTCTTCCCTAGAGTCCCCAAGTGTCCTCTTCTGGCTGCACCCTCTTCTCTTACCTTTGCCCCGGGACCCAGGATATTTGTCCTGCTCGCCGGCTTTGCTCTGTGAGCTGCACGGGCTAGCTCTCCTTGGACTTGCCTTCAAGCCATGTTCAACCCTGGGCTTTGTCCCTAAGCATACTGTGAACACATTAGAACCCTCTTTACCCATCTCAACTGCAAAGTGTCTCATGGACAGAGGGGGTCAGGGCTTAAAACTGGTCAGCGATAGGAAGAAAGGCACGTGTGTTCATCTCATCTCCTGCCCGTGGCTTTCTTTTTATCCGTGTCACTTGAACTATCTCTTCCTGCTCTTTTCCTCTGAGCATTGGCTGGCATTACACTTGGCCATTTGTAGACATTTATAGAAGAAAGAACAAGGAAAGAAAACCAGTGAGAACAATACTTGAGTCTTACTGCGGGGTGCTGCGTCTCACGCCTGTCATCCTAGCTACTCAGGAGGCTGACATCCGAGGATCACGGCTGGAGGCTGGAAGCCAGCCCCGGCAGACAAATCCATGAGACTCATCTTCAGCTAACCAGCCAGAAGCTGGGGTGGTGCTGTGGCTTTTTTCTTTGAGGGGAGAAAAGCTCGGGGACTGCACTCAGGCCCTGAAATCAAGCCTGGTACGAGTGTGCACATGTGCACACACACACACACTTATCCCAATGTGCTATAATTAAGAAACCAAAGGCCTGTGGCAGGATGCTGGAGCATCACAGAACACGATCTGATGAGTCCTTCTCTTCATTATGCTGACTAAATACATGATGCCATCTTCCAACCGGAAAGAAAGGAGCCCAGACATGGATGTATCTGCAGCTCCCTAGAAGCCAGAATGAAGCCCCCGGTCTCCCAGTTACAGAGCTAAGTCACTCCTTCTTACTCCTTTCTTTCCCCCAAGAACTCCTGCTGGCTTGTTTCCTTTGCCTGGGGACCTCTAAGCCAGCATTCATGTACCTTCCCCTTAAACTCCCATCAGCCTTTGCATCCCCCCTTGACCTCCAGTTTCCAGCTTCTAATTTTCCCTTACGTACGTATTCTTTCCTGACTTGTGATCCATTCGTGTTCCTGCCTGAGCTGTGGCACAGCACGCGCAGACTGGGAAGGCTGGACTGGGAAGGCCGGCAGTCACTATTAAAACCGTGCAGCATCCTACAAAGCAAGTGCTACTGACACCTTTGCTTGTGTCCCCCCTCCCAGAGAGCCCCGTCCTGGGCTAGCAAGCTCCCAGAGGGAGGGCGGTTCCTGCACCCCAGCAGGGATCCATTTGTGGAATGTCATCCAAGCAAGGCAGTGAGGATGACCTCCCAGCTGGCAGAAGTGGCCCTTTGCATGCAGCTGGTGAGCGGGGTGGAGGGACTTTTCCCACCTGGCCACCCAGGTGAGAGTAGTGGTTGTGTGGGATTGTGGTTTTTTTCTTGCAGGGCAGGGCAGCAGAGTTAATAAGGACAGCCATGGTATTTTCACTCCCTGTTCTCAGAGACCTTGGAATAACATGCTTTTCTCCTCCTTTCTCCTTCCTTCCTTCCTTCCTTCCTTCCTTCCTTCCTTCCTTCCTTCCTTCCTTCCTTCCTTCCTTCCTCCCTCCCTCCCTCCCTTCCTCCCTCCCTCCCTCCCTCTCGCCCTCCCTCCCGTCCTTCCTTCCTTCTCTCTCTCCCTCCCCTCTTCTCTCTTTTCCCACCTCCCTCCCCCCTTTCTCTCTTCCTGTCAGTACTAGAACTTAAACTCCAGGCCTGTGGTCTTTCCTGTCCAGGCTGCCTTTGAACCTCTACTCTCAGATCTCCGCACGCTGAGAAGGTAGGAGTACAGATGTGAACTACTGGAGCCCGGAATCTCTTTCTCTCTCCTTAAGAATCTTCAACAGCCAAGCACTCGCTGCTCACACCCGTAATCCTAGCTACTCAGGAAGCTGAAATCAAAGAATCACAGTTCAACGCCATCTTGGGCAGGAACGTCTATAAAACTCCTATCTCCAATTAACAGCCCCAAACTGGAACTGGAGCTATGGCATTAGTGGTAGAATGCTAGCTTTGAGCCTAAAAGCTCATGGACAGAGCCCAGGCTCAGAGCTTAAGCACCAGGAAGGCAAAAAATTAAAAAAGTATCTTCAACAGACTTGCTTTCGCTTGTTACAAGATATTTGACGTGCAAAAGTGCAAGATAGTAACACTTTAATTGTGGAATGATTTGACTGTGCAAGCTTTATGAGTTCATTTACATTAGAAACAAAACGGAGGGAGCCAAGGTAAGCGTTCAGAAATCAGCAGGATCTGTTCCATTGTTCTTCATTTGTCTTCTGATTTTCACTCTCAAATTTCTAGCTCCTCTGGAGATGAAGTTTGATCTAGGAAATCCCAGGACCACAGACATTGGGGAGCCCCTGGGATTACTGGTGACCAAGTGACTGCTCTAGGGTTCCTATAGTTCCTGGAGACCCCGTCACCCCACTGTGGGGCTGGCATTTTGCTGGTTATTTTGAATAGTGAGATGGATGGAATCTTCTGCTAGGCTGGCCTCCATGTGTGAGCCTCCACATCTCAGCCTCCTGAATAGCTAGGAATACAGGCGTGACCACCAGCACCCTGCTTTTGTTTTCTTTTTCCTGTATGGACTGAGAGAGATGATGGGGAAGCAAATGCGAATATCACCACGTTGTGTCCTTCTGCCTTGTGCCAGGAGCAGGTGGCCGGCCTGTCAATCAGACAAGCAGCCAGGCCCGCCTCTCTGAACAGATCCTCTCGACTTGCATGGAGCAATACCAGAGATCCTCTGAGGGTCTACTCTACTGCACTCGCCGTATGCCCTCAGAGGAGGTTTTTAAGTCTTCTTTTGAATATGGACTCCGTGTTTGCTGGCTCCTTTCTCAAGAACTCTCTTTTGAACATTCCATCACCATGCTTCATAAAGCCTTGAAAACAAAGGGGAATTGTTGAGGCTTCAAAGCCCTGGAGGGCAGAAAGGGAAAAGAGTGACTCAGGGCAAGGGCGCTTCAACAGGAGCCTGATGGGAAAGGTGTTACTATGATCAGAGCTGGGGCTAAGCTGCCCTCCTTTAAAGTCACTCCCTGCTCCAGGTTCCAGGAGCCAGGCCGTGAGCAGAGAGACAGCTCTGCAAAGACGGATGGCCCCGTGGGACACAGCAAAAGCAAGCTGGAGATGCACTAGAGGACGAGGGTCTTGGTTTCTCTGGTCTCGTTTTCCTTCCCTCGGTGGGGCTCAGGGATGGGAGGGACTCACTGAGACCCAAGTTTTAGTGCAGACAACGAAGTTCCAGATTCCACAGGTGTCTTGGTATGTGAATCCACAGAGGGTGAGCTTCTTTTCCTCTGTCCTTCCTTCCTTCCTTCCTTCCTTCCTTCCTTCCTTCCTTCCTTCCTTCCTTCCTTCCTTCCTTCCTTCCTTCCTTTCTTTCTCTCTCTCTCTTTCTTTCCTTCTTTCTTTCTTTTTTTGGCCAGTCCTGAGGGCTTGAACTCAGGGTCTGGGCACTGTCCCTGCACCACTTCCGGCCTTTTCTGTGTATGGGGTGCTCAGGAATCGAACCCAGGGCTTCATGCGTGCTAGGCAAGCACTGTACAGCTAAGCCACACTCCCAGCCCCCTCTCTGTTGTTCTTGTTCTTTCCACAATCCCCCAAACTGACTGTATAATTGCAGAGAAGTTATGGAACTGCAGGTAGTTCAAGAACTGTTCCCTGGATCAACATGCCTGTACTCATAAAGTGATATGTTGACTTGAAATCCCTTTGAACAACTACTTAAAGGTAATAAACAAAATTGAAAAAAAACCCCAACTATTCCTTGAACATCAACTCCTGCCTATATAAAATAAGAAAGTGAGAAAATAAGGAATAAGGTATACATTCTCCACCTTCTTTCCTTCCATGTTGGTACTGGGCCGTGAACTCCAGGCCTGGGTGGTATCCCTTAGGTTTCGCCTTCAAGGCTGGTGCTCTACCCCTTGGACCCATCATTCCACTTTCAGCAGCTTCTTGGTGGTTAACTGGAGACGAGAGTCTCATGGGTTTTCCTGCCTGGTCTGCCTTTCGGTCGTGATCTTCAGATCGTGGCCTCCTGAGCAGCTGGGATTATAAGAGGAAGTCTCTGGCACCCGGCATTCCTCGTCCTATTTAACAGTTCATCACCATGGGAAATCCAGGCAAATACAGAACAACAGGATCAGGGGGCAGAGAGCATGAGGAGGACTCCGGTAGGCGAGAGCAGACATGGTGAAGATGCTACTTTTACGGGGAAGCTTGCCTCCCTGACTAAGAGGGAGGGCGAAGGCGCACGCAAGCTGCCGATCATGAGGAGGACGATGGCACTCATCGCCGCTCATGGCCTCGTCCTCCCAGCCAGGGCCCTGGGTGCTCCGCGCTTAGAAAACGGTGTCTGCCAGGTCCCCGCGCCGTCTCTGCATGCTCGCAGGGGCAGCCTCTGTGACTTACGTAGGTCCAGTTCTCCCTCTGCAAACTCCCTTCCATTGGCTCCCATCTGGAATCCTTCCAATCCCTTCCAGAGAGAAGCCTCGTGGCGGGTTCCCAGCCCCGCGGATTCCGGCCCTCTCGGCCTCCACCTGTCAAACGGGACAGCTGTGAACCTCGCTGGACTCCGTCAGGCTACGCAGGCTGCATTGCAGGTGTAACACTGGGAACACAGACTTCCGGCCAACACTCACCTCCCTCTTCACAGTGCTTCTCTCAAATACAGCCTGCCCTTCAGTTCCTTCCTCCTCCCTGGCTCCAGGACCAACTCTGCTGTCCTCCCTCCTCCCATTCATTGCTCCTCCTCCCCAGGTTACAGCCTCGTGTCAGATGAAGCAGCCAGAGCAGCTGGGGTCACCACACTCCGGTAAATGGCTCTGCACAAAGCAGGGGGCAGAGCTCTGCTCCGCTCACACACTGACCTGAGTTGTCCCGGCGTCCTCTGTTCATCCTCTCCGGGCCTCAGGTCCAGGGTGTCCAATGCGACTGGCCCTTCTTCCATTCCAAGGTTGGTATGAAGATGGACAGAGAGCCAGGTGCTAGTAACTCCTGCCTAGATACTCAAGAGGCTGAGGTCTGAGGACCAAGGTTCAAAGCCAGCGGAGGCAGGAAAGTCGGTGAAATTCTCATTTCCAATGAACAACCCAAATGCCAGAGTAGAGCTGTAACACAAATGGTAGAGCACTAGCCTTGAGCCAAAACTCGGGGACAGTGCCTGAGTTGAAGCCCCAGTAGTAGAAAAGAAAGCGAGAACAAGAATAGACGAAGAACATACACGGGGAAGCAGAAGGACCTGACTAGCATTGCATCGACGTGGTGACTGTGCGTTAGAGCAGCTTCCCAGGGTGAAGCTTCAACACACTTCAGGGCTGCTAGCTTGAAAGCCCGAGCCTAGTCCTCTGCCTGCTTGCTGGAGACAGCTCCCTCCTACCCCGGCAGTGGCTCCGCCCCCAGACGCACCAGGCATGCGTCCCAGCCTGGAGCTAGAGGCTGGCCAGCCCCAGCTGCAGGTCAGCAGAGCTAGGATTGCCTCCCGGGCCCTGGCTCCACCCGGAGACCCGTCCACCTTCCTATAGGTCTGTCTCTGAGCCATTACCGCGTTAAGAACTGAGTACCTCACTCCCCTCAGCTCTGAGGACACGACTCTGCTCAGGACTCTGCTCACTGGTTGGGTCTCCTTGACCTCCCACTTTCGCTTCGACAATCACATCCAGAAAAAGAAATCAGAGCCGTTCCTTTTAAAGCGAACGTAGTGTCAGTCTTCCCAAGCCATTTTCTTTCAAAACAGATCAATACCTTGACAGATCAATAACAGACTGCCCTTTGGCACCTCTGGCCTCCACATGCTCCAGATCGCACGTGCAGCCAGACAGGGTCAAAGAGCTCTGCCCCGCGCCCCGTCCCCGGCCCTGGCCCTGGCAGGTGCCCTGCCCACCTGCTGCTTGGGTCTCTGTCTCCACCATCTGCCGTGCCACCTGCTGTACGTCTGTGGCCCCTTCCCGCTGGCCAGTCCACCTGTCGGGTCCTGACCGCCCTTCTGTCGTCCATTCTCCCCCTGGGCAGCAGCAGGATCGTTTTCAGGGCTGTCTGCCTCGCTGTCTGGCAGGGGCTCCCCTGAGAAGGGACATGCGTGCTCAGATCTGGGCCCGTTCTGGCCCAGCTTGTCCAGTCCCTATTGCTGTGGGCATTGGGGCTCCTGACCCAGGGCTTGGGTGCTTCCAGGAGAATCCGTCTGCTGCTCCAAGCTTGCGCTCCCCAGTCAGCTGTCTCTGTCCCAACGGTTTGGAACTCCTGGGTCTTCTCACGGCCCAGTTCTGTCCCACATCACAGCCTGGAATCCTCAACAGCAGGGCCGAGGCTCAAGCCCAGAGTCAGAACTACATGATAGGGGATGATTTGTGAAAGTAAGACATAAAAGACCAAATTTATTGACATCATAATGTTAAATTATATTTTTATACCCTGATAACAAAGAAATCATGGTGTCGGCTGCGGTGGTTCAAGCATCTCAAGAGGCTGAGATCTGAGAATAGTGATTCAAAGCCAGCCCGAGAGACTCTTGGATCCAACTAAGCAGCAGAATGCTAGACCGGAGGTGTGGCTTAAGTGATAGAGCATTAGTGATGAGTTCAAGGTCTGATATAGGCACATAAAACAAACCCAAAACATATCATCACTAGCAGAAGGGGTAAACATATAATCTGATCTCCATGGTGCGATTTCCCCTTGGCACACACACACGCACCGGAGCGGAAAACCTGATGTTAGCCACATGCGTGGCTGTGGCCAGGGCCGCCTCCTCTGTCGCTGGGCCCAACAGTGGTGACAGACACCCAGACGAGAGCACAGGTGCATACCAAGTATGCTGACTGCATAGCGTGTGACTCAGGAATCAGAGCACCTGCCAACACACTTGGTCACACTAGCCCTCAACCCAGAGACACCCCAACAACTGGCCTTTTTGCTTAAACCAGATGTCATCAATCAACCACCAGAGAATGGGGAGCAAGACTGATTCTCCTCATGTCCGTACAGGGAGCCTTCCACTCACCCAGCACGACTCGGTCACTGTGTCCACGCCCCAGCTCTGAAACAGCTCGCCACCAGCTGTGGCCCCACTACTGTGCATAAGACGTGGATTTGCAGCTGGATGAAAGAATGCCCCAGAACGCATGCAACAGCTGGAAAAGCAATTGAAATAGAACGCCTATTCCCAACTAGTCATCGTTTATTGTTGGAGACTTATAAATGGTTAAACCACCTTTGGGAAATAATGTTTCTTAATGTCTCATCACAGCTCGTTTTCCCCAAAGAATGAGACAAATAGCGCTGGGATGGTTCTTGGTTTTGAGCAGCTCTAGAGCACTCCTTTTTCAGTTGGCGAAGCAGACACACTGTCCTCAGCTCTGGAAACCATGGTAGCGCATGGGAATGAACGTGTTCTAGGAGTGGCTGTCTCTATTGTCACCCTTCCCCTACCCAATGAAGGTCTTGTTTCATTGGCCCAAAACACCCTTCTGGAAATAGGTGACTTCATTCCCTCTAGAGGTCAGCTAGCTCATTAGACACATGACAGCGTAGACAAATCATGCAGTCTTAATGAATCATGGTAGCCTTGCTCTCAACTCGACAAGCAGTCCTCTGTTGTTTAAGAAATGTGAAACGGACTGTAATCAGTCCTTTGCTTCTCAGATGTAGTCATTCAACAAGGACTTAATGAGTTCCTATTACAAGCCACGCAGTCTTCAAGGTACTAGTGCAAAAACAATGAACAAAAATGAGTGGCACCACTTTCTTGCAATCAAAGAGGAATCATAAAAGCCACCCTTTTAATGACCCACATAATTATTTGCTAATACCTGTGTTGAGCGTTTTGAGAGAAGATCTTTGTGAAAATATCAACGAAAGCCTCCTCACTTGGCCGGGGAGGTGAGTGACTTTCTGGGACAGTGACATTTAAACTGAGACCCAGAAAGAGGAGGAAGTAGCTGCAGCCAGGCCAGTAGGTCGTAACAGCGGGGAATGGGGTGAAAGATAGGAATAAGGAAACAACAAACAAACAGAAAGGAAAAAGAAAACAAGACCTGGGATGGGGCTCCAGGTGGCCTGGACATGCCCAGGACAAAGGTCAGAACGGTCCCACTGGGCAGGGCTTTGCCCGGCTTCTAGTGTTTACCCCGGGACCACCTGGCCTCTGGCGGACTCCAGAGCAGAGTGCTGAGAAAGAACGGGCAAGTAAACACCTGGTTATTCTATACGGGGCCTTGGTGTTCAATAGGCATGTGTTGAGCTGCAAGAAAGAGAATACCGACCCCACAAAAGGTGGCTTAAAATGACCCGCACTTTCTCTTATACATAAACGTCAATGGTTAGACTAGCCAGGATTAGTTCAACAGAGCCTTCCACAATTTCCTCTCTTTCTGTTGTTGTTGTTTTTCTGCTCTACAGTCATGTGCACATTGGCCTTCTGCCTGTTGGGTCAAGATGGCTTCTGTACCCTCTAGAGAGGCTCCTTCATTTCAAGCAGGTAAAAAGGTTTAGAGAAGGCTGCCCTGTTTTCCGTAGGAAATCTCGTTTTCCTAGACATTGGAAGAACTATCTAAGAAGTCTATGAGGAGGGAAGACAGCCAGCCAATGAGCAGTCTCTGCAACCGTCGTGGAGACCATCTTAGGAACCTGAGATGTTTCTGGAGACAATCAGAGGAACCATGGACCCTAGATTCTACTTACACTTAGTGATTTGTCTTTTCTTAAAGTCACATAGGAAGAGCTGTTCTCCTCAACCTCCAGGAAAAGGCTTGGTGCTTAATCCTCTGTGAAAAGACAAATTCAAACCAACAGAACACCAACACGTGCCATGTGTGGTACTAGTGCTAAGAGGGTTACTGTCAATTCATCCTTTAAAAGACTGTTCAGGGAGTCATGCACAATCCAGACTTGCTCAACTCTCTCAAGCTGGTGACTGGCGGTTGCAATTTCCCTATGGAACTGAGACTAATGAGGAAACCTATTTCCTGTTGTAAAGGACAAAGACAGAATGAAGAACTACCTGATATTTCCCCTTAAAACAAGGCTAGGCCCTGCTGGTGGCTCATGCCCGTAAAGTTTCTCAGGAGGCTGAGATCTGAGGATCACAGTTCAAAGCCAGCTTGAGCCAGGAAAGTCTGTGAGACTCTTATCTCCCATTAACCAACAGAAAACTGGAACTGGCACTGTGGCTCAAGTGGTAGCGCACTAGCAGTGAGCTGAAGAGCTCAGGGACAGCACCCAGGCTCAGAGTTCAAGCCCTATGACCGACATACACACACACACACACACACACACACACACACACACACACACACACACACAGAGCCCACAAGGTTACAAGGAGAAAGTAAACCTGTCAAAAGTGTCAACCTTACTTTTAATTATATTTGTACTATCCTTAAGTAGTTGTACAGAGATACCACTCAGCAAACAAGCTTATACATACAATGCATTCTTGATCAATGCCACTGCTTTGAACATACTCCTCTACCCTTCCTAACCCACCTCTAAAATTTAATTTTATAGGATATGCATTGAATATTATGGCTGAATTTTATGTCCCCCATTTTTATTCTTGCTGATGAGCAGGGACATATTATGGGCTTATCATAATTGTTTTCCTCTTTTCTGAAAACAGAAGAACATAAATTGTTCCAGGATGGATACATATCATTAGGCACCATGAGAAATTGTACTGTCTAATAAGAAAATGGATCCCAACTCCATTTTCTCCACCTGATAAATTTCCTCCCACAGGCAAATATCTATTTATACCTGTGAGCACTCACGAAGAAGATGTGGGTGTTTGGTTACGGGCCCCTGATCTGGAAGGTGGACTTCCCCTACCAGGACAAGCTGGTTGGGTATACCACAGACTACAGCAGGCTTTTCTGGCAAGGCAGCACTGACCATGGCAGGATCCTGGGCAAGCCTGGAAGAGTGGTGACTTTTGTTGAAGATCCTGGGGGTTGTGTACGGGGTGTTGCTTATAAACTGCCAGTAGGAAAAGAAGGAGTAAAAACATACCTTGACTTCAGAGAGAAAGGAGGCTACAGAACCATAACAGTGATCTTTCATCCAAAAGATCCCACACCAAAACCATTCAGTGTGTTGCTAGATATTGGGACCTGTGATAATCCTAATTATCTTGGTCCTGCACCTCTGGAAGACATTGCTGAACAGATGTTTAATGCAGCCGGCCCAAGTGGAAGAAATACAGAATATCTTTTTGAACTTGCAAATTCCATTAGAAACCTTGTGCCAGAAGATGCAGATGAACATCTTTTCTCTTTGGAAAAATTAGTAAAGGAACGTTTAGAAGAATAATAGAACCTCAGTTACTTACCAAGACCTAGTCATCGACTTTTCCAAATTAGCAGAGCTTTTAGTCTTCAGAGAGTAACTTAAGTGCATTATAGCAATGTGTTTTGGAAATGTATTTACTACATGAAGATACTACTATTTTTAATAGTGTGGTCAGGATATCAACAAATTTATAGTTTAACTGCAGGTGTCCAGAAACATACATTCAGAAGACTGAAGAATACAGAAAGGAGAAATTCGTCTTAATAGCATAATGATTTCCTAACTATATGATATTGAGCACTTGCTCATTAGAATTGAGTTCTTTAGAAATAATCTCAATTCAGTTCTTGTTTTTTTTTTTTGGCCAGTCCTGGGCCTTGAACTCAGGGCCTGAGCACTGTCCCTGGCTTCCTTTTGCTCAAGGCTAGCACTCGGCCACTTGAGCCACAGCGCCACTTCTGGCCATTTTCTGTATATGTGGTGCTGGGGAATTGAACCCAGGGCCTCATGTATACAAGGCAAGCTCTCTTGCCACTAGGCCATATCCCCAGCCCCTCAGTTCTTGTTTTTATCAGTCAAAAGAATCCTATTGTTTCATCTCACAATACTATTTTTTTTTTTTTTGGCCATTCCTGGGCCTTGGACTCAGGGCCTGAGCGCTGTCCCTGGCTTCTTTTTGCTCAAGGCTAGCACTCTACCACTTGAGCCACAGCGCCACTTCTGGCCCTTTTCTGTATATGTGGTGCTGGGGAATTGAACCCAGGGCCGCATGTATATGAGGCAGGCACTCTTGCCACTAGGCCATATCCCCAGCCCCCAAGTTTCTTTATTATTCAGGAATTAAATGACTCCAATTCAGGCCAAAAGAAATTGCCTTTGTAGCTGGGTATGGTGGTATCCACCTATAGTCAACCAGACCTTCTGGAGATGGAGACAAGAGGAACTTAGGCCAGCCTGGAATACATAGAAATTCCCTGTCTCAAAAATTAAAAAATAAATAAACTTGCTTTTTGAATATAAAAAAATAACGGATGGACACCTTTCGTTGGCCCCAAGCATGCATGGAAGAGCAACTGAAACTGGTCAAGTGGGAAGGACATGTCTTCTTTCTACTTGTCTATAAAGTGGAGTATTATATTTATTGAGAAAATATGAAATGATACCAAAGTAATGCAGTAGGAAGCCAGTCTCTAAACTGTTGAACCAATGGCGGTTCCATTCCCCAACTGTTTTCTCTGCTTCCAATAAGATATCAAGTAGATACTCATTGGCCTGAAAGGGTTAAAAAAAAAAAAAGTACACGAGCCATGCCGAAGATACAAATGATAAATCTACTAAGAGCTGGAATGAAATGAGATAAACCTACATATGAATTACATAAAAATGCTGAAACATCGGGGTCTATAGTATAAACAAAAGAATCACATGAAATGAGATTTTTTTTTTTTTTTTGCTGACATTAGTTACTGTGGTACAAATACCCAAATACTTGATGTGATTAGTGACAGTAGTAACAACCACAGTGGGACATGACTGTACATCCCACGGCTGACTTACCTTGACTCTGGGTGCCACGAGGACCACACCGTCCAAAGGTTGCACACGGTCGGTGTTAGGAAAAGCGATTCTCGAATATTGTTGTTTCACCTCCAACACTAGCGATATACTCTAATTCCAAAGAAGAAATACATCTTTCTGGGTGTGTTTCCCCTCTTTTTTTTTAATAATTGACAAAAATAATAGTAGGTGCCAATATCACAATGCTAAAGTGCTTCTAGAATGAGAATACCATTGTTGTTACACAGCACATCATGCTTACATCATAGTTACCAATGACACTCTAGGAAGAAGCTACCCAGAACCGTACTGACATTGAGCATCAGCCTTTCTGATATGTGTGCCTTGACTGATTAAAATGTAGAACATAGAATCGGACTTCAATTCTGCATCAAGCTATCTTGGTTCACCCCTATCAGAATCATTAACCTGTTGCAAGAATCCAGTCCATTGCAGCTGGTACACACCAACAATTGTAAAGTCTGAAAGATGCATTCTTTAGTTAAAAAAAAAAACACAAACATATGTATAGCATATGAAACATGGTTAGAAGGATAAAAATATGTGTAAAATTTTCTTGTTATTGCTGTTAGGTGGGTTTTTAAGAAGCAGATGATTTAACTTCTATAAATACAGTATGGATTGAAGGCATGGCTTCAGTGGTACAGCACCAACCATGAGCAAGAAAGCTGAGAGAGAGTACCAGACCCCATCTTATGCCCCGGGGCCAATACAAAAACTGAATATGGTGTCTTTCTTGCCAGATACTGAAAGTAAGCCCATCCCACGTCCCATTTCCATATATCCTTCTTGTAAAAAACCTAATCATGTTTGGAGTAGAGGGGTAGATGATTTTTGAAGTCTGCCTCTTTAAAAGCCAGTCTTTCTACTATCAGAATCAGAAGTCCACTGAACATAGAAAATGTAGCCCTAGCATGGACAGACCTTGAACGCTACTAACAACCTATGGAGTTCAAAGAATTCTCCAATGTAACTTCAACAGGATTGACGTTATATACGTATTTTATGCAAACATTTGGAATTCCAATGTGCTAGTCAAAAATATGTTCTAAAGCAATAAAGTGACAGCTCCAAAAGTATGTCTAATGCACACTAGCTGTATAATTTAACTAAGACTAATGTCCATGTCTAATTTTATTTTGGATCAGTACCAAGGCTTGATCTCAGGGCCTAGATGCTGTCCCTTAGCTCTTTTGCTCAAGGCTGGTACTCTTCAACTACACAGCTCCGCTTCCAGCTTTTTGGTAGTTAATTGAAGATGAGTCTAATTCATTTTGCTTCTTTCCGTTGACTTAGAGCTGTGACTCTCAGACCTCAGCCTCCTGAGCGACTAGGATTGTAAGCTTTAGTCAACAGCACCCTGCTTCTAATTTCCTGTACACCTTTTTTTTGGGGGGGGGCAGTCCTGGGCTTGGACTCAGGGCCTGAGCACTGTCCCTGGCTTCTTTTGCTCAAGGCTAGCATTCTGCCACTTGAGCCACAGCGCCACTTCTGGCCATTTTCTATATATGTGGTGCTGGGGAATCGAACCCAGGGCTTCATGTATACAAGGCAGGCACTCTTGCCACTAGGCCACATCCCCAGCCCCCCTGCTTCTAATTTCCTTGTTTAAGAAGGGAGAGAGAAATAGACTGATCTTTGACAAACACACTCACCCATTAAGAAAATATGGCTTCAGCTCCATTTAACAACAAAAGTATTGTGTGGCTATTAGGAATAGTCACACAGGAATTTTAGAAAACAAATGGCAAAATCGATTTATTCCCTTACTGTTTGACATTGTCGGTATCAAATAATCAGAAAAACAACCAAATTTGATGACTTATCTCCAAAGCATTTTCACATGTTCATCACGTTGAATCACATTGGCACAATACAAGACGCAGGGTCTGGGCAGGGCCTCGGTTCCCATTGCATTCCCTAGCCGAGTGTCCAAGGGTCTGAAGAGCTTCCTGTCCCCAAGACCGTGGGGTTACTCAAGCCAGTGGTTCTCCCGGGGTGGGGGGGGGGACACCACCCAACACCCTGGAATGCATCACTTAACCCAACTAAAATCGCCAGCACTTACATTTCCTGCTTCTCTAAAGCAAAAATGAAAACAAAAATCCATCTGATATTATCAAAGACAGTGAAACAGTCGAAATAATGCAACTCAGTTACACCCCAGACATTTGCCTCAGGAATCATGATTTGGTCGATTTTATAACCAATGAGAACAAGGAATGTTAAAACATTCAAAGCAAAGTCATTTACTGACCATAAAGCTCCAGAGAGCCAAGTTGATTCTATCCAACAGCTCAACTTCATTTTATTGCAATCAACAAATGCCGTTTTGCCTGTGTTTTGCCTCCGTGGCTGGAATTCAAGCTCTAATTTGTATTTTAGGTCTCTACAATGTTATCTGATGTCTGGATTTCATCCCAAATCGCAGGAACTCTCCCAGAGGTTTTGCATACCCCCTTGCCTCCCACTTCCTTTCCTTTTGCCTCCACTCTTTCCTGTCCTTTTTTGTTCTTTCTTTTCCACATACCCCCGTTAAGGCTCGGCCAGTAAAATGTGTAAAAGCTAGGTTCCAAGAGAATACCTTATAGATGAATGGGCTCCAGCCCAGTAATACAAAAATGTAGCCCCAGGCCTTGTTAAGTCATGAAATCCCAAAGCACTAGATAGATTCTCTAGGCCATAGCTACATTGGTCATCTGGAATGTTTTCCTTTCTACCACAAACAAAATCTACCGAAGGCACAAACTTTCCAATACGACGAAGGGATGAATTTGAGTAGATACATGTAGCCACAAACAGTAAAGTAACGCTTGACAAACGTCAACTGAGCATATTTAATTTTTAAAAAGGTGCTGATGAATTGCCAGCCTAATCCCCAGAGGCTTTGCTGAGCACCTTTTCATGTATTTGTATATTTAATTTCCAGAGTCTGAAGTTCTGAAAAGAATGTGGCTTCCCCAAGCTTATCTCAGCAACAGTGATGCTGGATTCACATTCAATAAACAGGAGAACTTCTAGGATAATAAAGATAATAAGAAAGCTCGTAATAGAAAGAAACTCACACTAATATAAAGAAAATTTATACCGGCTGCAGGGGATGGAAGGAAGGTTCTAGTCAACACAATTCGGATGTAAAAGCAAATGCTCTGCCAGGAGCCAGTGTTTCACACATGTAATCCTAGCTATTCAGAAGGATGAGACCTGGAGAACTACGATTTGAAGTTAGCCTTGGCAGAAAAGTTTGTAAGACTTCATCTTTAATTATCTAGCATAAATACTCGACTGGAGGTATGGCCCCAAATGTTAGAGCACCAGCCATAAGAGAAGAAGACTAGTGAGAGGCTCTGAATTCCTCTTCATACCTGTACCCCCCAAAAATCAAGTCCTCTTCAAAGTATTATTGAATTCCTTGAAACTCAATCTCGTCTATTTTATATTGATTCATTTTTTAAAAACTTATTTCATTTTTAAATTAAGACTTTTATGAGGTATAATGTGATCATTCAATGCCTGTGCATAATGCTATGGGACCAGGGCAATTAGAATTTCTATCTCTTAAAACATCATTTGCTTGGAGAAATGTTGATTTTTCTCTTGTAGTTCTTTATTTTACTTTTTTATTATTTGGATGGGGAATAACACTAAGATTTGAACATTTGCTAGGAAGGCACTCCACAACTTGAGCCATGTCTCTCTTATGTTTGAGTTATTTTTTGGATAGAGTCTCATGCTTGTTGTACATGCTAGCCGCAGGCCACAATTCTTCGGCATGTACCTCCTGTCAAAATGAGTGACAAGCCAAGCTCCAAAAGCCAGATATCATGTTTTCTCTCCTATGTAGAGTTGAGACCCAAATGATAATGATAGTAATAACAACTACTGTTTATTATTGTTATTATTATTATTATTATTATTGTTATTACGAGACAAGAGAGTAAAAAGGGCACTGTATAGTGGAAACAAACAGTGGGAAGCGGAAGGAAGGAAAGAGTTGTGGTGGGGATAATGTAATTTTTGCACATATGTAAACACAGAGATTGCATAATAAAGCCCAGCAAACATGATTTGAGAAAGGGAGAACAAGGAACGGGACTAGGAGATTACAAAACAGGGATGAATTCTACTTGCATCCAGAATTGGGCAGAAAACAAACAAATTATTTCTTTCAAGCACCCAAAATAATATTTTCTCTAGGATGTTAGTTGCAGTCTTTGTCTGTGTCTGGTATCAAGGCAATACAAGCTTCATATAGGAATTGGGAAATTTTCATTCTTTATTGTCTGGAAAAGAGCATGTAGGACTGACATTACTTCTTGTAGCAGAATCTTTTGTAGAACGTTCAAGTTAAATCAACTGCATATAGAGATTTCTCTTGGGAAAGATATTTAACTATAAACTGAATTTCTTTAATAGACATAAGACTAACCAAAGTATCAGTTTTTTCCCTTAATTGAATTATAAGTTTGAGTGTTTAAGGAATTGGTAAAATTCATCTGCATTGCCAAATGTATGTGTGCTAAATTTTTCAGAGTATTTTTTATTCTATCTATAACTGTATGGTCTTTAGTATTATATTAGCTTCTGTTTTGTTTTCAGAAATTAATCTGAGTACTAAGTAATGTTGTGTTTTTTTCTCTGCCCCTCATCAGATGTTTTTCTCCAAGTCTACACCTATTCTTCTTTCTCGCTAACATTTCTCTGTTTCTTTCTGGTTATTTCTGGATTTGAAATTTGTGCCTAATGAGAAAGAACAGCAAGAAACAGTTTTATGCTATCCTACTGGGGACAGAAGTTTATTTAGGTTTTGATTATGTAGGTACAACGTACATGCTAAATAAATTCACTTTGTATGACTGGCAGTATATTGTTGTTTTTCCCCCGCTTTTTTATGTGCTGATATTGGGGCTTGAACTCAGGGCCTTGTACTTGGCTTTTTGACTTAAGGCTGGAACTCTACCGCGTGTGCCACACATTCACTCCTGGTTTTTGCTGGTTAATTGGTGAAGAGTCTCACATACCTTTTATTCCATGGTTGGCTTCAAATTGTGACCCTCAGAATTTAGCTTCCTGAGTAGCTAGGATTACAGGCGTGAGCTACCAGTGCCCAGCTCTGGGACATTTTTTGGAACACTCTACTTGAAAAAAAATGTGTACTAATTTCCTTCATTATTCTAGACATCTCTTGATCCTTACTGGACTTTACACACCTATCATGTCTGGAAGATGAAGGAAATGGAGGAGAAATGCTCAGGGTTTCGGGAAGTACATTAAGTTATTTCTCTTATCCAAAATGGCATCACACGATCTTGCTTTGTTTGACTGCAAGGCTGCTTTGTGTGCAAAGCAGAAGACCAGAAGGGCTTGAGTGGGACGGACAGGGTGGACAGCGCGATAATGAGAGCCCAGGAACGGCTCCAACATGGAGCCCACAGCTTCCCCGGGAATGAACCCAGGTTAGACACGGGGTCACTTCCCTGTATGAAATCAGCCAGAAATGGTAAGATTCCACATAGAAGAGGTAAGAGAAGCCCCCACATCGGAAGACAATGAACGCCGCCACAGGCCCGGGCAAGGGCACTGATTATTTGTTTTGATTCTGTACTGTTGAACATAACAGTACAGTCTAATCAGGCGGAATGCTTGATAGATGTGTCTCTGGGCGTGAAAATGTTAATATATACTCATTTCAATTGGCCTGAAATAACCTCTCAGTAATAAGTCCTTGCGACAGGTAAGTCGCACGACCACGCGCACGCGAACTGTGACTGTCTGCATGAGGAACCACGTCATGATCCAGTTGTCTACACCACAGGACTCCTCACTCAGCCGGGGCCCCGGCGCTCTTCCCCCCATTCAGCTCATGTGTGACTTCATAAATGAGGTCCTACAATGGGTGTGTGTGTGTGTGTGTGTGTGTGTGTGTGTGTGTGTGTGTGCATGCGCTGCTCCTGGTGCTTGAACTCAAGGCCTAGACGCTGTCCCTCCCTGAGCATTATACTTGAGCTACAGGTCACGTCCACATGGACAGGGAGTTCCGTAGTTCGTTGGAGATCAGAGTCTCATAGGCTTTCCTCTCCAGGATGGCTTTGAACTTCAACCCTCGGATCTCAGCCCAGGTCACTGGCCTTCTGTAGCTAAACCCTTTCCCATGTGTCCATGTTGCTTTCAGTGATCCTGTACATTGAGCTCAGATGTAAAGTGGGCATGCTCACCAGGAGAAAGACCGGAGCGGAGCAAGGATGGAGAGAAGATGGTAGCATGCGTAACTGCATTTGTGAGGACACACCAGAGGGAAGATTGTGAGAGGACCTGTGAATGGGTGAAAATGGAGTCTCTGAGGACCACCTCTTAAGGAGCACTCTCTGGAGGTAGACTGCTTCCTTCGGCCCTGTGGCCTCGCAGGACTGTGTGCGTCATTGTTGGCATGTTTCAGGGCAGAGGATGGAGGGGGATAGAGGACAGGTCCATCGCTCAAGGTCAGTGGTCCTCCAAGCAGGTGCACACTTCAAAGTCAGGTTCTTATCTCCTGGACTAGTAGCACACCATCCTCCAAGACAGTTCCGCCGCGGAGGTCCGTGGAGAAATGCACTGAATGACAAATGCAAGGCAAGTGCAATTCTTGTGTTTATTCAGCCTTCCACACCAGACCAAATCATTCAGGAAAGAGAGGGGAAAGTGCTGTTTAGAAGAAATCAAAGCTCAGGGACATCATAAGAGAAACATTTCACTTGTTCTTGCCCTGTTTTTGCTTTTGTTTTTAAATCTTCTTCTTTGTATTTGTGTGCCGGTCCTGGGGCTTGAACTCACAGCCTCACGCTCTCAGCTGACGTTTCCACCCCAGCCTGGTGGTGCTCTACCACTTGAGCTGTACTTGCACTTCCAGGTTTTCTGTTTAATTGGTCTCGCATCACCTTCCTGCCCGGGCTGCCTTTGCACTGTGACTTCAGATCTCAGTCTCCTGAGTACGTAGGATTACAGGGACGAGCCCTGGCTCATGGTGCCTGGCTGGTTCCACACTTCGTAGACTAGGAATTAGTGGCTCCTGGCTGACATGGACTGCATACTCCCCTGAGTACAGAACGCGGGAGTGACAGGACCCACGCAGGACGAGATTCACGGCTGAATTCTGAATTAGGCTGCTCCTGAAGTCTGCAGGGTAAGAAAGGGCCAAGGAAGTCATGCATGTAAAGAGGGAATTTCCTGCCTAGCTAAAGCTAGGACAGCGTGCAGAAAAACTGAACAAGGGTCCACGAAGGCCTGTAAACGATGAAGAAGAAGGAAGGACACCCCATGCTTCACCAAGGACGAGCTGGTGGGCAGGCACGTCTGGTTTCCTTTCCTGCTCTCCTGGTCAGCTTGTAAGTGCAGGTCACATAGCCAGCAGGTCTGCGTCTCAGAGGCATGTGACCAGGCACCTCTGTTATCTTTTGGGGAAGATGGTGTTAAGTGAGCTGAAGAATGTGGGAGCCAGAGTGATGAATGAGGCAAAGGTCACCGCGCAGGTCAGTTTCCAGCCTTGCTCTCAGAGTTGCTCCCAGATCTGTCATGGCCACCCTCTTCTTTAACCTAGAGAAGGTACTAGAAAGAAAACAGATTATATTGCTGGGTAACTGCAAGCTGGAAGGGGATAGAAAAGACAAAGACAGTAAAGTACTTCAAGTATTTAACAATCATATAATACGTGACATCTGTGTAAGATGAAACTAATTGCAAACCATCTCACAATTATGTTAGTGGGAATTTCAGCTACCAGTATAAAATACGTAGGTGGCTAATGGGAATTAGGTATTTATAAGCTTAGCCCTGTTCACCTCCTTGGGCATGTCTAAGTTATATCCAGCTATTGAGAAATGATCCAAGTGCTTTTTACGTGTTTGTTTTTTGTGGGTACCAGGATTTGAACTCAGAACTTCAAGCTTGTTCGGCTTGCTTTGTGCTGTCACTCTACCAGTGGAGCCACAGATTCTTGGCCCGTGATCCTCGGATCTCAGCTTACCGAGTAGCTAAAATTACAGGTGTGAGCCACCGGCATTCAGCCATTTTCTTTTGGCTGGAAAGTAGACAGGCAAGTGAAACACAATAGGATTCCCTTCTGAATTATTTCACACGAAGGAAGAAGTTTCTATACTCTTTTGCTTTAATGGACAAACCAAGTGGACACTACACACACTACATCCTCGGGCTGTGTAATGAACCAAGGAGAGAAGATGGTGTCTCTATAGATAGTGTGTCCCTTCTGCCAGAGCTCTCCACAGAGCTAGAATAGCTCACCGGGTGCATTTCCCAGTCATCACGCCAGTGCTTGTTGTCAAATAAGGGCTTAGGAGGCTCTCCTCCATGCCCTATCACACGGAAACATTTCCTACACTGAAGGAGCCTGTACGGACCCACCATCATCCCAAATCCATACTTTATATTTTTTACACTAGCACTCACTCTTGATGCGAGACTTCCTACAGATTTCACAAGCGTTGAAGAGCCAAGCGTCTGAGCAGAGCAACAGGGGCAGTGGCAGAATGCTCACTTAGCATGCACAAGTACCAAAAGAAGATTAAAAAATAAAAAGTGGCCTAGAGTCCTTTATTTTTTCTTTTATACGTGAATATCTAGTTGTCCGGCACCATAAAGTCATTCTGTTCTACCACCTTACTTTCCTGTCTTTGTCAAAGATTACTGATGGCTTAATATGGCTTGATTTCTGATTTTTATATTCTGTCCGATCGATGCATCATGTTTTCTTCCACGTATGCCATTGCATTTCAATGGCTGTGGTTCAGCAGGGTCAGTCCTGCCCTTAGTCCTCTCTGCTGTGTGTTGGCGATGGGCAGCCTTTGACCTTTCCATGTAAAGTTAGGGTCAGCTGGACTACCTACAGGAAACGCATTGCTGTCATTTCGATTGCTAGGACTTAAAGAGTGGTAATTTGCCAGGCTTGTGTCTTTCTAACCATGAATATGGTTAGAAACAATCTCATGTGTGAGAAACTCAGTGCGTTTTGTGAATCAAGGAACACTGAAAGTTAGAAAGGCCAAGTAAAGCAAGCTCTAAGAGGAAGTAGTAACAACTGTGTTAGTTTTCTTGATATATGACACAGAAAGCTTTTGATCAGTAAGGGGCTAGGGAGGCAGAGAGAAAGAAATAGAGAGGGGCATTATGATCAAAATATAATTTATGCATATCTGAAACCCTTTGGTACAATTAATATACACTAAAAATAATGACTGATAGGGGAGTGAGAACTAAGGAAGTGGGTGAATGAGAACGGATATGGTTGGATAGTTGTCTGCATATATCCAAACAGTGCAATCAAAGTGTTGACATTGATTTGGGTAGGAAGAGGGGAGACAAGGGAATGTGCTGGAGTCAGGGAAGCTTGTGTGGAAATGTCCCAACAAAACTCACCTAGCATAACTAGGACACCAACATTAAAAAAGGCTAGTCTAACCATCAGGGGACACAAAGGAATGGGGAGCGACGGTCGCTGTCGTGGGGAGGAGACGGGCAAACCAGTGCTCTGATAGTGGACTCCTTCGTTTCCACACTCCCTTCAAGCTTCCTTGGCCAGAAAAGGTCAGCGAGGGACTCAGTAGACAGGATTCATGCCACCAAACAGTTCAGTTCAGGGGTGAGTGCCATGACTCCTTCCTACAGTCCCGATTATGAAGGAGGCTAAAGGAGGAGGACTGTGGTCCGAGGCCCCGCTGTGGGCCTAAGCATAAAACGCACATCAAAAACAACTGAGGCCACAAAGGACTGGGGAGCAGAGCAAGGCCTGGAGGGTATTTCACAGCACAGAGAGAAAGCTACTGGGATGGATGAGCAGCTCGGGCAAGCGAGCCCCCCTCGGACCCCCCACTGCCCCCCCCCCCCCCGGCCTCCGCAGCGCCCGCCTCTCCCCTTTCCCACACCTGCGTGCTCATCGGCACAGCATCTGCCCGCAACACCCGATCCACGTGCAGACACACGGGGTGGAGCAGATCGTATCTCTTCATCTGGCCTGGCATTTGTCTGTCATGCTGGGGCCAGAATGTGATACCTACTTGACACAAAGCATCCCTCCCATATGGCCAGGCCCTTTGTTCCTGCCGGGAGTCCCTGCCGACGGGGGCTCTCCACAGGTTCAAGGACTTGGGCCTCTGTCTCACCGGCCCTTTCAAGACAAACAGCCAGATTACAGGCCAGCAGGTGCTGCAGAGCCCGGCATTTGTGCCTCCTCAGTCCTCACACCTCTGACCACCACCCAGCTGCAAATGGAAGAGGAGGCTGAGGAGCCAGTGTGTGTCTGTGTGTCTGTGTGTCTGTGTGTGTGTCTGTGTGCGCGCACGCCATGCTTCACTTTGATGTCTGCCCTTTATCTTCAGCCTTATCCTGAGAGTTCTGGCATCCTGACTGAGGTGGCAATTAATCACCCAGTGCAAGGGCTCTCACAGAGGACGCTGCGAGGTGCCAAATGTCTGCATCCAGGAGGAGATAAAGCCTGGGCATCATGCAAATTTCTTTCTGCCATCAAAGGAATTAAAATTGGGTTTCAGATTCCTGAGACAAGAAGACGGGGGAAGATTTTCTGAAAACTTCAACCACATTGTATACTCACCTTACTTAGAAAGGATATCATTCTAGCTTTGAGTTTGGGGGGGGGGGTTGTTTCGATTTTTATGGGTTTTTTTTGTTGGTTTTGTTTTGTTTCTATGCCAGCACTTGAACCCAGGGCCTAGATGCTGTACCTTAGGGTTTTTTTTTTTATGCAAGGCTGGTGCTCTAACCACTTGAGCTACAGCTCTCCTTCTGGATTTCGCTAGTTAAATGGAAATCAGAGTCTCAAGGACTTTCCTGCCGAGGCTGGCTTCAGGTGGTGAGCCTCAGATCTCAGCCGCCGGAGTAGCTAGGACCAGAGGCGTGCGCCTCCACCAGCCTCCAGCTTATTTGGGGCTTCGAGGAGCTACCATAACATTATCACCTCTAATACGCAGGCTGCGTCTGGTAGACACACAAGCTTTCTAAAGTCGATGGAAGGGCGTGTAGGGTGACGAGGAGCTGCCCACACTCTCCAGTGAGTCGTCCCTCTAGGAAAGTCATCCGGCAGAGGAGCACCGAGCCAGCTGACTCTCCTGGAACCCGCTCTTTACTTCCAAAGTCCTGGCGGTGGCCTCAGCCCTGCAAACACCCCACCATTGATCCTGAATCCCAGACTCGCCCCACAGTCTATTGATCCGCATCTCCTTACAAACAGATTGCACGGTGTGAAATCTGATCTTTCCAGATAATTCTCAGAAAGTGTTTTGGCCTTTTTGAGCCTTCACCAAGTTCCCTTTCTTAGAGACAAGCATCATGACCAGAGGCAGTACTGAGCTGTCTTCTTCAAACGGCTGGTCTGAAAGGATCCCTCATTGCTAAAGGTGTGGATCCAGACAGGACAATGAATACCGCTAAAGATGGACAGGGTGGAGAGACAGCACTGCCCGCAAGTGCTAGATCACCTCCACGGAACCTACAGCTCTAAGACTCATCCTCGTAAGCCAAGTAATTGCTGCGTAGGGGCCACCAAGCGAAGGTGTCTGCATCATTTGGCGCCTGGATTCATATGAACCATGGCTCCTCCTCTTCTGTAAGGCAGAAGGGGACGGTCTTGGCCTGTGTGTCCTCTGGTCTCCCTGACCCAAGTGTCGTTCCAGCACTCAGGAGGGCTTTGTGAGGCAGTCACCTGCTGTTCTTCGCCGTATCTTCTAGCATTCTACAGTGTATTTGGCCCTGAGCTGCTGGGCCACAATTACAGTCTGCCTGTCTTCTTAGAGTCAGTCCCTCGGTGACTTAAACCTGAAGCAACAACTCCGCTCCATCTCCACTGGCTGAATTCTTTCCCACGTTCCGCTCAATGGGTTCAGGACAACTGAATGTTTACGTGCCCTCCACCCTCCACTCCAGTAATGGGACAAGTAGAAGTTGTCATGGCAAAATCTGGTGGCCCAGAGAACAAATGAATGCAAGACATATGGGGGAACAGATAGATGGTCTTCAAAAACTGATTGCAGTAATTGGGGAAATTGTAGAAGGAGTAGGAAGGACTAGAAAGAAAGCCATAGGCTAAAAGAAAAAAACAATCAAATAATCAACAAAGTTTTCTTTTGGATTCAGCCCCAAAGTAGGTTAATAAAATGGACTAGGAAAAAAATAGGGGAGAATGGTAAAAGGAGTGACACTGATCAAGATGCACTGTACGCATAACTGGGCTTATGAAATCGCAACCTCTTTGTATAGCTACTTAATACTAATTTTAGTTTTAAAGAAGTGTGCTTGGGAGTCAGGGAACTTGGTCACCCGGCAGAGGAGAATGGCAGAGGGATAGTAACGAGGAGTGAAGTCCTCAGAGCCGCCCAGGGCGTGAAGAAGGGACAGAGAAGGCAGCCGGGGCCCATTGAGTCAGGAGTGTTTTAGCTGTTCTTGTGACCCACTTCCTCTACCCCTGAACTCTTTTCAGCCCCCTTTCACCCACAAACTCATTCCTGGAGTAAGATGTTAGCCCTCCCTCCCTCCCTCCCTCCCTCCCTCCCTCCCTTCCTTCCCCCCCCTCTCTCTCTGCCTCTCTCTCTCTCTCTCTCTCTGCTGGTACTGGGGATTGAACTCAGGATCCCTCACTCTAGCTTAGCTTTTTCACTCAAGTCTGATACTCTACCACTTGAGTCATGCCACCACTCCTGGCTTTTTGCTGATTTGCTGTCTTGCAGATTTGTCTGCCTGGTTTCAAACCACGATCCCTAGGTGCCATTCTCAGTCTCAGTGTCCTGATTGACCAGTGCCAGGCAGGTGGTCACCTTCTCCGACGACACTCCTCTGAAATGGGAGTACCGAGAACTCCTTCCTCCGGAGGCAGGTGTCCTCCAGAGCTGCTGTGTGCGCGGCCTCTGTCCTGGCCCGGCTCCCATGGGCTTGGAGTGCGTGCAGGGAGCACAGGCAGTGGAAGCCTGGCCTTCCCTCTTCCCCAGGCTGGAATGGAGAAGTCTCCACACCAGGTCCCGGGCCCAGCTTTCCAATTCCCTGACGACTCCAACCTTGTTCCCAGCTTCAGTTCGCAGCCCCTCCTCTGCAAGGCACGCAGCCCGCCAGCGCCAGGACCGGCTGCCCGGGCTCCCCACGCCCCGCAGCCCGCCAGCGCCAGGACCGGCTGCCCGGGCTCCCCACGCCCCGCAGCCCGCCAGCGCCAGGACCGGCTGCCCGGGCTCCCCACGCCCCGCTCACGTCTCCGGCCTTCCTTCCAGAGCCACACAAAGGCCTCTGTGTCCAGCCGTGCGCCTCACACTTGTCACCAACTGCATGCCGTACAGTCATCTGAGTTTTGACCAGAGTCTACAGGCATAAAAAAAAAAATGAAGGCAAGGAATCAGGAAAGTTCTAAATGACCGCCACTCCGAGCCCCAGTCTTTGATGAACCTCTAGCTTCCCCAAACTTAAAGAACATAGACAATGGCGTGGGTGATTCCCGTGGTCTGCTCTGCTGGGGGGTGAGCAAGGCAAGGTGATTCTGGTGACAGAGGGTCAAGCAATGACCCAAGGGGCCAAGGCACACAGCCACACCAAGTTGGAGCCCGCACGGCGGCTGTCTGCAGTCAGAGGGGAGGAAAGGGTGGTCCTGACGGACACGGGAGCTGGCCCCGCCCTCATTCTCCAAGCGTCACCTCCACCCTCCAGCCCTGCGTCTGTGTGAGTCACGTGACAAGCCTTTCTTGCACCCCGGTGCCATCGCAGAGCGAGCAAGCATGAATGGCGGAGTGTGCACGCAGGATAATTCATTCTAGCTGAAAACTGACTCAGAAAGGAACTCGCCTGGTGTGCAGGACTGACACAGTTCAGTTGCAGCCTGCTAGGCCCAGGCCCATCTGCCCCGCAGCTGTCTACCTGCTCCGCTGGACAGGAGTCAAGTAGACATGTCGGGCACACTCCAAGGCTCACCCACCAGTGACTCAGAGCCAGTCCCCTGCTGGGCCTCGCCCTCCCTTCACTCCCGGGCCCAGAGCTGCCTAGGCGCCCTAGCAGCAGGGACCCGTAAGCCTGACAGGACAGCCAGCTCAGGGGGGGAGAAGCTCATGGATTATGTGTCAACTTAGCCACAGCAAGTGTTTCCTGTTCCACACTCTGCTCTCAATTACACGCCATGAAAGGAAAGAACTGTGCTTTGGCTCTTGTGTGTGTCTCTCCCCCTTCCTTCCTTCTTATCTGTCTTCCTTCCTTCTTCCTTCCCATCTTCCTTACTTCCCTCCCTCCTCCCTTCCCTCCCTCCTTCCTTCCCTCCCTTCCTCCTTTCCTTCCTCCCTCCCTCCGTCCCTCCGTCCCTCCCTCCCTTCTTTTTGTGTTTTACTTGTTTTTTTTTTCCCCATAGGGCCTCATCATTCAGCCCAGGGCCGATCTCAGCCTTCCCAGCTGGGCCTCCCTGTAGGTGGAGTTACAGACGTGCAGCACTCATATCCTGCTTGTTGGTCACTATGGATCCTGCTCATGTTTTGTCCAGGCTGGCCTTGAACAACAATCCTCCTGATGTCTGCCTCCCAAGTTGCCGGGAAGACAGGCATAAGCCACCACCACTGAACCGCATCCAGGTCTGTTAACCCTGAAAGGGAAGGCTTGGGTTGACGTACCCGCAGCTGCTAGTTGGGTGATAGCAAATATGCCCACCTAGTTCAGTCTAGCCAGTTCTGTGAAAGCATGGCCGAAGCGTCTTCGGAACGGGCTCAGCTGTTGTGCATGGAGATCCGCCCGCATCTCAGGGTCAGTGGCTTCCTGCAGTGCCGAGAGGACACTGGGGTCCTCTCAGCTTTCCCTGCGCACACAAATGACTGCCCCCACCCCACCTGCCACTGGGATGGGGGACCCGCCAGACCTGGGGTCCGGCCCGGGCTGCCATGGCCACGGCACCAGAGGCGCTCGGGAACCGGCCCCGCATCTCAGGAGAGTGGCCAAGGCATGCCAGACCTCCCGACAGACTTGGGATGACGTGCCTCAGCCACGTTCCGGTGCCTGGCCTGGGAGGCTGGGACCCAGCTCCTGTGCTGGGGGAAAAGGGACCCCAGGCCAGTCCCTCAGGAAGAGGGGGCGCTGGAGGCTATCTCCTCCAGGATGGAGGAGCACTGTTCCGGAAGGCAGGAGAGACATGCCCTTCCGCGCACGCCTTCATCCACGCACCGAGACACAGCAGGGATCTTGTGAAACCTCTCACCCAGCACCGAGGAGGCCGAGGCTGGAAGATCTCCAGTTTGAGGCCAGCTTGAGTTGCCTAAGGACAGCCCGCCTCACACAACAGCAACCATAACCAAATAACCTCGGTTTTATTTTCTTCTCCTGGCTGCAATTCCCCTCCCTTCCTCCCCCCACTTCCTTCTCTCCTCCTGCATTGCTTCCCTCCCTTCTCTGCCTTCCCCCTCCCCCCTCCCCCCCCCCCCCCCCCGCTCCCTTCTGCCCACCTTCCCTTCTGCTTTCCAGATCAGTGTGATTTTGTGGAGCATTGGCGCCGGGCCGGCCCAAGCCTTCTCTGTCAGTCCGTTAGAACCGGGCAGATGAAGACACGCAGGCAGGCAGCCAGGACTCGTAAGCCGTGTGCACAAGGAGGAGGGCCGGCAAGTCTGTGGAGAAGTGGAGCCGGTCTGGTTGTGCCCTGCAGAGCGGGTGTGAGCGTCAGGAAGACTCGCTGAGGAAAGGGAGCGAGTGGCTAGGACGGGCAGGCGCCAGGTTGAGCACACTCTAAGTGCCAGCCCTGTTGGAGGTTCTGGGGACCAAGGAGTTCAGAAGGCATATGTCTCTGCCTGAGTTCGGGGGGTTGGACAGATAACCCTGGCAATCATATCTGGGAAAAAAAAGCATGATGATTATTTCTTGCTAGACAGGTACCTTGCCACTTCAGCCATGTTCTCGCCCTTTGGGAGATTTCACCATTCTTCACCTAAAGTCTCATGTCCTTGCCAAAGGCTGGCTTCAGGCTGAGATCCGCCTACTTAGACATCCTGTCTGGAATGACAGACATGAACTCCCATGGTCAGCTTATTGGCTGAGATGGGGGGGGGGGGTCTTGGGAACTTTTTGCCCAGGCTGTCCTCAATCCTGGATCCTCCTGAGGTCTCCCTCTGGAGTAGCTAGGTGATAAGAAGTCACTGCATTGGTCTATTAGAGGCAAAGCAGGTAGGGCATCCTGAGCAGCAGGGACAGTGTCGGGACTATGGAACCCTTGGGCTGCACACATGGCCTAGGAAAGCTACGGTTCGGTTGGTTTACAGTCCAATGGATTTTTAGAAAAAGAAAAGTGAGAATTGGAAGATGTACCTGTCTCAGCTTTTGATAAGGTCATCACTGTCAACATGTCCAGAGGTGTCATGGAAGCGGCAAGAGCAAGTGAAGGAGCTCTATCAGGTGCTTCAATTTGCCTCTAACCAGAACCTTTCCAGGCTGACAGGAAGAGGCGGGAAATGGCCTTGGGGAGTGGACGCTGCCCACGCCACACCCATTGTCCCCTGGGGCCTGTTTTCTCAGCCCATTTGCCATCCCCAAAGTGGTGTTGCAACCTCTTCACCTTCTCCAGCTCCGAATATATCCTCCAGAACAAACCAGCAAACCGAGATTCTATTACTGCATTTCTAGTTCATTGAGGTTTGGGTAAGTGCTCCCCTCGAGCGGCGGTCACCCCGAGGAATGCGGTACCCTTCTACGCTTGCCCACTCTGTGCTGGCTTGGGTGGCCTGACTTCCTAGCCCCGGTAGTAATCCCAGCCAGGGGGGAGGAGCGTGGCCATTGGTCAGCTCCAAACAAAAACACCAGCACCTAGCCAGGAAATAACCAAAGTAACCTAGATTCAGTATGGCTCCATCTGTGCAGTGCCTGCCTAACGAACACAGGACCAAACCCCAGTGATAAAAGAAAGAGATGGAAGGAAGGAAGATAGAAGACAGAAGAGAAGGAAGGGAGGAAGAGAAGAGAGAAGACACCAGAGAAGAAGGGGGAAAGGGAGATAAGAATAACACAAGAAAAGGAAGGATGGAGGCACAGTTACCGATTGCATAGGGGGCTGCCGCGTGGAGAGCTGGTGATCTGACCATAGTCGCCGGGGTTTACATGTAGAATGCAAGCTGATGAGAGTGGCCAATCCCTCGCTATTCACGTGGGAAATACCTGATTCATGCATGAGAGAACCAAGTAAGCACGGCACCGGCACACTCCCTACATCGAACTTGTATTTATGACATTTTGATGCACAATTGCTAGATTCTGGTCAGAGTAACCCATTTGTAAAAAAAAAAATAAAAAAAAATGCACCCAGAAGGCAGGCAAGTTGGGTGCGCCAGGGTCCCATGTTCGATCCTCGCTGCGCAGGAGGCGGAGAGCTGAGGATCTCAGCTCCAAACCAGTTCTGGCAGAAAAAGTCAATTAGACTCTTCGATTAACCAGCAAAAAAGCCAGACACGGAGCTACGGCTCCAATGGTAGAGCACCACCTTGAGCAGAAAAAAAAAATGCATATAACAAGCAAAAGCATGAATCCCAGAGTTCAAATCCGAGTTCCCCCAGTACCGCTAGGCACACTCTGGCTCGCGGGCGCGACGAACGCAGGTATAGCGTCTCTTTCTAGCTGTTTGTCACATTTCACGGGCTGAGCACACCCAGAGCCATTTTCTGTTTGCTCACTTTTCAGCTTTCTTTTGTTGAAATGTTTGTGCTTTCTGCTTTGTTTTAACATCAGAAAGAAGCTGGAGAGCAGATGTGCAACTGTGCATATTTCTTGAGTCACACATAGTCTCTCTATTTTTTATTCTGTGGGAAGTGCTGTGACATTCCAGACCCTTGAAAATCACTTTAAGAAGTGGACTTTTTTACTTTCTTCAAATATATTCCTTAGATGTTTATTCTAGAATAAACACTTTCCTGCTTTATCAAATAAACACCACAGCATACTTTCAATTGAGAACAGAAATGCTTCTGCTTCATCTCATCCCCAAAGATGATTGTATTTATTCATTTAAGGAATACTTTTAAGTGGGCTCTACACTGCCAGCCAGTCCCTTGTCGATACCTTAACTCAGTGAGTGTATTGAAGTTACAAGGGCGATTCGAATGTTTTCTTTGCTGCGATGACCCACATAGAGCTAGCATGTCACCGCACATGCTTACCGCATATGCAGACATACATGCATACGCATGACCACATACTTACAAGGACGGAGTAATGTGTGATGATATGGCATAAAGGTTGCAGTATAAGTTCAAATGAGAGATTCAAGAGCTTTAACAAGAAAAAATAACATATTATCCATTTGGCGATTATGTAATAAATTACCTCATGAAACATGAGCTGTGAATTAAATCCACAATGTTACGAGTGAAGACAACCCGCTGGAGAAAAAACAAAGTAAACATCTGCCTACACTTTGCTTATAGCCTACCCTCAGTGGTTCCACATATGAGAAACAGTCCCAGGTCTAAAAGTCAACTTGCAGCTCAGTTCTCCCATGATGCTGAGGGTTCCAGGGTAGGGCCTGGCTTCTAAGCCAGCCTTGCTGGCTCATTATATATGTGTCCTTTTTATGGTCAAAGCCAAGAGTCCAGGCCAGCAAGAATCAAGAAGCAGTGTTTAATGTGAGTGGGCAAACCCAGCTAGTTTACTGGGATCTTTGGGTCTGATCTAACACAGTGGGTGTGAAGGCCTTCTCGGGAAATGTGAAATCATGAAGGATAATGATATCACACACCAAAAAATGGTCAAGCCCAGCACCGGTGGCTCATGCCTATAATCCTAGCTATTCAGGAGGCGGAGGTCTGAAGGCCATAGTTCAAAATCATCCCAGGCAGGAATGTCCATGAGACCTTTGTCTCCAATTAACTCCTAAAACAACAACAACAACAAACACAGCAGCAGCAACAAAAACTGGATGTAGGGCTATGGATCAAGTAGCAGAGGTCTAGCCTTGAGCAAAATGCTAAGGGACAGCAGCCAGTCCTTGAGCTCAAGCCCCAGTCCTGGCACACACACACACACACACACACACACACACACACACACACACACACTCTTTGTACAAGCCAAGGGATAACTGAAAGAAATCAGGCTTCCCTGTTGGATCACATCACATAGCAGAGTCCTAGATCCATGCAGGAGAAGTCCATTATTATTTTTTTTCAAATTTTTATTATCAAACTGATGTACAGAGAGGTTACAGTTTCATACGTTAGGCATTGGATACATTTCTTGTACTATTTGTTACCGAGAAGTACATTATTAACGCTCTCTCTACCAGATGAACACCTCCTTCTCCTTCCCTTACTATTGGGGTGATTTGCTTGTGTAGAGAGAAGTTTTGAGGAGCTTTGGACAGAGTTGGCCTCGGCGACTTTAAGAAATGAATCACCAAGGTCTAAAGGGCTTTAGGAGCCTCCTCACTGCAGTCTGTTTTGCTGAAGACTCTTGCTTCAATGTTGGGGCCTGTGTTTCCTCAGCTGTTTTCTCCAGATCTACTCAGATCTGGGCAGAAAGGCAACAGAAAGTGTCGAGGAGAGCTCCCTTTGAGTTGGAACAGAGCACAATGATGTTAGGTTGTTTGCAGGCAGGCTTGAAGAGCTCATCTGTGACACACGAGAGAGGGCAGAGACAACCGTCTGAGGCTGCCAAAACATTTGGAAATTTTGAGCTAGGGAGAAAATTATAATGCATTGCATTTGGCAAAGAGTCACAAGGCACTGAATGGCTTTGGAGCTCGAGGGCAGGCGGAGAGCACTAAAACCACACCACGGTGCGGTTGAAGAGGCCTTTGGGGGGGTGGGGGAAGAAGAGCGTGTACTGGGGAAAGACCTGAACTGTAGTGTGTTTCCTCCCCAATCGTCCCGCCGCCCTGTTTGCGCGGGACTTCTGTGAAGAGACTGCATGCTGGTTGATTGCTTTATGAAAAATATCTTCGTTACACAGATGGTAAAAGCAGGCTAGTATCATTATCTCTGTCAATTCTGCCAGGCTCTGAAATGCTAATGTGGGAGATCTTCTTTTCTCTGACAAGGAAAAATACTTTGCCGCTTCTGATTTTAAATCTCTATCTCAAAGAAAAGCAACTGGCAGGTAGTATACATGGAACATTGCATACACTTCTATCTCTTCAACTGCAGGCAATACTAAACTTAGATGCAGTGTGACTTTTAATGTGTGTGTGTGTGTGTGTGTGTGTGTGTGTGTGTGTGTTGCTGCAAGTCAAGCCCAGTGTCTCACCATCCTTGATTACTTTCCATACCACGCTAGTGCCAGACTTTGTACTTTCTTTTTTTTTGGGGGGGGGGGGGTAGGCAATACTGTTGCTTGAACTAGGGGCCTAAGCATCATCCCTTGGCTTTTTCGCTCAAGTGTGGCTCTCTATGTCTTGACATATAGCTCCACTTCTGGCTTTTTGGTGGTTAACAGGAAATAAAAGTCTCACAGACTTTTCTGCCCAGGCTGGCTTCAAACTGCAATCCTCAAATCTCAGCCACGTGAGTAGGTAGGATTATGGGCCTGAGCCACCAGTGATTGGTTTATGTACTTTAATCTATCTACCCAGTCTGGGCCTCTGTCATATTACATTAGCTCTTCAGAGTATACTGTCTTATTCAAAAAGCCCACACCAGACCAGTTGCTTTTACTTTTATAAATTGCCTGTGCCTCTAAAACGTTCAAGTTAATGTTTTCAAAGATGATGTTCCTTTAAAACTAGGATAGGAATTTAAACACAGGAACATGCAGAGCTGGCCAGAGAGAAAGTCTACAACGCTGCCAGGGCCTAGGACATACGCAGAGTGGCTGTACACACACTATTCAAGCCGGTGAATAAGGAAAGACTGTAGTTTCTCGAGCATCTTCCTACAGTTGAATGTGCCTCAGAGAATGATATTCCAGCCTTTTGGGCAAAGGATGTAAGTAGAAGTTTGTCGAATGAGAAATCTGGAACTGAGAGCAGAAGTCAACAGGTGATAGGGTACATAAACACACTCCAGATCCTGAGACACTAGAAAATAGCACGCCAGTGATGTCATCGCACTGTGGAAAAGGAGAAAGGAAAGAAATGAACATGAAATAAATTTGCTTGTACACTCTCACAGAACAGGCAAAACTTTACATTTTCTGTGTAGCTAAAATATTATCCCCTTTATGTGGCAAATCTTTTGGATTCCATGGTATCTACAGAGTAGTATAGGTTCTCTTCACACCACATGTTCTTGTTGTGAGTTCACTTTTTTTTTTTTTTTTTTTTGTCAGTCCTGGGCCTTGGACTTGGGGCCTCAGCACTGTCCCTGGCTTCTTTTTGCTCAAGGCTAGCACTCTACCACTTGAGCCACAGCGCCACTTCTGGCCATTTTCTGTATATGTGGTGCTGGGGAATCAAACCCAGGGCCTCATGTATATGAGGCAGGCACTCTTGCCACTAGGCCATATCCCCAGCCCGTGAGTTCACTTTTGAAGGACAAATATCATGACTTAAGAAAGACTTAAGTAGGCCAGGCACCAGTGGCTCATATCTGCAATCCTAGCTACTCAATTGGCTGAGATCTGAGATCACTTGTAGCCAACACAGGCATGAAAGTCTGTGACATTCTCGTATCTAATTAACCGCCACAAAGCCAGAAATGGATCTGTGACTCATATGCTAGAGCATCCGCTTCGAGTACAAATGCTAAGGGAAAGTCCTGTGAGTTCAAGCCCCAGTACTGGTCCCAAAAAAAGAAAGAAAGACAACTCCAATTCCATCTACAATGGCAAATGTTTACTGAGTTCCTACTGTAATCACACACTGTATTTTCAAACTATATTTTGAACTACATTTTCAAAAAGAGGTGTGCTGGGGCAGAGACTGAGCTTGCAAATCAAGCCCAAGATCCTAAGTGTTCTCACCATCAAGTTATAGCGGTAAATAAATCTCAAAGACATCGCTTCATCTTCAGAGCTACCTCAGCAAACCGTCTGCCTTCTTACTCTGTGCCACAGGAAGCCACGGGGACCCAGAGGCAGTGACAGTCTACCCCGTGCTTGCCCACCTTCCCAGACTGAGCAGGCTCTGCAGCTGCTACACAGCATCCAAAGGCTGCCTAGAAGCTTCTCTCTCCCTGGAGCAGAGCAGCCCCTCATCGCAAGGAGGCTACAGCAGAACACGGCCTCTCCGTGGCCTGTGTGCAGCCTTGCCCAGCCCCAGGACAGCTGGGAAACCACCACCTCCGGGACACTTGCAGGAAGACACGAGTGGGTTCAAGAAGGTCTGAGTGAGCGGGCGCTGGTAGCTCCTGCCACCGAGGGGCTGAGATCTGAGGAGCACAGCTCAAAGCCAGCCGGGGCGGATAAGTCCCCAAGACCTTGTTCTTCTTTTCTTTTGCTATATTTATGATCTGTAAGTAGTTGTACCAAGCAAGGAATTGCCGTTCGAGCACGCGGTTTATGAACACAGTGCATCTCGATGGACGGCACTCCTGGCCACCTTCTCACCCGCCCCTCCCACCCCAATTCTTTCTCTTACTTACCTTCATTTTAGGCTCTGCATTGAAAATTTTTGCCATTTTACCAAGGAGTTTAAGTGTACAGTGCTCCTTGATCTATGTCACCACTTCAACATCTTCACTCCCCTTTCCACTCTCTCCGTCCCTTATCTAGCTCAGTTCCGTCGTACTTGCAATGGATTCTTGCGTGCCTTCTGGATGAAGTCTATGAGATTTTTATCCCCAATTAACCACCAAAATCAGGCTCAGCTAGCCTAGAGTGAAAAAGCCAAGGGACAGTGCCCAAACCTTGAGTTCAAGCCTCAGTACCAACACACCACACACACACACACACACACACACACACACACACACACTACATAAAGAAGGTCTGAGCAAAAACGGAGAGCTTTTGAAGGAAGATGTGACAATTCACCAAGACTTTCAGTGCCTGAAACCAGCAGCTGGCTCTGAAATTGCCTCAGAAGTTAAGACTTAGCGTGAGTAAGTAATGACCATTTTTTACATAAAGGTTTAACATTTGTGGAACTGCCTTACACAAAAATAAAGCCATCAGCTCTATGGTTAAACACAAAGGCTTTGATCTCGAGTCTCCCTCACAGGAAGCTGGGTTCTGGGCCCAGCAAACAGATGGTTATAACCTAGGAACCCACCCCCTCTGTGGTTGAATCAGAGGGAGGGTTAGATAAAATTTCCATGCCATGGTCCTTCCACAAGAAAACTAAATGTGAATTTTCCAACATTTCTTCTGCTGTCGAATAGAAATGCATATTTCAGTGCCAGGGATTTAAACATGACTAAAGGATTCTGTGTCTGGTTGTAACTATTTGGCTATCGCTATTAGAAAGTACATCAAACAGTATTTTAAAGCAGTCTCCCAAACCATGATTACCATCAAACCCCTTTATTAACTAACTGGTTATCTATCCAATTCTACCCATTGATTCTTTCAGAAGACGAACATTTAAAGTAAGCAACGGAGTAGAATATGTTTCCAGCTATTGGGCTGTCTGTAAGTAAAAGCAGCCTGTCAAAACCACTTCTCGCAGTTCCTCCTGCTCTGCCCTGCGCACAAAGGGCAACAGAGACAGCGTGTAGGTGGTTTTAAATGGTGGGAGCTTGGGTTGAAGGAGATACAACAAGAGCAAATGTACCTAGTTCAGAGCTCGAGAACTATGTGAGAACTATGCCTTTGTTAACCTCAGCTGGCTTGTCCACAGTATACAGGATAAAAATCACAGTGCATTATTGTCAACCTTATTCATCTGTGCTATTTTCTTGTACTCTTTATTCTTTCTTCCACGTCTAATAAATAGCCACTGAAGCAAAAGAGAATGGAAGGAGCGGCCAGGGAGCAGAACTGTTTCCTTCATGGGAAACTTGGTGGATGGTCCTGCGTTTCCAACGCTGACATTGTCCATGCTATTCTTCTTGTTCTGTCCAAAGAGGAAAATCTTCCAAAGAAGAAGGAAATATCATGAAGATGGGGTGGAATTTTGTTTGGTTTGGTTCCCAGTACTAGAGTTTGAACTTAGGGCCTTGCGCTTTCTCAACTTGCTTGCTCAGCTTGGCTAGTGCTTCACCTCTTGAACCACACAGCCAGCCATGCTTTGTGCTGATTATTTGGGAGATGGAACCTCATGGACTTTGCTGCCCAGACTTGCCTCAAACCACAGTTATTCAGACCTCAGCCTCCTGAGCAGCTAGGATTACAGGTGTCAGCCACAGGGGCAAGAATGTGGGGGAGGGAGGGGAAAGGGGGGTGTTGGTTGCCTTGATTTGATTTTTGTTTGCTCTCATTTTTGTTTTGATAACTTCGAGGCCACATTTTGCAAACTGGTTTTCAAATGTTGCTTTCAATGAGAAAAATCACCTCCTCAAAAGGCCTAGTGTCGCTTCTGCCTCTCATGTTTCAGCTCAAGTTTGAAAGTGGAAAGAAAATGATCCCGAAAATGTTAGCCAATCAGGTGGTGGTTTTGAAGGACCTACAGACATCCTTGTGCTATTTGTAAACTAGAAAGCGCTGACTGTAGCCGCGGGTCTTCGCTTGCTATTACAGACTCTGTACTTAGGACGGGTTGGTTAAGCACCAGCTGAAGCCGCACTACAACGCCATCAATGGGGTACCCTGCTCCTGAGAGTGGCCACGTCAGTATGGGAGTCCAGGAGGACCCCCCTGGAGCTGCCCTTGCTGCTTCCTATCAAACCAGTTGCCTCTCTCAGTTGCTGTGTCACGACAAACCAATCGATGCAACTACAGTTACCATTGTCACCGTGCATCTTCTTTGGTGGATCGCCCTAGACCCCCCCACCCAGTGTGCAGACCCCAGTCCGCACTCTCGACCACAGTAAATGCTGTGTCCCTACACTGTGCTGAGTAAGGTTTTCTGTGGGGGCCCATCTTGGATGTCCTCACCCCCACCCCAGGCGTTTATTTGTAAGTGCATGCAGAATGCTGAGGTAAAGTGAAATTGCATTAAGAGATCATTTCAGGGCTTCATCTAAACTTGGTATGTTGATTCTATTGTGCTATACAATTATTATAGGTTTGGAGTGCTTCTTGCCTAATCATTTTTGCCACTTTTATTATTATTATCTTTAAGCAGTTGTCGTTCAACAAAGCAGTTTCCGAGTATAATGTATCTTGATCAGTGTCACCCCCTTTTGTCATTCTCTCTCATCGCTCCTAACTCCAGCCCTTTTACTTCAGTTTCCTTAATTTTGTAGGATACTCGCTGAATTCTATAACTGCATTTTGAGTATGGCAAAATGCTTGCTTTCAAAACTAGTGACAAACTACAGATTTAAAGCAAGGTATTTAGCATGACGCCATGGTTCGTGTTTGTATTCCTGGCTGGAACTGGGAGGCCAAGCGGAAAACACACAAGACCCCCTTCCAACCAATGAAAAGCTGGACCAAGTCGTGTACACCTGTCATCCCGGCTTTGAAAAGGTAAATTAGAGTATGGTAGTTCAGACTGGCCTGGGTATAAATGGTCGAGCCTGTCTGAAAAGCAACAAATGCAAAAGGTCTGAGGATGTGGCTCAAACGGAAGACTGCAAGGCTCTGAATTCAAACCCTCGTACTGCCCACCCAGAGCAATAGAGCTATGATACCATTGGTTAGCATCGATACAAAATGAACCACAGTGCATTAGCTGATTTGTGAACTGCTGTGGACTATGGTGACAAAATGTACAATTACACGATGGTAGTGATCTTTAAGTCAAGTTAGCACTAAGGAAGGAAGACAAAAGACACCCAAACGCAGGAAGGGAGCACCAAAGATCCCAGAGCAAAGGGCAATGGATGGAGTTTCTCTTGCCTGAGAGGTTTGGAAGCAAAACATACTGAAGGTAACTAGAGAGTTTATTGTGTGTTCACCAGCTAAATGGCTGAGTATTATTGAAGATATAGGCCAAATTCAAGCTTATTGAAAAGTCTATATGCATTCTCCCAAGTAATTTTCTAAGTAGGACTTAAGAAAGAAGACAGTCCATTCATTCATAAAGAGTTTGTCAAAATCTGGTGTAAGTACAGTTATAGTCACTTGCTGATATCAAAAATAAACTAAAAACTTGGGGCCACCGTTGCGTTAGTATGAAGTTTAAGATTATGCTCTGTTCAGGAGGCTTAGATCTGAGGATCACAGTTTGAAGCCAGGTTGGGCAGGAAAGTCTGTGAAGCTCTTATCTCCAATGAACCAGCAAAAAAGCTGCAAGTAGAGCTCTGGCTCAAGTGGTAGAGCGCCAGCACTGAGCATACACACTAAAGGACAGTGATCAGACCCCCAAGTACAGCCTGCGTAAGGCACATCTTTGAAAAAGAAGAGAGAAATAAGAGAAAAGAAAGAACTCTATTATGCAAGGTCTTTACCATTGCAGAAGCACATCGATTCACAGATCCCATTCTGAACACAGGCTGGTACTGAAGTTGGACCTCGGGCCTCACTGCTTCTGGGAGCCTGCTTGGCTGGCGCTCTACCACTCGAGTCACACCGCCAGTCCCCTGCTCTGTGCCGATTAAGTGGAGATGGTGTCTCCCAGATGAACCTAGCTGGTCTCAAGCTACGTCTTCCAGGCCTCAGACTCTGAGCACCTTTTGGCATTTTTACCCAAAAGCAGACAACCCTGGAGTGACATCATTTTGCTAAACTTTTGACATGCACACCATAGCAGGCACACTTAAGGATTTACACACATTTTTAAAAACAATAATTTGGTAACAATGTCATGTACTAATAAAAAAGCTATCACAGGAGGAAAAAAAAAACGTAGGTTTAAGTACTATAAAAGCTGTCAGGGAAATTGACTTCTCAGTAAGTAAAAAAATATTCAGGAAGCCAGGTATTAAAGTGAGAGCATCTTTCAAAGCACTATTAAATAATGACATCCACATTGTCATTTTTATTACCTGTGGTATTTAAATTCCATACTTTTCACTTGGTAATGATTTTGTTTGTCAGTAAAGGGGACCCTTCTGCTAAGGAGCTTGAAAGCATTTAAAACGTGAAGTTTTATGGTGTCTGTGATAAACTCTCACTTGCTCGAAGGTTTTTAGGGGTAGGTTAGCAAAAGACAAAGATGTAAATAATAGTCAAAGTTGGTGTGGAGGAGCTGTTTATTCTGTACCAGACACATGCTTTGTGCTTTGACTTCATCAAATAATTCCAAGTCTGATTAATATTGACTAAGCATGATCACGCTTCCTTACTGTATGGATAAAGAAATTGAGTTGCCAACAGTTTCAGGAAGCACCTCCATGAGATCAAGCAGAAGCAAGGGAGAGAGCTCAGTATGAGCGTCCTGTGAACTCTGACCTAACACTCCCTTATTCCCATCCCCAGCGTCTCGGAGTCTGTGTTCCCCAAGGCGGGGACATGAGCATAGCCGTTACTTTATGTCGCCTCATCTGGGAAGAGTGCTAGTATTGGGACTCGAACTCAGGGCATCACATATTCCTTTATCTTTTTTGCTCAAGGTTGGCACTTGAGCCACAGCTTGACTTCTGGAGTTTTGTTGGTTAACTGTAGCTAAGAATCTCATAGACTTTGCTCGCTTTAAACCTCTATCCTAAACTCTCAGCCTCCTCAGTAGCTAGGATTACAGGTGTGAGGTACCAGCCCAGTTCAAATGTTATGTGTTAACTGGAAGTAAATCATGAATCAAACAGAACACATTTCTTCCTACAGCAAAGCCCCTCTCCTCTCACCTGTTCCAAAGGGTTTACTTAAGCCGAGAAGAAAGGCCCCAGGCTTATACACTGCCTGGATAACCAGATTGGTCGACAGGAGTGATTCACATGGAAAATCCATGCACTTGTCTATGTCAACATAGAAAAACAGGACGCACAAATGCGCAGGCAGAAAAGATGAAAACTCCCGGCTGGACTTTGTCTCAGGACAGACACTCGAGTGACGCAGAGACAGGTGAGCTCCTGTCTCATGAATCGTCAGAAATCTAGCAGAGAAACTAGAACGAGCTTCAAATCTGAGCTTTAAAGCTTGGCTGACTCGGGTGTGGCATTCCCTTGGCAGCGAGAATCCAGACACTATCAGCAAACATTTGTGCAAAAGACATGCTACAAGATACGTCCTTTAGGATGAAGTGCACAGTGGTTTGACTGGGCAGGCAGCAAGCATAAAGAACTTGCAGTCCAACAAGAGGAGCCTGGAAACAAGCTCAATCCGGAGAGGTGCTCTACAGATAGTAGTTGCTTATCTAAGGTCATGCTTGACCTTAGTCATGCAATAGACAGATTGCATGTTTCTGTTTGTAACAAAGAACTGCCTGCATTCTTAGGTTAACAAAAGGTTTACTTTTTTCAAAGCTGAAAAAATATTTACCAAGTCATAATAGATTTTCATAGGCAATAGTAGCTCATACCTGTAACCCTAGTTATTCAGAAGGCTGAAATCAAGAGGATCATAGTTTAGGACCAGCCTGGGCACAAAGTTCACAAGATCCCATCTGAACCAATAACTGGGCATGGGAGGCTCATGCCTATAATCCTTACTACTCAGGAAGTTGAGATCTACAAGATCATGATTCAAAGCCGGCTCTGGCAGAAAAGACTGTAAAACTTTGTCTCCAAAATAACCAGCAAGAAGCTGGGCTCCAGACATGACTCTAGTATTACAGTGCTAGGCTGGAAAGCACAAGGCCATGAGTTCAAATCCTAGTGCTGCCAAAAAAAATTTTTTTTAAAAAGTTTCAGGCCTCTTCTCCTAAAGGTTGGTTTTGTCTTCTCTTTGGCATGCACTAGTAATTATCTTTCAAGAAACCCCTTTCTGATAAGTCTGGTCATTTTTATTTAAATAATTAGGATATTTGTAAGAACAAATACAAAAAAAAGTGTATGTAATAAGGCAACCAATCCTAATATAGGGGGAAGAGAAAGAGACTGTCGGCTTGCCTGAATGGAAGCTGAAATAAGAAGCAAGTTTTCATCTAAGAACTGTCCAATGATAGCAAAGATGTGATCCGAAGCCACAACCAACACGTACATTTCAGAGCCCGCATAATTTATTGAAAATAAATATTCCCCTACCATAAAATAAACGTTAGACAAGTACAGTAAGGCTTCTTGTGATTTAGTTCTTAATGCCTAAGGCCCTGAGGCTGTAACATAAAAAAATAAATAATATTAAATAAGCACATGATATTACTGAGCAACCTGTCTTATCCTGGGACAACTTTTCCTTGTATGCTGTTTTTTTTTTCTTTTTTTCAGAAAGGAACTACTATGACATGAATGTAAGTATCCACCTTTTGCGTAGCGCTGTGGGTATTTTAATGACCCATTAAGCAGAATAATGACGGAATTCAATTATGGCGTCTTCAAGGCTGCCTCATGCAACACTTCTTCATGCTTAGGCACATGAACATGAACTCACACTTACAACCTGATTTCACTTTGTGGATTTTTGATGCGCATTATATTTACTTTAAAGTTTTTTTTTAATGCATTGAAGCATTGATGAGAAGTTTTTGCAATGCCTGCCCTGCCTCTCTTGTTTTCCTGGCTGAAATGCATGTTGTAAATATACAATCTACACTATTTAGTCTAGGCTGGCAGAAATACCCAAGGGGATTGGAGGCAAGAACTGTAAGCCAGAGATGGGGAGGTAGTGCAGATAAAATATGACTTGCTTCAAACCCTTCCCCATAACAGATGTGGAAGCCAAACCAAAACTGCTTTGAAGAGCACAGTAAGAAAGAACTGGGTTAACTTTGGGGTTTGCCGCTTTGAAATTATCATCAATCTGCAATATCTGCACTTCTGAATCCTTTTAATAAGCCCCCAAAATGCTAGGCCTAGCAAAAGTTCCTAGTCAGGAAACAGTGAGTACCTAACTTAGACGGTATCCTAACAAACCAGCGAGCCATTCGGGGGGTGGGGAGGGTGTCTCTCAGCAAGACTAGGCTGAAAATCCTAGCTGCAATAAAATGAAATATGCTGCTTACATTAAAAATGACAGGCTAAGAACTGGCTTGTCCTCATGCTTCCTAGCTTCCTCTTTCTCCCTCTCACAGAAAGCAGTCCTATAGACTGGCTTCCTTCCTTCTGCAATCTGTGACCACCATTAGAATCCCTTATTTGCCCACTAAGGACCTAGAGTGCAGGTACCCACTGCCCTTACCCATAAACCTCCCAGACAATGAGTGAGCGGAAGAGAGAACTGAAAGCCAGGCTTGTCTGTCAGTCAGAAGACACAGAGTACCACAAGCATGGACTTACCGACAACAGGACGCATTTCCCACTTTTCTAGAGGCTCTGAAATCTAAGACTAAGATGCTGTCCCACTGAGGTGCTAAAGAGGGACTGTGCCCTCTTGAGTCAGCTGCCTCCTTGTGTGTTGCAGCATGGCAGAGGAGGGGGCAGACACTGATCTGCACGAAAGAGTTCCCTGTCATGACCTATCACCAGGACCGCAACCCTCAATCGACTTGGACGGCTAGTCAGTGCGATTTAGGAATTGGTGGCACATAAACACTCTGAGTACATAGCGCCCGGGAACTTACACAGTTCCCTCAGACTTTGGAGTTCTAAGTCTTTCTGTCTTCTGTCCACCTGTCAGTCATTTTATGCTTATTTGATGTACGATGCCTGCTACGTGTAGATTCTCTAGAGAGAGGAATAGGGAAAAGCCCAGGTAATCATCCTCCAGGACACAGAAGGACACCTAAGTCAACCCCTCTTTCGCCACAGCAGCTCTGAGCAGAGGAAACGTGTTCTTTCCTGCACCTGGAGTTACGGAAGGATCCCGAACCCACCTCGCAGGCACAAGATCCCACCTTTCTGGCTTGCTTTCCTATTGATTGCTTATTCAGGTGAATTGTTTTCATGCTGTTACTCAACCTTCCTCTACTCTTAGAGTGAACTCCCAATCTGAGGGAAGCAGAGAATCATCAAACAATTTCACTCAACCAATCTCTCCTAAATAAATGAGTACGACTGATTCCGTTCACCGATTCTAAACAAATGTTATATAGATAATAAGTAGAATAAATAAAAGCCTCAAACCCAAACAATGTATAAATGCATCTTGACGCCTCTCAAAGTTAACGCCTCTACCTTGTCTATTGTATCTCTCTCTGGGCTGGTAGGTGTTTCTATGAAAGTGTTCTATCATTGCACTAATATGTTACCAGTAAAGAGTTCGTGCAGTTTCTCACAATGGGGAAAATCATTTCACTATGATGGAGTTCCATCATGGCTTAGGACAGGGTTTCATCCCCTAAGTGTATGTGACCAAGATTTGGTAAAGAAGTCGATTTAGAGACAGACGTTTCAATTACCAAGGTGTCAAAGGAAAAGGTTTAAGATGCAAAACCTTGCATCTCTGCATCAGGGTGAAGTCACCAGGCTGGAGGAACAGAAACATCCTCAGACCCCTTACGCCGAGGGATGTACCCGTTCACCTTGGAAGAGGCGCCCCTTGACCTTGGCCTTGGGTCCTGGCTCAGCACACCTACAGTGTCATGCTGGAAGGGTCAGCTCCCCAGCCACTCAGGGGCTCGTGCCAGAGGCGGCTGCCAGTATCACCAGGCTGGACTCGCAAGGCTTCTTCTTCCAGATGTTTCAGTCCCAGTCCATTGCTTCTTAGAGCCGCGGGACATCAGAATTCATCAAAGGAATGGGTTCCCGAATCTCGCTGAAGTCAGCACCACATCTGGTGCTTCCCGAGGACTGCAGAGACCTGACAAGGGCAGGGCATGGCCACTTGAGCCACAGCTCTACTTCCTTACTTCATTATCTTTCATTAGTTATGCTGAGGAGCTTCAATTCAGCGTATCAATTGATGAATACAATGCATTTTGATGACTATCACTCTTCTATTGTTTTCACCCATCTCCCAACCAACACATCCCCTCCAATGACTTGCCATTTTCTCAGATGTACATTGAATATGCTAACTGCAGTCAGCCACTCTTCCTCTCTCCCTTCATCAATGCAGGACATACTTTTGAATCCCGTGTCTGCTGCCCAGTAGAAAGTTTCAGGGAAGCCGGGCTCTGGTGGCTCATGCCTGTAATCCTAGCTACTCAGGAGGCTGAGCTCTGAGGACAGCGGTTCAAAGCCAGCCTGGGCAGGAAAGTCCATGAGACTCTTATCTCCAATTAACCAGCAGAAAACCAGAAGTGGTGCTGTGGCTCAAAGTGGTAGAGCGGTAGCCTTGAGCAGACAAACTCAGGGACAGCGCCCAGGCCCTGAGTTCAAGCCCCATGGCCAAAAAAGACAAACCAGTAAAACAGCAATACTTACAAAAACCATATGCTGTAAACCAACATACAACTCACAGGGGAAGGGAAATGGGGAGGGAGGAAGGCGGGCGGGGGGATGAGGGAGGAGGTAACAAGTTGGGTAAGAAATGTACTCACTGCCTTATGTATGAAAATGTAACCCCTTTGTACATCACTTTGACAAAAAAAGAATAAATAAATTTAAAAAAAATAAAATAAAAGAAAGAAAGGTCCAGAGAACTCTGCTTTAGAAAGACTAAGTTTAATTTTCAAGTCAGGGATATGAGTGAAAACCTCTCTATGTTTCTCTCTCTCTCTCTCTCTGTCTCTCTGTGTCTCTCTCCCTCTCTGTCTCTGTGTTTCTCTGTCTCTTCTGTGTGTAATGTCTCTCTGGGTGTCTCTCCCTGTCTGTCTCTGTCTCTCTGTGTGTATGTCTCTCTGCATGTCTTTCCCTGTCTGTCTCTCTGTCTCTCTGTATGTTTCTCTCTCTGTCTCTCTCTCAGTCTCTCTGCTTTTCTCTTTCCCTCTCTGTCTGTGTTTCTCTGTCTCTGTCTCTTCTGTGGTCTCTCTGGGTATCTCTCCCTGTCTGTCTCTGTCTCTGTGTTTCTCTCTCTGTGTGTCTCTCTGTCTGTGTTTCTCTGTCTCTGTCTCTCTGTGTGTTTCTCTGTCTCTGTTGCACTGTGTTTCTGCCTCTCTTTGTCTCTTGCTCTCTCTGTATTTTACTGTCTAACCCACCAATGTCTCCAGGGAACAGATGCTTAGCCAAGCAAGGGAAAGAGAGTATGTGCTGTGGCCTTCCTGAGCCAGGGCTGTGGGTTTGGGCCAGGAGCAGGAATTCCCCACACAGACACTGAGTCGGCTGCCGGAGACGGGAGCGCCAGCTCCACAGAAAGCCACTCTGTTCCCAGCCACCAAGGACTACAGCACGGAGCACACAGCCGAGGAAAGACATGCTGGAAACGAGTGGGGGGTTTTCCCTAGAATACACAGCGCTCTTATTTCCTTAGGGGTGGAGTAAAAAACTGGCCACAGATACATTGCCAAATGCAGCTAGGAGGAAGAGATGCACAGTATTTATCTCCCCAAGCTAGATGTTCAGGGACGGGTCGCGGGGACTAACTTTGAATACTCAATAAATTAAAATGAAAGATTAAAATAAGAACACATTTGCTAAATATGTTTTAGAGGAGACTTTTACAAGCTGCTAATTTTTCCTCTGCCTAGAGACTTCACTAGGTTTCTTAAGTCCGATAGAAAATGTGAATATCTTGGGAGGAGACAAACAGGGAGGGAAAAAGAAAGCTGTTTACACTGGGAGCTTTGTCTTACATGGGTTTTCAAGGTCAAAGGAAATCCAGTTGCAAAGTATAAATGAGTGTGATATATTAACTGTAAATCAAACAAGAAAAATGCACTTTTCTCGGGACACATTAATGCTGAACAAAAGGATCTGCTACAGTGTATCTTTTGTTTTCTATTTCATTAAAATATAAGAATCACTTTTCTCTGAGAGGCAGGGAAAAATGCGATTGATCATCCTGGAAATGATGAGCTGTATCTGTGAACCCAGAGTTGCCTGACAGCACTGAGCAATGAGATGCTGGGAAGCATGTGAGCGCAAGGAAACACTTCCCACGGTCACCGTCCCTCTTGTGGAACATAAAAGCACCTTCATTTGTCACAGAGGAGGTTTCACAGAGCGAGAGGAAAGAGCCTTTTCTAGCTTGGATCTTTTCCAAGGCACAGACTAACCTTCTTGGAACACCCAGCAGACTGTCTACCTCTGTTAGTGAACCTCCACTTCCTGTCAAGTTGTGTCCCTAAGAATTTGTAACTTTTCCAGGTGCAGGTGGCCACTCCTGGAACCCTAGCTACTCAAGAGGCTAAACTCCAAGGATTGGAGTTAGATGCTAGCTTGGACAGGGAGTCCATAAAATTCTTCTCTCTACTTCACGAGCCAAAGGGCTTGAAGTGAAGCTGTGGCTCAAGTGGTAGAGCACCAGCCTTGAGTGAAAAAGCTAAAGAACAGAATCCAGGTTCCGAGTACAAGCACCAGTACTGACACACACGCGTGCGCACACACGCACATACACAGACACAATCATGCCTTGGTCGGGAGCCAGTGGTTTATAATCCTAGCTACTCAGGTGGCTGAGATCTGAGAATCATAATTTGGAGTCAACCCGAGCAGAAAAGTTCATGAGACTCTTATCTCTAATAAACCAGCCAAAAGCTTGAAGTAGAGCTATGGTAGAGTTGGTAGGGTGCCAGTTTTGAGCACAGTTTTGAGAGACAGTGCCCAAGCTCCGAGTTCATGCATAGGCATGCACACATATATACACACATAAACTCAGAGCTTGAAGCCAACGATGGTGATGCATACCTATAATCTCCAACTCACGAAGTAAAGACAGGAGAAACATAAGTTCAAGGTCAGCCTGAACTACATCGTGAGCTCCAGGCCTGTGTCAAATAATAGTGATTAATAATAATAAGTGTATGTTGAAGTAGTAAATACAAATGTGCCTATATTTGGAGACAGTTGTTAGTGAGGTAATTAGGGTAAAATGAGGCGCCATTAACACCCTTTGATGCATAGAAGAAGTTTTACTGTAAATATACACGGGTATGATCCATTTAAGGCAACATTACACCGTGTGCCAAGTGAGGTCAAGTCTAGAAGATAATAGAAAATGTGGTAAGGCATACATAGTGAACAAGCATGGTCCACTCCCCGACTGTGCACAGATACATTTCAGGGCTTTTGGCAGGAAAGCATCGGCTTTCTAATGCATCTAACGATAAAACCAAGTTTGCACCTAAGCCAAGGAGAAAGGGCCTTCTACCAGCCAGACCCGAGCAGGGCCCGGTGCTCCGACGGGACCCTCGGCAGCGAGGCCGTGTGGAAACAGCGTTCTCCACGCCCAAAGATCTCTGTCCACATTCATCTTCCAAGGGAAATAGCTTTCTAGGGACTCGGGGCTGATAAGAAATGGCAAGTGATAAAGGAAGCAGTGGTGTCCTAGGACAAATGGCCCCTTGAGACGGGGAAAGCCAGGAAATTCTTGATAGGAGTTATGCGGGCAAAGGCATGCCTTCCCAAGGCAACACACACACACACACACACACACACAGACACACACAGACACACACAGACACACACACACACACTGAACACATGTTTGTGTACCACCTTTTCTTTAGAAAGGAAGCCATAGCCCCTCTGATGCTGAACTTTTCCTAGCTTGTAAAACCCAGAAATGTATTTAGCCTCTGTGAGCCTCAGTTTCCTTGACTGTCCAGTAGACAAAAATGTGGTACCTGCTAGGGCTTTCATAGCACCGCGTATTAAACGCACAAGCACACACACATAGGAACTAGCATGTTGGAGGCATTTAGTAAGTGAAGCTTGTTCTTCAAACAACACAATGTGACCTCTTCATCACAACTCTTGGCCTCCAACTTTTACCTGTTACAACATGAATGCCTGGTTAGAAATGCTGGCAAATGCCAATGAGGCAAGCTCAAATGGTGTTTTCAGGCACGTCTCTCTCCTTAACCAACGTGCCCAGCTAGCTCAGCTGTGGAGTTCAGTGGCCTGCTTGACAGTACCAGTTCCACTTTCAGGAAAGGAAAAGGGAGGCCCCGCCCCTTCCTGCTGGCCTGCTTGTCCTCTGGCCTGGGACATAAATATCTGGGCACCCGCGGGGGTGGAGGCCTCCTCCCAGCCTCGAACCTCCTCCCGGACACCAGTGCTGCCCAGCGCCAAACATCTTGCTGGAAGAACACCAGCTGTTTGGGAAACAAAGCCCTTCCTGGAGACCAAGCCAGTCCATGTTAGTAAAAGCCTTGGAAAGGACCTTGTCGCTCTCCTTTGTCTCCTGCTGGGCTTTGACTTGGTGGTTCTTTCTGGAGACTATGCCTGGGTTCATGCTGCCTGGGACGTCACGCCTTCTGCTTGCTCTGAGCCGTGGGGATGTCGGGAGCAGAGGGGTTAAAGACGCAGCTCTTGCGGGTGACTTTCTTGGGAAGGCAGCTTGTCCTCTGTGCTCTCTTCAGTGTCCCCTGCCTGCCCTGCTGCTCTACGCTAAGTGACTCAGGGGCCCACAGTGCTTGCCCAGTGCTTGCCCAGTGCTTGCCCAGTAGGCCCAATTGGAGGCTCTCTGTAGTCATATAGCTCTTTTACGACCAGGCGCCCCCACTCTGTTCCGAGACACCCCCCCCAGCCCCCACCACACACACTGGAAACCACAGACAGTCCCAAACTTCATTACATCGGGTCTCCTATGCATTCATACCTATGATAAAGTTTAACTTACAAGTTAGACATAAGAACGTGTCCAACAACTACATCACTAGTAACTAGGACAATTATAGAAATAGATTGTGGCAACAGTCATGTACTCCAAGTGCTGGTGGCAAATGCCTGCAATCCTAGCTACTAAAGAGGCTGAGATCTGAGATCTGATATTCGAAGCCCCAACCTGAGCAAGAGTCTGTGGGAGTCTTAACTCCAATCAGCCACCAGACACCCGGAAGTGGAGCTGTGGCCCACATGATAGAGCGTCAGCTTTGAACAAAAAAGCTAAGAGTCAGTGGTCAAGTCCTGAGTTCAAGCCCTAGCACTAGCACACACATGCTCGTGGTGGGCTGCCTAGCATACCGAAAGAGGAGACTTTTCCCCCACAAAGGGTGCAGCGCCTCATCTCATGCATCTGGGCTGACTGTGTGAGTTGCTTTCACATTTTTCTGTCATAACAAAGCCTGTGCTTAGTAACAGAATGGAGAGAGACCACGTCCTAGCCAACACAAGCCCCAAGGGGCCTCCTCAGATCCTTTTCCTCCTGGCCAGAGGGAAGAAGCACAGGACCACCAACCCATGGAATAGACAGCTAGTCACTGACTGTGGCTTTGAGTCCCTAGGTTCAGGGTCATTCGTGCTGGAGAGCCTGGTCGCTGGCCCAAGCCTTACGCAGGCATCTTGATGCTTTCTCAGGCATTCCAGGCCTGGTTTTGACTCAGAGCTGCGGCCCTGGTTCCTCCTGCTCCCAACCATGCCTTCATCCAGGTATGCTTCTGCACGCCTGGCTCTCTCATGTGCTTGAGGGGTTTCCCAAAAGGCTTTTTCCCAGTGAAATTTTTCCCTAGTGGGCACTTACCACTGTCTGACATAGTACAAGTCTCAACTTTCTGGTTGTATTCCTCCTTTCTTTTGAAAAAGCAATAATAATAGTAGGGGCAACTTGCACTTGCCAGGCAGATGCTCTACCACTCAGCTACACCTTCGGCCCTTTTTTGAGCGTTTGAAATAATGTCTCATTTCCTGCTTTCCTGTTTCTGGTCTACGATCTGTGTATTTTAGGTCTTGTTGGCTAGCTGGAGGACAGACGTGTCACCACAGACAGCTTCTTCCATTGAAACAGTGCCACTGACTTTCTTCCAGGCTGGTCTTGAATCCAACTTGTTCCCATTCTCAGACTCCCCTGTAGCCGCTGTTGCCGGCTACTTACTTATTTTCTATGTACCTCACACAGGTAGATAGAAACACATTGCATTGGCTTGGTCCCAGGCTACCACCTCCCCCCATAAGCTATATTCACTTAGGAAAGCCTGGCTACTATCACAAAATGGTCAAGGAACAACCTAGTGACTTCGCATAGGCTGGCCATTTCTATTGAATACATGTTCAGCTTCTGGGCATGGGTGGCTCCATTTACAAGCACCCAGAGACCTAAATTTCTCCATCGCCCTCTGCAAGGTTGAATCAGGCAGCAGGAAACTTCACTATCTACTCTACACTAAGGGGAATGTGGACCTGCTTGGGTATCTTACAACACAGACTACAACACAGTATTCAGGCCACAGTGACCACCCCATCAACAGGCAGGCTGAAGCTGGGTATCCAGCTACAGGTTCATGACTGAGATGAAGAGAAAAGCCACTGGGTAGCAACCGGAGATTTAGCCATAGTACTTCCCAGATAGAATTCCCATGAATCGTTCTTAAAGAACTGGCGTCAATGGAACGAATGCTGAAATTCTTAAGAGGATGTATAAATGGTATGGATGTGTTTCCTTCTGAGGCCCCTCTGGTGTAACCGAGAGACATGATGGATTAGCTAGTGTGATCTACCAAGTCAGTTGAAGAGAAAAAGCAAGCATGCAGTCTTGCACAGGGCAGGAAGTCAGGATGACAGGGAGGCCATGAGACTGGACAGTGCACAGCAGATGTGGACACAGTGCCTCTCAAGCCAAGCCCAGATACCAGCTCACTGGCTTGTGAGTAATTCATCAAGGAACTGTTCCGAACATCAGCTGCTTTTCCTAGAAAATGCCCTAATACCTTCAGAAGGTATCATCGAGAATGAAATGAAACGAGAAATGTAAACGCAGAAAGAAATTCAGGAAGCAGCATAAATTGTTGGATCTGAATCAACATAGAATGGAACCATCCTGAGAAGAGCATATTCGGTCCTTGGGAAGTGTATCTTCTTCTCCCATAGCAAATTCCCCCTGACATAGTCCCCATATCTATTGCTACTTGCTGGCAAGAAGAAAAAGAAATGTAGAGACTTTTGTGACCATCAATGAGGTCACATTGACATTGTGTTACAGCTCTGCTTTTACTTTTGTTTGTTGTTGTTTTTCTTTTTTGCTGGTTCTGGGGCTGAACTCAGGACTTGTCCTTAAGCTTTTTCTCAAGACGAGTCACAGCTCCACCTCCAGCTTGTTTTGGTGGGTTTGTTGGAAAGTCTCATGAACTTTCCTTCTTAGACTGCCTACAAACCACAATCCTTGCATCTCAGCCTGCCGAGTAGCTAGGATTATGGGCAGGAACCACCAGGGCCCAGCCACTTCTTTGCGTTTAATATGACTATGAATCTAAACATAGGTACTACATTAATTGATACACTTACACATCTGTGAGCCTCAGGAGGGAAACAGAGCAGCTTAATAAAAATGTGTTAAAGTAACGTAATTTTGTAAGATTCCTTGTGCTTTAGTTTCACAGGCTGTGACTTATGTCAGTTAATAAGATGTTCTACTTTGAAATACAACTGTATTGGATTCCTAGGGTAAACTCAGATACATTTGTAAATTTCCAGTTGGCTTGATTTTGAAATGTCTTCTGTATGTGCCATTAAACTATATCTATACATACATATTCTAAAATGGTAGAGTGCATATCTTAAGATTTTACCTTACCATCAGATACAGATGTATGTGTATAACATATCCCCTGGGGGTATGTCCCAACAAACTAATGTTACGTTAAAACATTAAGATATGTACTCTACCATTCTAGAATATTCTAGTCACTTACATTTTTCTAAAATTGGGCCGAGTCATCTGACATGTCAATTTTTATAAGGAATCGTTAACAAAATATTGAACGTGGTAAAAAGAAAATAAAAGTATCTAGAACACGGAGGATAATCTTCCAAGGCTGAAAGATATTTGAAGCTTTGAAATGTTAGCACAGTTCTCCACAAAATTCTCATTGCATGAATGAGAAATATTTTTGTCTTGCTTGGTGTGATCTGCTTATTACTAAAAGGAGGTCGAAAGCCATACAGTTTTAGGATACACTGGTTCTTTCTTGCCACCACAATCACCGTTGAAATACTACATGGAGATGAGCACGTCAATCATGTAAAACTCATTCGTCAGCAAACAACTAAAAGGTACAAAGAAAAGCAGCTCTATTTGGAAAAGCATTTTTAAAAAAGAAAGAGAGAGAGAGAGAGGAAATTACATAAACATTTAGATTCTGTTGGTGCCCATTTGCTCCATTATCTTGCTTGCATAAGTTTGCAAGAGTCCGGAGAGATGACCTGTGACTTGTCTTGGAACCATAGAGATATATTTCTTACACTTTCCATGACCACTGAGGCCCCTGGGCCCAGGAAATGTCCCCAGGAGCTGCCCTTCGTGGCCTAAGCACAGTGGGCTAGGCTCATAGCTTCATTCATACTCTTCTTTTGTTCCCTTTGCTTCTACACACGATGGAGAAGCAATCAGAACACCAGGAGGTACTGCGTAGCGGAAATGGAAGCTTCCGTTGACCACAACCCCGCTGAACTGGCCCGGCTTGCAGCTAAGAGCTGAGAAGCATGGTCTTCCCATGTCACAGGGAAGGACATGAATGGGGCCTTTCAAATGGTCGCCATCCATTGCCAACAAGTCTAACTTTATAGTATTTGATCAATTCTGTTTCCGGAAGAGAATTTTATGAGCCTGCAAAAAACAGAATAACCGATAATAGGTGAAGAGACAGGAATGTAGGCTACCTTGATTGGATCATTAAACACTACATCCATGGGGCAAATTACAACAGTACATTCTAGAAAAAGTACAAATAGCACATTCAAATTTTAAAATATAGTATTGAAACTAAATATATACTATAAACTAGACTGTCTAAACTAAATTGACTATCTAAACATCCTATAAAAAACAAAAAAGGAAAGAAAACAGGAGAGATATGTCAAAGAAACAGTAAACACAAACATTTTACTGAAAAAAAAATGAGGCAGTCTTAATCATCATGAAAACAAAACAAAACTAAAGCCTCTGGGTAAAACTGTAGACCTAGCACAACATCTAATGAATCTATTGCATAATTGGTGGGCAGAGTGTTCAAGTAAAGAAATTAAATTCAAAGTAAACAAGTAAGTGATATAGTCTGTTTTATTTTAAAAAACAAGGTCTTTAAACTGTTGTGACATCTTTACAATAATTCTTCATGGGAGAGGGAGTCACTGGTCTTTTTTGTTCCACGTTGATACTTGCTAATCGTAGCCTCGCAGCATGTAAGAAAGCTAGGAGATTGAAGAAGTTCTGTATCATTTCTTCTAAGAGCCGGGCATCACAGATCTGTTACTGTTTCTGTGCCTGATAGATAATCATGATATACCTTTTATTAACGGTGGATAAGAGGTAAATCCATCAGCACCCATAAACAATAAAAAAATTCTCAGAAAAGCCAGGCATTGCCGGCCCAACCTATAATCCTAGTTATGAGGAACTGAGGTCTGGAGGCCACCAGCCTGGGCAAAAAGTCTGAGAGTCATCTCCAAAATAACCAGCAAAAGTCTGAGCAGGAGGCATGGCTCAGATGGAAGAGTACCAGCTTATAAGCAAGCCTAGAGAGCTCAAGTCCTGAGTTCAAACCCCTTTATCCCTCAAGAAAATTCTGTGTAAACTTTCAGCTAATATCACAGGCATGATAAGACACTGAATGTAGGCTCGCTAGCAGAAATAGAGAAGAAGAAAAATAAAAGCAAATTTGGAAAGGAAAAAATTAAAATGTGAGCCTTCATCCACACTGCAATCCTCTCCTAGAAGTCCCTATGGAACTTACAAAACAGCTGTGCAGTGAAGGACATCAGCTAGGATGCAAAATATGTGATCCATGTGACAACATGTGTGATAGCACCAAAACCTAAACTATTCAAGAGTAAGCTTTTGAAAACTACAAACATGTTGACAACACAGTGAATGAAGACTGAACTGAAAGGGCTGTCCTAACTTTTCTATGCATGTACGCTGAAGTGTTCAGTGTCATCCTGCCGGTTCTCCCAAGATTAATCAATACATTTGGTGCTATCTCAATTATAATCCAGCAAGTATTTTACACAACAATTAGCAAGGTCGTTCCAAAAGCGATGCCGAAATAAAAGGCACATTTAATTCCATCAAACTCAGAGCCTTACCCGCAGAATGCAGGTAGGCAGTTTCTCATAGAAACAAATCTATAACTATTATATGCTAGAACTCCATTCCTAGGTATTTACCAGAGAGAACTAACTACATGCAGTTTAATGGAATTGCAATGAGTGTCCACAGCAGCTTTATTAGTGATAGCCGAAAGCTGGACACAGGGCAGATGTGCAGCAGGTTACTGGAGGACGGCCACAGAAACACCCTTTTCAAGGCTCCTCAGACCATACTCTTAATATCAGTGGCCTTCAATTTATGTAAATTACCTCTCTAGAACAATGCTTAAAGATTCTTGATATTTTCATCTTCTTTTCACTATTTAAATGCATGCTGAGCAGTTATATAAATGGAAGAGTTATATAGTATTGCAAGATGATGTTTAAAAACAATACTAGTTGATCTCAATTTTAGGCTTCTGTGTTAAGGATCTCTTAAGGTTACACGCAGTGCGAGTCCCTGGGGGCTGGGGATATGTAGAGAATATGCCTTCAGGTTCATTCAACTATCCGTACAGTCACTTTCCTGTGAAAAAAAATACTCCAAAGCCCTTCCTACAGCATACTATACGTGTGGCAAGGGGAACAACAGTGGGGAATTTGAATGGCGGGGGATAACAGAACCACTTTAAATTTTCAGATAAGGGGCTGGGATATAGTTCAACGGTACTTCACTTGCCTAGCCTGTGCAAAGGTCCTGGGTTCTAGGTTGGATGCAGTGGAACATGCCCATAATCCTGTAGTTCCAGCACCCAGGAGGCTAAGGCAGGAGGATCCTGGTCTTGAGATACATAGAAGACTTTACCTAAAAAGAAACTGCCAGTCTAATTTTGGTTTTGCTTAATTTGAAATATGGAGCAAATACGGAAAGATGAAAGTACGCTTTATGCTGATAGGACCTGTCATGTCCTTTGGTCAAAATAGTGAGCTGCGGATGGTTTATAAGATGGCGTCTCACGAAAGGACCACGGGAGTGACTGGACCTCAACGTTAGTTTTGTGTTCAGGAATCATCAAGCGGAAAGGACCCTTACAGAGATGGACGTTCAACTTGTTGGCATAGCCCGGGCTTGTAGCATTAGGTGTGAAGGAAGGCGTGTGAGAACGCCCAAACGTCAGGGAGGCAGAAACACATTTTGCATTCCAGCCGAGTGTGTCCAGTGGGAGCACCGCGGTCTTTCTAGCTTGCACTCCACTCTGCCTGGCTCCAAACTAAGTGACAGCCAGGCTTCTATGGCCTCCCGTGCACGCTCGTGGCCCTGGGCCCCGTGGGATCGGGGCATCATCCCATGAAGATGGTTGGGTGACTCCACCAGAACCACGGTTTGTGTGGTCTAAAGTGGCAGCTTGAACTGCAGTCTCTGAATACACAGACTGGTGCGAGGAGAGGCTGACACACGGAGCAGAGGTCAGCTCCGGGAGAACCATGGAAACTGTACTACGAAGCTTCACTGGTCTGAATATCTAAGAGCCTCTTCCAGTGAGGACTGATTAGATGACATGGGCAGCCATGCAGATGATTTTGAGAAAACAAGATGGAAGATGGCAAGCTCACAGAGGACCAGGCAGGAGCACAGACAGGGATGAAGGCAGCGTTGTGGCAGTGAACTTTGATAGCATAGCCTGTACTGTCTGGGGAGGGAAGAAAGAAAGGAGAAAGAAAGGAGCCCCTGTAAGGATGACAAGGTAAGTGGAGGTGAGGGTTTGAACTTCGTTCTGACTGTGAGTGCACAGATTTGAAGAAAGAGTAGCTTTTGCTGAAAAATATCTCCAAAACCAGTATTGCCAGGAAGAAGCAAAGATGAATAAAGTAGAGAGGATGTGGGGTGCTCTTCTGAATAAAGACTAGGAGGGTTAGAGAGTTCTAGGCTATTATAGTTGAATGAAGAGTTAGAGTAATTGGAGATAAGCACTTCTGGACACCTGCCTTTCATTGAGTTAGTGAAGGAGGACCATGGGGCTGGGCTGAAAAGTCATGTCACACCTATTTGGACCAATTACAGATCATTTTATGGTTACCACTGGCTAAGAGGTCGGAGCAGTGCCAGGCTCAGTCCTCGGGTGAGTCTGGGCCCTAGGGTGTAGAAGTAGAAGTCTGTGACTTTTCGTGTTTCCTGATTTGTGTGAAAAGATTGCCAAGGGTCCTGAGGTGGGTCCCAGACATCACCGACCTTGCGTGGGTGCGCACAGCCCTGTGTATTCAGTGGAACCTGGTGCACTGGATTCCACAAGGATTTTTAGTGAGCTTTACCAGTCTCTTCTGACCTTAAGACAATAATGGCTTATCACTGGATAAGTCTTAATGCTTTACAAACTACGTGTAAGATAGAAGAATCGTATTTTTTGTTAACCTTTAGCATTGGAGTTATTCACTAGTCAGTTGAGTATGGAAAAGAAAAATGTGTCAGCACCAGTCAATATTGAGTGCTCGTTTTGGCGAAAGGTCAGCTTATAGAAATTGCCCCATTCATAAGGAAATGGAAGGACTTATAAAAATATTATACTAAGTGAAGTGAGCCAGACCCAAAGAAACATGGACTCTATGGTCTCCCTCATAGGGAATAATTAGCACAGGTTTAGGCAAGTCACAACAGAGGATCACAAGAACCCAATAGCTATGCCCTTATGAACACATAAGATGATGCTGAGTGAAATGAACTCCATGTTATGGAAACGATTGTTATATCACTGTTGTAACTACTTTCAATGCTCTATGTGTAACTGTAGCTTCTATTGTTGATGATCTTCTTGTAACCCCTTCCTGTGGTTGTACCTACACTATCTCTGTAATCTTATCTGAGTACATTGGGAACCATGTATACTGGTATTAGAACTAGGAAACTGAAAGGGAATACCAAAATCGAGAGACACAGGGTAAAAAAGACAAACGACTACAAAAGCAATACTTGCAAAACTGTTTGGTGTAAGTGAACTGAACACCTCATGGGGGAAAGGGAAAGGGGGAGGTGAGGGGGGAATGAGAGAGGAGGTAACAAACAGTACAAGAAATGTATCCAATGCCTAACGTATGAAACTGTAACCTCTCAGTACATCAGTTTGACAATAAAAATTTTAAAAAAATCTGTATCATAGCTCCTACCTCTTGCGATGGGCCCCACTTGGTCCCTCTGAAGTCCCCTGCCATGTGCACGGTGGGGTTTCCATCTCTGCTTGCTCTGGGGAGGGGTGAGAGGCCTCAGGGATCCACCCTGCTCAAGTACTTCCCTTGTCAACTGCTGTTAATGTAGCCCATAAAGCAGGGACTCGTCGGCATGCCTCCGAAGGACAGATACGTAAGCACAGCGATACAGTGATGAGCAGAAAAAGTGCACAACTTTATATCACTTGTAGTTTCGTGAAAAGGAACTGATTAGAAACAGCTCGTGACATTGTTCCACATAGTGGTAAGTACTGGAAGAAAATAATCCTGAGGCAAGGAATGATGAGGGTTCACTTTCCATAGAAAGGGATTTTGAAAGGGCGCTTTAAAGAATTGCGACTGTGGGTGGACTGGGGTGAAAGTTATGCAGAAGTCATAAGCATAGCAACAAGGGGGGTGGATTCACTTGCTGACAAAGCAGTTTGTTACTACCGCGTCGGAGCAAAGGAGAAAGTGACCAGATTGTTACTACCGCGTCGGAGCAAAGGAGAAAGTGGAGATCCAACTTCTCAAAGTTTGGCTACACTCAGCCCCCAGATTTTCACTAGTATCTCTACAAAATAAAATTAGTAAAAGTGAATTTCAGTAACATAGCTGCTATCTCTCTTTTCATGTTATCAAAGCAATTTCATAATAATTTGTAATGCACTGTACTTGGCAATCAGTTCTATGATGTCATTTCCTAAGCAGATTCCAAAGGCCCTCATTGTAAAAGAGCTATATTAAGAAAAATGTTTTCATCATGTCAAGGTCAAACTGTTTATTATGGCCTCTTTCCAGTGAATACTGAGTCAAAGGGAGGATTATTTTATACACAAAATGAAAGGAAATGTTACCGCATTAATAGTCACTCTCGTGTGCTTTTGTATGTATATGAGCATACATCTCCGGGTTGCTTGCTTTTGGAAAGTTCTATGATTATTTTACGCACAGTTAAATTTTGTCACCCACAAATTAAGTGCGACCATCTATTGTTCCACTATTCATTGATTTGATATGAGGTAACCATTCGCACTTAACTTCCCTACTCTGAGAAAGCTCTTGAGGATAAGCAATCCTGAGTCTACTCAGCACAGGTTACTAAAGACTACAAGAGACATTTCAGCTCTGCCTTAAAATGGGATCTGATAGCTCCACAAGGCCATAACTTATTTCTAAGGGACTAGAATTACTAAATTAAAATTCTTCACAAGAGGGAAATTTTAATTCAGTAATTCTAGTCCTGACAAAGACTCACCTAAAGAATTCATAGTAAGGTCAACTTTGTAGCCCCTCACGTAGAGAGATGACTTTCTTACAACAATTCATTTCACGAATAACAAGCAAGCAAACATGGGAACCTGAGTCAGGAAGAAAGGAGGGGCCTTACAAATGTCACCCAACAGGCTAAGAATTTTTTTTTGTGTGTGCCAGATATTCCAAATTTCCTATTTAATCCCAACAAACTGTAGCATTGACACACATCATCTTTTTCCACTTTAAGGGAATGCAGTTGACGGGCCAGATGAATCATGGCGTGATGAGCTCACCTGAGGGGTCCCCAGGAGCCCCCAGGGTAGGCTTTCTTCTGAGGTGGCCCAGCCCACTCTTTGCTGTGCGGAGCGCGTCATGAACTCTGGGCCTGGGCAATATTCCTGAGCTCTTCAGAAGCTCAAAGCTAATGCTCTACCACCCGAGCCACAGCGCCACTTCTGGTTTTCTGGTGGTTCACTGGAGATAAGAGCTTTGAGGACTTTCCTTCCCCGGTTAGCTTTGAACCATGCATGATCCTCATCTGCACCTGGCCATGTTTAGTTTTTGAGGAACCACCACACTGCTTTTCAGAGTGGCGAAACAGTGTATTTAGGGCTCTCTTATATATCACCTTGCACCAGCACCAATCAAAATGGGTGCATGACCTCAGTGTAAGACCTGAAACCAAGAAACTAAAATCGGAAAGAGTAGGGGGTTAGGGTTCCCTTTTGGCTATATCCTCACCAGCATCTGTTATGGTTTGTTTTCTTGATAACGGCCATTCTAACAGGCATGAGGCAGAATCTGAATGTTGCTTTGATTTGCGATTCCTTTATGTCCAGAGATGTTGAGTATTTCTTCATTTGTTTATTGGACGTTTTTTACTTTTTCTTCTGAGATGACTCTAGTCCATTAGTCTATTCATTAATTGGGTTGTTTGTGTTTCGAGAATTACTTAAGTTCTTTGTGTATTCTGGGTGATAGCCCATTGTCTAATGTATATATAGCTAGCATATATAGCAAATATAGCATATATATATAGGCTGTCTTTTTAGCTCATTGGCTATGCCCTTTACCAGGCAGAAACTTTTTAATTTGATGCAGTCCCATTTTTCAAGTCTTTTTTTTTTTTTTTTTTGATTCACTGTTTTCCCGGATCCTCACTCAGAAATCCTCTACCTATGCCCAGGAGCCCTAATGTTTCCCCTACTCTTTCCTCTTACAGTTTCGTGTCTTACACTGAGGTCATTCATCCATTTTGACTGGTGCAAGGTGAGCTATAAGGATCCAGTTTCCACTTTGTGCATGCGGATAATTCAGGTTTCCCAGCACTATTTGTTGGAGACCCTGCCTTATTATCCAGAAGTTTCACTCCTGGACATTTACTCAAAAGATTACAGATGAGAGGACAGTAAGCCCCCGGTACGTATACACAAAGCCAAGGTGCAGAATCAGCCCAGAGGCCCCCTCAACGGATCAAGGGATAGAGAAAATGTGGTGTGTGTGTGTGTGTGTGTGTGTGTGTATGTGTGTGTATACATATATGTGTATATATGTATATATATACACACACACACTGGGATTACAAAGAATGATATTCATGCATTGGAAAGAATGATTTTGTACCATTTGCAAAGAAATGGAAAGACCTGGAAAATTATGGCAATGGATTCAAACCCAGAAGGACGAAGGCTATGTGTTTTCGGTTACGGTGGATTCAGGGGAGAACCAGAGTGCAATTCCTCAGAAAGGCCAGGCCCCAGCTCGGGACGGTGACCCGCCAGGGAGCAGGTGCGCCGCAGGGACGGGGTGGGTGGGGTCTCAGGGCCCGGCGTTCCCCGGAGCCGCCCGGGCCACTCCAGGCGGGAGGCGGGGCCGTCCGCTCCGCCCCGCCCCCCCGCGCGAGGGCCAATCCGCGCCCGCGCAGCCCCCCGGAGCGCCGCTGACGTCGCGAGGCCCCTTGTCCCGGGAGCCAATCGGCGGGCGGCGGAGCGCCGTTGCCATGGCCACTCCGTCGGTGCGGGCCGCGGCGGCGGCGGCGGCGGCGTCGGGCCCGGACGAGCCGCGGGGCTGAGGCGCCCGGCGGCGGCGGCGCGAGTTGCGCGGCGGGAGCAGGCAGCGCGCGCCGGGCCCGACCGCATGCGCGCCCGTCATGAACCGCAAGAAGCTGCAGAAGCTGACGGACACCCTGACCAAAAGCAGCCGGCACTGTAAGTGCGCGCGGGGGGCCGAGACCCGGGGTGGGGGGGCCCCCACCCCCACCCCCACCCCGGGGCTCCCCAACACCCCGCACCCCACCCCCACCCCGGGGCTCCCCAACACCCCGCACCCCACCCCCACCCCGGGGCTCCCCAACACCCCGCACCCCACCCCCACCCCGGGGCCCCCCAACACCCCGCACCCCACCCCCACCCCGGGGCTCCCCAACACCCCGCACCCCACCCCCACCCCGGGGCTCCCCAACACCCCGCACCCCACCCCCACCCCCACCCCGGGGCTCCCCAACACCCCGCACCCCACCCCCACCCCCACCCCGGGGCTCCCCAACACCCCGCACCCCACCCCCACCCCGGGGCTCCCCAACCCCCCGCACCCCACCCCCACCCCGGGGCTCCCCAACACCCCGCACCCCACCCCCACCCCGGGGCTCCCCAACCCCCACCCCCACACCCACCCCGGGGCTCCCCAACACCCCGCACCCCACCCCCACCCCGGGGCCGGGCCTTGGGCTCGCGCGGTCAGGGGCTCACCACCCCCACACCCCCCCCCGGCCGCGCGCGCGCACACGGGCACGCACACGGGCACGCGCACGGACGCAACGCGCGTGCACACATAGGCACGCCACACACGCGCACGGACGCGCGCGGGCACAGGCACGCGCATGGACGCGACGCGCACGCACACGAACACACCACACCCACGCACACGCACGAACCCACGCACACATGCGCATGCACACACCGCACACTCACGCACCACACGCGCACGAACACACCACACTCACGCACCACGCGCACACGCACGCACACACGCGCGCACACGTGCGCACACGCGTGCTCACGCACAGAAAGGCCGGGAAAAGCCTCGCCGACCCTCGGAGCCCCTGGTGCAGACGCGGGGGCGAGAACCCGGGGATCCCGGGTGAGGGGCCGGGGGAGGAGGAAAGGAGCCGAGCCGGGGACCGCGCCGCCCCCCCGCCCCGCAGCCCCGCAGCCCCGCAGGCCCCGCAGCCCCGCAGGCCCCGCAGCGGGCGCGGGGACCCGAGGCTCCCCTCACCGGAGATCAGGATTGCAGCACACGCACCGCACCGGCCCCATCATCCCCGGGAAGGGGGACGCCTTGCTCGGAAACCGAACCGCTTTGCGGCGAGTTGAACGCGAGCTCAAGAATCTGCCCCCAGCGCGACTCCCACCTTCCAGTGGAAAGACCAGCAGCCGTTTCTAAAGACAAATGAAACCATATCGAGAGGCGGTGCCTTTCCAGACGTGTCAACATCACTGCAAATCATCCCCCTCAAGCTTCCACACTTACCCCTTACACGCGAGTGACACCGAGTTCTGTAGGGACAGTTGCCGAGTTGACATCTTAATAATCGAAGGTGCCTTTCACCAACCAGAGGAAGCCTGACCAAAGCCGCACTTCTTATCACTCGTCGGATTATCACGTAGTGGATGAAACCGGTAGAGGAAAAGAAGGTTGAGCGAGCACCAAGTAAATCCACTGTGCTACAGAAATGCATCCACGAGACACACACAGAGCGTTCTGCAGAGGAGTGACTCGCGGGCACACCGCTGCACACACTCAGGGTTGAAATGGAGGCCTGGGAACGTCTTTCTTGCCTGGGAGGGTTCAAACTGAGATTCCCCCCCCCCCCCCCCAGTCTCCACCTTCCAAGTAGGTAGGGATTACAGGCTTGAGCCGCCACACCTAGCTTCACTGTGTTTTACATTATTCTCTCTTAACCCTTTTTAGGTTGGTTTTTTTTTTAACTGTATTTTTTTGTGTTTTCTTTTTTGGTACTGGGGATCGAACCCAGAACGTTGCACTTGCTAGGCAAGCGCTTTGCCACTGAGCTACATCCCAGCCCTCTTAACCCCTTTTTAGCTCCTCCCTCTTCCTTCAAAACAGTTTTTGGTGGGTTTAATTTTGCCTCATTCATATATGCGCTCTCTCTTTTCATACATATACTTATATGTGTGTATGTATATATATATCTATATTATGCAATATAATATATTACGTACATTATAATGTACTTGGGCTGAATATGTAATTCTGTAATATGAAGTACACGGGTTCTCCCATTACACATGAGAGGACTGTGTCTAGTCTCCTAGTTGATGTCTAAAATCGTAGATAGTACCAAACCTACAGTTGCATACTTACCCTATATATATGTACCTGTGATGCATTTTAATTTATAAATTGGGTACAGTAAGAGTCACTGTAATAACAAATAAAGAAATAGGGCTGGGGATATAGCCTAGTGGCAAGAGTGCCTGCCTTGGATACACAAGGCCCTAGGTTCGATTCCCCAGCACAACATATACAGAAAACGGCCAGAAGCGGCACTGTGGCTCAAGTGGCAGAGTGCTAGCCTTGAGCGGGAAGAAGCCAGGGACAGTGCTCAGGCCCTGAGTCCAAGGCCCAGGACTGGCCAAAGAAAAAAAAAAAAAAGAAATAAACAACTGTAGCAATATTCTACAATGAAAGTTACTTGAAATTTATATATTTGAGAGAGAGAGAGCCCATGCTTCCTTTTGCTATTTTTATACTCCATTGGTGGGTAACTGAGCCCAACGCAAGTTAAATGAAATTTCAGATGGGGGGGGGTGGTCTAGCAATAGTCTCACATTCCAGAATGTTTTCATCTTTTCCTTGTACCAATTATATACTAATTATCTAGTTCCTTCCTTTCCTCAAAACCCATCTACATTCTATCATTATGAATTTGACTAGTATAGGTACCTCACTTAAGTGGAATCACATAGCACAATCCTTTTACTTACCATGATGCCCATAAATAGCCCTGCTGCTTGTAGCATTGGATAGGATGTTGTTTCCTTCTTAAAGGCTGAATAATACGCCATTGCAAGAATATCACCTTTTGTTTAGCCGTTCAACCATCTAGAAATGGTTTGCTTCCATGTGAAAAATGCTACAGTGAATATGGGTATGCAACTGTCTAGTTGAGTTTCTTCTCTCAGTTCGTCCATGGACTCAGAACTTCTGGTTCATATGGAAAGTCTATGTTTTAATTTTTGAGGGACCATCATAGTGGTTTTCACAGTAGCTTAATAGCTCATTAAGACTTGTTTTGTTCCTATTTTTGCCAAGTATTCTACCATACTTTTATCTGGTTCTGAAATAAAATTGTTGCTATGTTTTACTCATTCTTCATATTTAGGCTCTTTTTCTTTTATGTTCTTCATGCCAGGCATAACCCTTCCACTTACATCAAGTAGTTGTTGGAACACAAATAATTAACTCAGTGTTTACAAACACTACACTGTATGCAATTATGTATGCAAGCAAGAACCTGTGTACAAACATCCCTTAAATAAAGGAGTCCTACCTGCAAAGCATTGCTGAATAGTTTATTTTCATATAATCCTTAAGAACCATTCTGAATGATAGCATATGCTTAAATTTCTTTGTTAGAAAAAAATGGTTCTGAGTTAGACAAAAGAGAGCTCGTTTGTAAATCTCATGAACTGCTGGGGGAACTTTACCATTCTTACTGTGAGCCAGACCTCTATCAGCTTTGTAAAGTTGAGAATCTGACACTGCAGTCATTATTCATGTCCCATGGCTAATATTATCTTCTTATCTCCTAACCATCAGTGAACTTGAGTCTAACATCTGGTTTTTTGTTTGGGGCAAATGCAGCATTTTCATTTAGTAATGGCTGTCATCTTTCAATAACTTAAGGGTCCTGAATCTCAAAACATCTCTAAGAGACAATTGCACGTCTGCTTTCTGCTGTCTTTGATGATGAATGTTTGTCGAGACACATAAATAGATAGGTAGATGATAGATAAATAGATAGATGGATAGATACATGCACATACATACATACATACATAGATCACATATACATAGATTGTAGATAGATAGGAAGATAACAGATAGATACATGACATGTTTATTCGTGCAAATTTTAAGTTAGAACTTAAAGATGAAAAGTGCCCTTCTGCTCAGTCTCCATTTTGTTCTTTTACAGTTAACAAATTTGAAGTGAAAAGACTCATCAAGCTTTTTTATACCTTGGTGGGAGAAGCATCGGAGCGGCCGGGCTCCGTCCCTGGACTTGACCGCAATGCGTTCCGGAACATCCTGCACACCACATTTGGAATGACAGATGACATGATCATGGACAGAGGTGAGAGACACGTAGGATTCAATCAGCAAAATCCAGCCCTTGCCGCAAACACACTTTGGAGCTTGGTCATGCCCTTGCATGCTTTGTGTTTCACATCATCCGTTTCACCCAGACTGGTAATTTTCTGAATTTTACCTAGAATGCATAATAGTCTCTTTGTTTTGTATATGAGACATGAGCAAAATAAGGCAGGTGCAGGTGGCTCATGCTTGTGGTCTAAGCGGCTGAGGAGTCTGAGGGATGAGGATCGTGGTTTGAAGCCAGCCGAGGCCCCAGATATCTGTGAGACTCTTATCTTTAAATAACAAGCAAAAAGCCCGACGTGGAACTGTGGCCCAAGTGGGAGAGTGATAGCTTCATCGAGCAAAAAAGACAAAGAACAAGGTCCTGCAGTACTGACACACACACAAATAAAAAGAAATGAGCAAAGTGAAGTTGAATCAATTTATCTCTCTTTATATCAAAAATCCCCAGACATCTATAGTTCTACGGAGATATGTAATAAATAAGAATTATTTTAAAAAGACAATTGCAAGTTCAAGAGTGTAAAGGTTTAAAGTGTATTTTTGTTAGTCTTGATTTTATTATTAAGCTTCCTTATAGCCTGGAAAGTAGCTCAGTAAGAGTTAAAAACAATTGTATAGGCAGGTGTCTGTGGCTCCAGCCTGTAATCCTAGCTACTCAGGAGGCTGAGAGCTGAGACTCAGAATCATTCTGGCAGGAAAATCTGTGAACCTTTTTTTCTCTAATCAGCACAAAACCTGAAAGTTGGCGCTATGGCTCAAGCAGTAGAGTGTGCTAATCCTGAGCACTAAAGCTCAGGGTTTAAGCCCGAGGACTGGCACACACAAAAATTCCTACACTGTAAGAGTATTACTTAAGTAATAAAAACATAAAATTATGTATTTTATGTATTATATATTAATGTTGACTACATCTAATATAGTTAGAATATTTAATGTATATTGTTAATTAGTGATTCATATATTTGGATATCTAAGAATATTCTCTAGTTCTACAAAATATGAAAGGGAAATTTGATTGTGCAATTCAAAACATTTTCTAATGTTCTGATGTCTTAGTTTCCTTCTTGGTCAAATAAGAATATTGACCTACGGAATCTTGAGGGTTTTGAATTTTGAATTCTAAAAGACAGGAATGCCACAATAGGTACTTTAATGAGAATTAATATTTAGCAGAATGATTACATAGTATCTCTCTTTTTCTGCAGTATTCCGAGGTTTTGATAAAGATAACGATGGCTCCATAAGTGTATCAGAGTGGGTTCATGGATTATCATTGTTCCTTAGAGGATCGTTAGAAGAAAAGATGAAATGTACGTGGGAAGGTTATTCTCTTTGTAAATGTTATGACTAAAATGGCTTGTACAGTTAAATCCAGCCAGCCAATGAAATGGCTGGTTGGATGATTGATTGGTCTGAATCCACATCAGCTCGGTTGATTGATTGGTCTGAATCCTCATTAGCTTGTTTGATGGCGTGAATTTAAGTCATTCAGGGATCAACAAGTACAAAGCAATACTGAGGAGTATTCACCCCAGGGAAGATGGCATAGGCATTATTATTACCACAGGCGTGCTAGTTACACATACATGTGTTTACATGCTAAACGTTTTACATTTCTTGCCTTGAAGCGTAAATCCAGGGAACATTGATTCAAGCGTTCTGGGCTGGGAGGGGAGAGAGGGCAGAAGGGTTGTTGAATATATCCAGCAAGTGTGTGTTAACACGCACTGTGAGGCTTGCAGCAAGGCTCGTGGGCTGTTAAAGCGCTGACAAGATCACCCTTGACCTTGATCACTTAATTATAGGAAATGTTACTTTAGCGACTGTAGCAAATTCATGACTTGATATATTTTTAAGATTGCTTTGAAGTGTTTGATTTGAATGGTGATGGCTTCATTTCAAAAGAGGAAATGTTTCACATGTTGAAGAACAGCCTTCTCAAACAGCCATCTGAAGAAGACCCTGATGAAGGAATTAAAGATTTGGTTGAAATAACACTTAAGAAAATGGTAATTATGAGTAACTTACAGTTTCCTATTGAAATGTGCAGCTCACATATGGAATGGATAAAAGAACTCAAGTTATGCTAAGTTACACGTTACTGTTCAAATAAAACCCCTGGATTATGCTTGTTGATAAATTTTTTTTTTTTTAAGTCTTAGCCCGATGCCAGTGGCTCGCGCCTGTAATCCTCTCTACTCAGGGAGCTGAGAGCTGAGGATCACTGCTCAAAGGCAGCCTGGGCAGGAAAGTCTGTGAGACTCTTATCTACAATTAACTACCAGAAAACTGGGAGTGACGCTGTCGCTCAAAGTGGTAAAAATGCTAACTTGGGCAAGACGCTCAGGGACAGTGCCCAGGCCCAGAGTTCAAGCCCTGTGACCAACCAAAAAAGAAAAAAAAAGAAAACCCTTAACCAGGTGCCAGTGGCACATACCCGTAAGCCTAGCTGCACCCGAGAGCTGAGGATTGTCGTTGAAATCCCAGGCAGGAAAGTCTGTCAAGTGGTAGATCCATCAGCCTGGAATGGAAAAGCTAAGGAACACTCCCAACCCCCAGTTCAAGCCACAATACTGACAGAAAAAAAATCTCTGGGGCTACACGTGTCACTCAGTGGTAGAGCTCTGGTACTCTTGATTAATACCCACGAGGCCCTAGGTTTGATTCCCTCGTGGCCCCCTCAAAAAATCCTTTATAATTTCACAAGCCAGTTTCCCATTGTCCTAGCACATTTCTTCTATTACCAGTTGGCTGAGTAGAGAGTCTGCGACAATTCTATCATTTGTTCACCGGAACATTCCTGCCCCCTGCCCCCCTCAGGACCATGACCACGATGGAAAGCTGTCTTTTGCAGACTATGAGAAAGCTGTGCGCGAAGAGACTCTTTTGCTAGAGGCCTTTGGACCTTGCCTACCGGACCCAAAGGTAGTTCAGGAGTTCTGCTGAACCATATCCAAAACATGATCTAGGATAAACAAGCCAAAACTTGTTGGTATGATGAATGGTGGACCAGGGGAATCACACTTACCTGTAGTGAAAAACTTCTAAGCAGAGAAAGGCCACTAAGAAAGAACCTGACACGTCACCTTATGGTGTTATTGGAGCTCAGTGGTTTGTTTTTCAATCCTGAACTTAGTCATTCATGTTAGAAACAATTAAGGAGGCTTGCTGTGTAATCAGAAGCACCGATGAAAGCCTCAATGGCCGTGCTTGAGGGGAAAAAACTAACATGCAAATAATTGCACAAGAGGGTGATAAGTATTATTATAATAATGTTGAATGACTTCCATGGTGCTTCAGCTGTGTCACGCCAAGTTACAAGCTCTGGGCTACACATAATCTCATTTAATCCCTCTAGCAGCCCTAAGAAGTAGGTGATATCGTTATCCTTCTCGAACCCATGAGGGAACTTGGGCTCTGAGAATGTAGACAACTTGTCAGAGTCCACTCAACACAGATGGAGTACGCCATTCCAGAGCCTTCCTTTTGTGTGGAACCATTGGGAATTGGCCAAAGACGAGGGTTTGTTTCAAAGGACCAAGGAACCAGGACTAATTAGTCTATGCAAAAGGAATAAGGTATTTACAAGAGAGGGAGGAGGAGCGAGCACAAGAGTGAGTGGCACGTGCAAATGAGTCTGTCTCAGAAAAGAAGCTGGTATGGAGGAGGCAGCAGAAGTCTAGAAGGACCATAGGTTTTGTTATGAAGATGATAGCCGTTCATTGCTGGATTTTTGCTTGTTTTTGTACCAACACACCAGCTTGAGACTCTCCTGGCTTTTTCCCTCAAGGCTGGTATTCTACCAATTATGCCACAGCTCCACTTCTGATTTCTTTTTCCTGGTTAATTTGAGATGAGTTTCATGGATTTTTTTTTCGTAGGTTGGCTTTCAAACCACGATCCTCAGATCTCAATCTCCAGAGTTCACTGCAGGTTTTAAGTTCGTGGTGTGCTTTCCAATATCTCCAGCCTCTTATGCTCAAGTTCATATCTCCAGCTGCATGTTGGACGTGTCCCCAACTTGCCCCTCCTCTGTCTCCCTAGTGTAGTTATTCTATTGGAAACCTACAAGCCCTGACTGTAATCTCTTCCCTCCACACCTATGACACAAGCATCTGTCCCCAGACTAGACCATGCACTTTCTTTTGTGTTATTATTATCAAGTAGTCAAGTCATGGGGTCACTATTCCCTAAGTCAGGTTATGAGTACTCTGCTTCTTGGCACTGTCCCCTTTCCTTCATTCTTCCCCATTCCCCCTCCCATCTCTACCCACAAGTTACTGTAGTTCATATTCTCACATCATGTGCATTGCATACAGTGACTGCATTTGCTCACCCTTCCTCCCTCCATTCCTCCTTTCCCCTCCCTTTGCTCCTCCAATAAAGATCATGAGCTTTCTTGCTTCCACTGTTGACTGTCTTTGGAAATACAAAGGCCATCATGCCCCACCCTTGCTCCAACCCTGAAGTGGACACCATGGTCCTCTCCTTCTCCAACCACATTTCCTCCTCTCCATGACTCTCTCTGTAGAGGTCACTACAACTATGCCAGCGTGTTGATGCTCTGATCTCTGTGTCTTGCATTAGTGGTGGCCTCTGCCCATAGTACTTTCCCCAGATCATGGGCCTCCGTCTCCCACACCTTCGCAGAGTCTCACCTTGGCCATTTTAGCATTGCCCTTTCCATCACGGCCCTGTTTCCATTTTCTTAAGTCTTTCATTTCCTAATTGATATTTACTTGCTATCAGTGCCATCATATAGATAGACGCTCCCTTAGCTCCATCGCTCTCTTAGAACTTTGTTCTTTTCTCAGTGTTTTTCTCACCCCCTACATGTGACACTAAGTAGGTGCCTAGTGAACGATGGTGGACAGGTTGGGGGGGGACAGGTGTGATCGCAGAGGTGCCTCACCGAGAGATCCGCATCTGCGCTGCTTTCCCAACGTCCACCGCGGTATCCTTCACTAACAAACCTTCCTGTCCGAATTTGAAGGATTTAAGACCATTCCACCTGAAAGACAAAAATAAAAGAAAGGAAGAGAGGGAGGGAGGAAGGGAAGGAGGGAAGGAGGGAGGGAGGGAGGGAGGGAGGGAGGGAGGGAGGGAGGGAAAGGAAAGCTGGGCACGAACAGCTCATGCCTATAATCCTAGTTTCTGAGGAGGCTGAGATAAGAAGATTGAGGTTCAAATCTACCCCAGGCAGGAATGTCTATGGAAGTTTTATCTCCAATTAACCAACCAAAAGCCCGAAGTGGAGCTGTGGTTCAAGTGGTAGAACTCCAACCTTGAGCAAAAAAGCCAAATGAGAGCTTAAGTCCCTAAATTCAAGCCCCAATTCTGGCACACTAAGTAAATAAACAAGCATGGGCGAAGAAGAAAGAAGAGAGGGAGAGGGAAGGAGTGGGGAGCAGGAAGGAAAGAAGGAAGAGAGGGAGGGAAGGAGGAAACTTGCTTTATCCCACTTCTCTTTCCCAATGATTTTCCTTCAGAGCCCAGTTTCTTGAAAAAGTGTGTAGATTTAAGACTTGCACTACCATCTTCTCCTCCTCATCCACTCCCGCGTCTGCCTTTGCTCAGGTCATCTACCCTCCGTTAATGAATCCTGTAAATTCTCATGGTCCTTGTCTGACTGAAGCACACCCTTCCCTCCCCCGTGGCTCTGAGTCAGCCTTCTCTCCCCCCCACCCCCCCGGCCATGCCCCAGTGCTTCACTCGGACACTCAAGAGTCCACTGGTGCTGATCCCTGCTCCAGCCTTCATCCTCATTTATACTCACAGCTTCTCACTGAGCGCTGGGCCAGGCTGCTGGCTCCTGGGTTGTGGGTCATAGCATTGGCTCATCTTTTTGGCCCCCCAAGCAAGCATTGCTGTTGGAATGTTGTCAACACTGATAAACCTGAGTGAAAAGCTCATGAAGAGCTGTCAGGTGCTAGTGGCTCATGCCTGCAAGTCTTAGCTACTCAGGAGACTGAGATTTGATGATCGAGATTCCAAGCTAGCTCAGGCAGAAGAGTCTGTGAGATTCCCATCTTCAACTAGCCAGCAAAAGCCAGAAGTAGAGATGTGGCTCAAATGGTAAAACCACCAGCCTTAAGAGAAAATGCTAAGCAAGAGCATAAGGCCCTGGGATCAAGCCCCAGTTCCATCATGCATATCAAAGGAAAAAGTTATTGATGTCTGTCCTTTTGCAGACATCCCAACTCTGCAGTAATAGTACAGAAACACACGAAGCATCTAATGTTGTTCATTTTTTGGGACGCTTGTAGTAAATTGAATACTTGTATTTTACAGAGTCAAATGGAATTTGAAGCCCAAGTATTCAAAGATTCAAATGAATTCCAAGATTGACTTCCTAAGTAAGTTGTTTTACGTGAGTGCAAAAGGAGATGCATACATTGAATTTTATTTTCTGGCCAGCTTAAAAAGAGGATGCTGAATTGTAGTTTGGGGTTTGCTTACATGTATCTCTTAACTCTGATGCAGGGTACAAGCAACACTTCTGTGACAGGAGGCGTCTTGGTAGATGTTGGTTTGGCAAAATAAAGTTAGCATGGCTGGGAGGCCTTTCCACCACGGGACCACCGGTTGAAGCACAAACCTGTCATCAAATCTCTGGATCCACTAGAATAATGGGCAGATTATAAAATCACCAATCATGACAAACCCAGTTCTCGTGCCAGAAAATACTGGGATGTATACTGAATCATTGAATCTATGTCCTTCATAGCTATTATTAAGATGATACAAAAAGGGCTACAACATTGGCATTTTTCATTGAACCACCTTTTCCTAAGGCATTGGAGGCAGCAGAGATGGAAGACACCCAGAGCCTCTTTCAACTTGATTTCCGTGATCGAGGCGGCTCTTGCCTTACCAGCAGAGGGCACGGACTCCGTCTGCACGCAGCTTTCCATTTGCCATAGCGGTTGTCCTCTGCATGGAGCGGATGCCCAAGGAGTAGGCGCCGACCGCAAAGAAATCTACACGCGCACGCACGCACGTTCACTAACGATGCTCTGTGCAGGGGAGCGCTCCAGGGGTGCAACTCTAGACCCGCTAGCCTACGGTTTCATAAAATACCAGGGAGCTGGTACCTTGAGGTATGGTGGGGGGTGGTGGGGAGGTCAGGGGGAACAGGTCGGATCATTGGAGCAAGGAAGCATGGGTGAATTCCGCCGTACTCTTCCATATCCACACGTGAGAATGGAACAGGGGAAATGGAGGGAATGGGGGGAACCGGGGGAATCGGGGGAGAACGACGGAGGAGGTGACATTGACCAAGATGCATTGTACTCCTAAGCTGACGCGTTGAATTGAACACCTTTTGTAAAACTTGTTAAAAGCAATAAAGTTATTTTGCAAAGCGAGTGCAGATTGGATTGGAAGCCATCAGGTCCCATGACGTCACTGCAAGCTCTTGGTGAGCAGAGAAGGGGAATGTTCTCTCCGTTCCTAAGGCGCGACGGATACCACATGCTCACCACGTGCTGTTCATCTCTGGGGTCTTTCCAGACTCCTGGACCCTGCTTGGTGGCAGATGACAAAGCCACTGTCAGCCAGGACCAGAGTGCCCACCTAACCCCGTCCTTACCGGAGGACACCCCCACTGCGTCTGTGTACCCTCTATGAGTGCCTCTACTGTATTGTGGCCCAACGTGCCTACCACTGCAACCTCCTAACGCCCCCCTACGGGGGCCTACGGGGGCCTAGCGAGGTCTGTGCCCCAGGCCGCCTGGGCTGAGGGCACTCGGGAATCTGCTCTCCCCGTGCGTGGAGCTTTAGAGGCTGCTCTGGGAAGAATTCCCCTTCCATCAGCACAGCGTCACTAAGTGCCAGCAAAATAGCATCTTGTAGACAAAAACCAAAAAAGATTGTTACTAATGAACAGGACAAGCGATTCTTTCCTTAAAAGTTTTGCTGCTTGTTACAGTTGGGCCCTACCGTGCAGATCCTGCCCACAATAAGTAGGTAGAAACAAAGCAATACAGTTTTTAATTTTTCCATGTTTCTTCACAGGTAATTGGAAAGCTTGTACATAGTGAATTTTCACTTAGGCTTTGTTGTATACATCTTGTGAAATAACTGCGGTCACATGAATTTAACATATCCATTGTCTTACAGAGTTTTCATTTTCTTTGTGGGTGTCATGTGCTGCCCTTAGCAAATTTCAAGACTCGTAATAACTACTGTCACATTGACTACCTGCAGAACTTACTCATGTTGCATAACCATACCCATTACCTGTATCTTTCTATTTCTCCTACTCCTAGTCACTGGCAACCATCATCCAACTATCTGCTGTGGTGTTTCTCTATAACTCCACAGAAATTGTGTAATTGGTTCAAACCAGTCATCCTAGATTCTCAGCAGACTGAGATCAGGAAGACCGCTGTTCAAGGCCAATCCAGGCAAAAAAGATTAGTCGATAAAATATGGGTTTGGTAGCATGTGTCTGTCATCTCAGGTGTGGTAGGAACTGTAAACAGAAGTACCATGGTTGACCAGGCAAAAGGGAGAACCTACCTCAAAAATACCAAAGCAAAAAGTGGTCCAGGGGCTGGGGAGTTAGCCTAGTGGCAAGAGTGCCTGCCTCGGATACACAAGGCCCTAGGTTCGATTCCCCAGCACCACATATACAGAAAACGGCCAGAAGCGGCGCTGTGGCTCAAGTGGCAGAGTGCTAGCCTTGAGCGGGAAGAAGCCAGGGACAGTGCTCAGGCCCTGAGTCCAAGGCCCAGGACTGGCAAAAAAAAAAAAAAAAGTGGTCCAAGTGGTAGAACACCTGCCTAGCAAGCATGAGGTCTTGAGTTCAAATCCCAGTACAACAGCAAATACCCAGAACAACAGCAACAACAAAGATTTCACATAAAAATGGGATGGGGAGAAATGGAGGGGAGGGAGGGGAAATTATGTGCCATTGATCAAGATTCAGCATCCTTACAAACTTGAAACCTTTTTGTACAACTTCTTAAAGCTAATTTAGAAAGAAAAAATATGCTTTGCAGTGTTTTTCTCCGTAAGACTTACTTCACTTACAATAATGCCCTCTAGTTCTTTCATCTTATCACAAATGACATAATTTCCTGTGATTTAAGGCTGAGTAACATTCCATAGTATGTAGACACGGGTGTGTATGCAGACACACATATTGAATACATAGATGCATATGGTATTGTCTATTCACAGACCTCTAAGTTAGAGTATTTGTATATTATGTCTACTAAGAATAACACTGAAAAGAATGTGGGTTCATTACAGGTTTCCCCCTGTAATGCATGGTCTGATTTCCTTTGGATATATACCTAGAAATAGGGCATGCTAGTTCTATCTTTAATTTGTTATATTGTTTTCCATAACAGTTGTATATTGTTTTACTCCCACAGTGGTTTGGGAGTGTTCTTATTTTTCCACATCCTTATCAGTATATGTTACTTTTTATCTTTTTGGGGTAATCCTAAGTAGCGTGAACTGATACTTTGTGATTTTGATTTGTTTTCACTTTTTATTTTGTTTTGTTTTGTTTGCCAGTCCTGGGGCTTGAACTCAGGGCCTGAGCACTGTCCCTGGCTTCTTTTTGCTCAAGGCTAGCACTCTGCCTCTTGAGCCACAGCGCCCCTTCTGGCCATTTTCTGTATATGTGGTGCTGGGGAATTGAACCCAGGGCTTCATGTATACAAGGCAGGCACTCTTTGCCACTAGGCCATATCTCCAGCCCCAATAATAATAACCACATAAAGCTGAGCTGTGGCATTTTTTTTTTTTTGGCCAGTTCTGGGGCTTGGACTCAGGGCCTGAGCACTGTCCCTGGCTTCTTTTTGCTCAAGGCTAGCACTCTCCACCTGAGCCACAGCGCCCCTTCCAGCTTTTTCTGTTTATGTGGTGCTGAGTGTATTCACTTTGAACTGGTGATGTTGAACACTTTTTTCCCTATACCTATGATCTTTTTCTTTTTAAATGAGCATTTAGATCCTCTGCTTTTGTCTTTTGTTTGTGTGGTTGGCTTTCTGTTTCGATGCCGGCCCTGGGGTTTGAACTCAGAGTCTACAGGCACTGGCCCCGAGCTCTCGTGCTCAAGGCTGGTGCTCTACCCCTTGAGCCACAGCTCCACTTCTGGATTTTTGCTGCTTAATTGGAGATAAGAGTCTGATGGAGTTTCCTGCCCTGGCTAGCTTTGAACCGTGATCCTCGGACCCCAGCCTTGGAATTAGTGAGGATTATAGGCACGAGCCTCTGCTGCTTGGCTCCTCCGCTCCTTTTTGAGTCAAATGCCTCGTGTTTTCTAGAGAGAGGATGGCGGGTGGAGCGGGAGGCGCGGACGCAGGGCGTCTCCTGCCCCTGGCAAGCCTGTCAGCCAGGGTCACGCTGCGGTTTCTAAGAGCTGAGCTGCCTGTGGGGTTGGGAAGATGGCACTGAGTGGCGGGTGGGTGGTGTTAGTCCCTGCTGCTCTTTTCTTCCACCAGGGAGGGAACCCTGGTTGGGGTCTGGTAACCGGGTCTGGTGGGGAGGTGGGAATGGGGGGGGGAATGCCTCCCGCACATTTCTTGCCCTCCTCCTGAGTGCTGTGTCGTATTGGGTGCTACAGTTTCTCCCCCTCGCTGTGCCAATTCCAAAGCTGCTTTTGAGGGGGAGCCATTGCTAAAGTGCTCCTTCTGAAGAGGAGTGGCGGCCAGTACCATCTTAACTGGCATCTAGCTCAAGAAAAAGCAATTGTGATAGTACTGAGATTTGGTCTCAGGCCCTCGTGCTTGCTAGGCTGGTCCTCTACCCCTGCAGTCATGCGTCTAGCCCTGTTTCTTGCTGGTTGCCTTTGAGAAAGAGTCTTGTCTCCCATTAAGCTGTGCCTCTTCCTGCATTTGCTGGGGTTGCGGGGGTGCACAACTTTGTGGCTGTTTCTGCCTAACTGGCTTAGAAATGTGACCTTCCTAATCTCAGCCTCCTGCATAGCTTGGGGTGACCAGCCTGCACCATCTCGACCCCCTCCCCCCTCCCCCCCCTCGCGCTCTCAAACTTTTCTTCCCAGCCCGCCCCTGCACAGGGCTCCTCCCCAGCTCAGCCTCCCAAGGAGCTAGGATGACAAGCATGAAGTCTGGTTTAAAAAAAGAAGGAAAAAAAAATCAATTTTACTTGATTTTTCTGATTACAAAATAGTGAAGTTTACTCAGAACTATTTCAGAAGTTTAAGAAATTAAAAACTAAAAAACATCCTAGTGGATCCTTTCAGGTTTTTTTTTTAAGTGGTATTTGTAAGTAAACATCTTTGTAAGCTGCTTTTTAAATGTATCTTTACCTAACTGGGCACTGGTGGCTCACGCCTATAATGCTAGGTACTTAAAAAAGGCTGTGATCTGAGGATCACGGTTCAAAGCCAGCCTGGGCAGGAAAGTCTGTGAGCCTCTTACCTTCAATTAACCCCCAAAAGCCAGAAATGGAGGTGTGGTTCAAGTAGGGAAGCACAGGCCTTGAGCAAAAAAGCCAAGCAAGGGCTGGGATGTAGCTCAGTGGAGACGTGCTTGCTTAGAAGTGTAGGCCAGTACCAGAGAAGAAAACACAGAACAAAACCAAACCAAAAGACCCCCACCCCAAAGTTTAAAAAAGCCACGAAGGAGCTCTGGGCCCCGAGCACACGACTCAGTACTGACACAAAAATAACTACAAATGTGAGTAGATAAATGTGTGTGCCACTCTACCTCGTGAACGTTCTTCAGGGTCTGGGTGTCATGGCTGCCGAGTCTTCCCTCCCAACAGGCTGCACGAAGCAGCCTTCTGCGTGTGGACATTTTGTTTGTTCCAACCATTTGTACTGCTCCTTGTAATTCCACAAGTGAGCACGCCGTGGATTAATCTTCCTGCACGCCTCATACCTTCCTGCAGTGAATCTGCAAAGCAGACTTGCAGGCCAGGACGTCTGCAGTGGTATCACGTGCAGGCTGGCCGGGCTCCGTGAAGGTCTTGCGGTCGAGCTGCCCTTCCTAGCACAGGACCCAGCGGGCCACGCGTGTGCGGGAACCTCTCCATCGCCTCGCTGATGCCACCCACCCACACGCGTGTGATCTGCACCGATTCTTAAGGTGTACATCCGGGGCTGGGGATGTCACTCGGTGGTCTGGAGCTTGCCTCGTACGTGTAAGGCCTTGCATTGCACCCTCAGTGTAGATAAATAAGTAACATTTATACGTATGCATATCTTTCTAAATTTTTATTGAAGTTGGACTCTATGAAGGTTGTTTTATGTGAACAATCCTTCTTATCATTTAACATTACATAAACCTAGAAAAGTGTTAATGAAGAAATCCCTCAAGTCATTCGCACGCGTCTCCGATGATACTAGCTTGTGAGCAGACTGCTCTGTCCACGTCCAGGGGCTGCTCAGCGTGCGATCGCAACACCGCTCCTGTGCCTGGTCACCATGCACCCCAGCAGGTGTTCCTGTTGCCATGTCTACATTGTCAGGTTTCAGTAACTTCGCCACTGCAGTGACTCTCAACTGAGAGCCAGCGTCCAGTGACTCAGGCCTGTAAGCATCACTAGTTAGAAGGCTGAGGTCTGGAGAATCATGGTTCCAGGCCCACCGAGGTAGAAAAGGTCACTAGGGACCATCTTCAAAATCAGCAGCAAAAAGGAAGTCTGGGGTTGTGACTCAAGTAGTAGAGTGCCAACCTAGTAACAAAAGGTCTGGAGTCCAATCTCCCGTACTGCTGGAAAAAAAGAAAGGGTGGTTTTAATACAAAATTCCTTTCCTAGACAACCCATCTGGGCACACAAACTTCCTCTGCAGCCTTGCTATCTACCTTGGCCCACCCGGGGGCCCCTTCTACCCTGCTCGGCCTGACTCAACTTAGCACCCTAAGTACAGCCAACTTCGAGCCCAGCTGCTTCCACTCTTGGGACAGCGGGGCTGAGGCTCTGAAACAAATGGTTGTAATCTGGAGGGCTGGGCATACCCTTCCTCGCACACAGGACCCCCAAGCCCTGGCCTTCTCCCTCCTCGCTTTCTTTCCAGGACCAGCAGAAAAACAACCAGGGCCTCTTCTTGAAGAAGTACACATCATCCCTCAAGCAGCACAGAGAGATTCTGTTTGGGAAACAATCAAGTACTATTTTTTAACTGCAGGATTTAAAAACCACCACTGAAAACTGGTAGTCCTACATTCTTAGCCCACAAACATCTCTGTGTACAAGACTGCACTTGTAAGAAACCAGGCCTGCAATTGCTGGCACCATAAAATCATCCAAAACATTCCCCAAGTTCCCACTCGGGGCCACGTCCCGGGAGCCATCCCGGCTGCAGCCAGCGGCTCCTGGCCTGTCCTGGGTCGCAGGATGAGCGACACCTGCACGCCACGTGCAGGGCACGGCCTCGGCCCCCCTCATCCCAACACAGACGCACGGTTACATCACAGCAAACCAAAGACTGTGGATAAGTAGGATTCGATTCGAACAGCCTGCCAGTGTTCCTCTGAGCTGCTCCTAGGTTCTTCGTATCACTTGAGTCTGTACTTGGTCTGACCAAGTCTTCCTTCTTTTTCCATCTTCTAACTCTTGCTAAATGAAAGCTAGTGGCTCGGTTCTCACCTCGCGTGGCTAGCAGAGGTATGGCCATTCCATCCTTCATAAGCAATCTATGAAAACATGCACAACCAAAGTGGCAGTTTAACCCACAAGCTGGTCATCTTATGAAATGTAGGAATAGTTGGGTAATCTTTTCAGGGACGTCAGTGGTAAAGGGCTTGTGTTTTGGGGGTGTAGTGAGGCCCTCTCTGTGAGCGCCAAGTAGATGATTTCTTCAAGTGATTTCCCATCTAAGTTATCACCCAGGAGGGAGCCGAGCCCAACACCGTACCTAGGAAAGGAAAAGCCCCTTCTCATAAGATAGCGCCCACGGAAAGCTCCATTTCCTGGGAGAGTCACGAAGGGAGGGAAGCTAACAGAGAAGTATCCTCAGCAAAGCCCCGTGTAGTTCTCCATGTGACATGCCTTTATCAGGGTGCCATTACCCTAGGTGGCAGTTAACTGCTCATGGCTCCATCCTTGGTAATTTGTGGCTTTTTCTGTGTACCTCTTGCCTCCTACCTAATCCGTCAAGAAAATATTCCTCCCCCTAAGACACACATCCTCTTGTTTATTTTTACCTCCTCCTGCCTGCTCAGCGCCACACTGCAGCTATTATGTGGTCCCCGCCAGGCTCACAGAGAGCTCCCTGGGGTGAGGGCTTGTCAACTTAAAGGGCATTTAAATAAACTGGGTGAAATACAGGCTGTCCTCCCCCTCAACCCGAGACGCACCTTCCAGTCTCCTGCCTGGGACTTGGAAGGGATCCTGAGCCCCGTGTTGCCCCAGTAAGGACATTGCTGCTCTCGGAGGCGCCCAGCCCCGAGACTGGGCTGGAGGCCGGACGGCAGTAAGCCGCTGAATTCCAGAGTTCTCTCTGGGAGTCCCATTTGCAGCTTGAGTCAGTACCACCCAAGTGGAGCCATTCGTGTGAAGCACAGAGCAGCCTGGAATACTAATTAAAACCATTTGGTTAAGCCTTTCTTAATGAACCCTTCAGAAAATGGCAGAGTCAGAGCACGGACTCAAAATAACCCTCATGATCTCAATAATAAATTACACAAAAATCCAATGAGCACTTTCATACTAAGCCCTCCACATTCCTTATCTCATCAGTTTCTCAGCATAAGTCCAACAGGTAAACATGAACAAGCAGGATAATTTTCCTCCTACAGATTGAGGAAACTGAGTTTGGGATGATCCAGAAACTTGGTATGTGTTCCCAACTGATAATGACAAAGCCAGGCTTCGGCTTATCTAATTCTCGCCTGAAAGGTTTGTCTACAGCAACATCTGTTCTTCTAGCCTGATAGTTCTGAGCACTGGCGTAACTGAGTGTCCCCCTCATTCTCAGCAGTCTTCCTGGGGTCCCGGAGGCTGTCGGTGTCACTGTGAAGAACACCTCCTTGGGCCCTCAGATCTCTCTCCCTGCCCGCTTCTAATCTGAGCACGCGTGGGAGTCTGGTTTGGGTTGGAAGCGCTACTTTGGATGTAAAGGCTTTCATCTTTGGTGCTGATGGAATTCCAGATGTAAGACTGAGCTTTTGCCTAATAGAGTCTCCCTAAGATAAACCCCACGCAGCAGCCACGAGGCTTCCAAAGCCTGCAAAGACCGCAGAGCAGGAAGAGGGGCTGTGGTCTCCACTGGCCTGTGGACACCATGGCCGAAGCCAGAGTCCTCTGATGAAGGAACCAGAGATAGCGGAGCTGCCTTGAGTGGTGACAAAGACTTCTTTCTGTCTGTAGATGTCCATAATATGAGAGCAATGCAGCGGGAACCCGTGTGCTCACCGGACCCCTTCCTCCCAGGGTTCTTGCAAGGCAATGAGATAATGTCTGTGATAGGGTTCCCTAAACTGGAAACGATGTACACGCTCAGATGACGAGGGGTGAGAATTGAGTGCTGTCTTAGACTGCGCTTGTGTTCTTCATAGATTAAATGATTAAATATGAACGCTAACTATGCGCAAAAAAATTCTGCCTCCTGGCTCCTTCCTGGTGCTACATACGTGACACTATCTCTTAGTCAGCACAAGGAATTTGAAGGATATTTTAAAAATATCTTTATAATTGAATTAATAGAAAGAAGGGAATCTCATGAAACTAAGATATATTCCGATGTGAACATGTGTAGAATTTTAATTCATGTTATTCTTTTAGGCTATATGAAATGATCTCTTTCACACACATACATCCCTCACGACAAGCTCAACATCGAAATACATGGCGGTTTATCCCATTTAACAGCCCCTCCTACCATGGGATGCTAATTCTTAAAGCAACTGGCACGATACTTATGACTGTAGTTTAGGGAAATCTACATTGAAAACTTACTACACTGCTTGTCAGGTAGCTCAATGTAGAGCTCTTGCCTAGCAATATGAAGGCCCTCGGTTCAATTTCCACCACATGGGGGGAAAAGTAACCCCTAGTATGTGTGTAACACTAGCCCTAAAGTTTTTTTTTTTTTTGGCTAGTCCTGGGGCTTGGACTCAGGGCCTGAGCACTGTCCCTGGCTTCTTCCCGCTCAAGGCTAGCACTCTGCCACTTGAGCCACAGCGCCACTTCTGGCCATTTTCTGTATATGTGGTGCTGGGGAATTGAACCCAGGGCCTCATGTATACAAGGCAAGCACTCTTGCCACTAGGCCATATCCCCAGCCCAGCCCTAAAGTTTTAAAATATTAAGGAAGTCAAGAAGATGTATGGTTTGCATGAAAGCAGAGAATCTAAAGTCCCATGGACCAAACACAAATTTGCATCCAAGTTTCATGATTTCCAAAAAGCTAAATTCATGCCGCGGTGGATTTTCCGCTGGGGCAGTGTAAATGTGATTAAATGTGGTGGAGTCTCTAGTCTCTTAATGACCCGACAGTGATGGCAGTTCACAGAAGTGTGGGAGGGAGGAACAGCAGACCGGGCATGGCGAGGCGGTCATGACACAGGATCTGGGGGTGTTTCCCTCATCCCGAGGTCCCCAGACTCAGGGCGTCTGGATTGCTGCACGGTGTTTGCCTGTCTCTGCTCTGTAACTGCCCTCCACACGCCCCACCGCGAGGGATGCGAGAGGAACTTGCACTGCCTTTCAGGAGCAAAGCGATTAGAGAAGCAGAGCGACTGCTGTCGAGAAAGAAGGCGGGAGAGGTAGAAGGAGGATGGGGGGGGAGGGAGAGGTGGTGAACGTACAACCGCTCACGGAGGGAGGAAACCGTTTCCACGCCTGGCTCTCCTTGTGGAAGAGCGTGGAGAGAGGGAGGCAGGGAGGGGGGCGGGGGGGGGCATGGACGGCGAGCCTCAGCTGGAGGGCTGGGAGTGACAGGCTGGGGAGTGACAGGCTGCGGAGCGGGGCGCAGCAGGAGCGGGGCTGGCGGGCGGCAGGATGTGCCAGCAGGCCGGGGCCTGCACGGCGCCCAGGTATGCGCGGAGAGGAGAGGCGGCAGGTGCAGCCCAGCCAGTGCCCGGCGGCCTCAGGAAAGGCAAACCTGCAGGTGCAGTCGGGACTTGCCCCGCGCCTCCCAGCCACGCGGTTCCCCTCTCAATAGCTGTGCTGTCCTCGCTGTCTGCCTTTGCAGGGGGGGAGGGGTTTGGCCGAGTCTCCGATTCTGGCTGTTCCAGAAGGGAGGGCTGGGGGGCCTGAGGGCCAGTGTGGGCCAGCTGAGACAGTGCTGGGGAAGCCTGGGGCTGGGGAGCCCCCCCCATCCCCAGGGAGCCCCTGTGCTCAGGAAGCGTGCCCTGAAGTGTCTAGAATGTTGAGAATTGCAACAGAGTGCGCCACTCGAGCCCACGCTCAAATCCTCTGCTCTCCTCAGTGACCTTCAGTCCTCCACCGCCACGCTGTCCAGAAGGACATGTCAGGGGGTCCGAGGCCCAGCCTCCCCTCGGGCACTGCCCGCCACCTGCTCTAGAGAAGAAAGAAGGACATCTTCCTGCCGGGGCCTTGCCCACTGTCCAGCACACGGGAGTGTCTGTCTGTCTGCCTTTAGTATCTCAACCCAGTTGCCTTGCAGGCCAGGCAGCTTCTTAAGGTTTCCCTACTACAGGTTAGCACACAGCGTAACTAGTCTACAATAGTTTGTTAGATGATTTCTCAGCATCGTTTAGAAGTACCGGCAGTTTTACACACAAGCCGCGATTGTGTTGAGCTGGACACCGGAGTTGGAAATGGAGTCATGTGTCTTTTACCGACTCTGAGTGCTTGGTCCTAGAAGGCTCACCCTTTCCATTTAGGGGAGCCTAGTATAGATGTCTAGGAAGAGGGTTGCTGGGTAGCTTACCAGAAAGTTAACTCAAGACATGACCTTTAGAACATTGACTGTGACCAACAAAATAAGCAGAAGAAACCCAGGCCTTGCTCCACCTGGATGCTGATCCAGGCAAGAAGCAGAAAGGTGCAGAAGAGTAGTGTCAAGCAGGGCTTGGAGAAGGTTCTGAAACAGAAGAGAAGAGGAGGCAGCAAAGAGCAAATGGGTCCTTTCCAAAGCGGGGGGCTGGGTGGCAAAAGAGCAAGACAGGTTGTGAAACACCTCAGCAGATCAGCCCACAGGAAGGCCAGAGGGGGTCAGAATATGGATGAGAAGGTGGGAGAGGCCGTGGGAAGGACAGGAAGAGGTGGTGGTCAGAGGGGGCTTTGGAGATGAGGGACAGTAGGTCCCTGGCTTGTGGCCAGCTGGTGAAGATGGTCCTGGGGACAGCACGCTGGAGAGGCTCCGGGCACTTGTCAGAGCCTCTCCTCTGACAGGCCAGCTGGGGAGCCCCAGAGAGGAGAAAACGAGCTGAAGCAAAGCACCAGCGCTGCGTGAGAGGACTCGCTCTGCTGCGAGCTGAGCCCCTGCTTTCTCAGGCCAAGGGCCTGGCTGCCCAGGTCTCTTGTCCTCAGTCCGTGTGAGGCACACAGCCAGCTGATGTTGCAGATGGCCCTGTCGGGACCTGCTGCGCGTGGGGAAGAATGTACAAACGTGAAACGGTGTGTGTGCGTGCGTGTGTGTGTGTGTGTGTGTGTGCGCGCATTGGAGAGAGAGAAATACTAGTTACCAGCATAAAAATCAGAATGCAGAACAATTCAGTACTTATCTCCCGGCCCCAGACAGATACACAGAGACCGGACACGGGGATGGTAGGAATCCTCTATTTTAAGACGATATGATTGAATCTCTGCTGCTTGGTTAGGTGAAGCCAGAGATGGCAGATCCCGGCTCCCAGCTGCGGGTAAGCTGGGCAAAACATGCCTTCTTCCCTTCCTCCCTTCCTTCCTTTCCCTTTCCCTCCCCCCCCCTTTCTTATTTGTTTCTTTCTGTAAGACTGAAGCTGCCTCCTCATTGGGGGCCCTGAGACTTGTCCCCTCTCCCGTGCTTTGAAGCCACATCCTACACCAGGTCTAGCAAACCAATGCGCCTTTGGTTGGCTTGCTGCGTGAGAACTACTCCGTCATTCCAGGAAACGGGTTTCTCCCTCCACTTGCATCTGGCCACACAATACCTAGGCGTGCACATGTGCGTGCAGACATGCGTGCATGCACACATACACACACAATCATGAAGCTTTGGGAGCGTGGCTCTGCAGATGGATGGGTCACCTGCTTTGCCCCCAGGCCTTCCCAAGGGGTCCATACAAATGCCAGGAACTCTCTGGTCTTAGCGCCAGGCAAGTACCCAGTGTGTTTGTGTGGGGAGGAAGGACCGTCAGGAGGACAACTGGACAGTCATTGTAATTCCTGCCACACGTTTAAGTTAGAACATGTACAGAGGGACCCGGCCTAGGCGGGGTGCTCTGTAGATGTGGGCGCTCCTAGCTCTTACATGTGGATGATTTGTCGTGTAACGCTCCGTGCGCTTTGGCCGCAGCAAGGTTTTGACCTGTCTTCTGCCTCAGCCTAAGTCTCCAGTCATGATCTCCGTCACGGCCTGGCTCCTGTCTCCCGGGCTCAGGGCTCAGTGAGCGCCGCTGGCCGCCAGCCCACCTGCCGCGGTTCCTGAGCGGGGCTGGAAGTCCTCCAGGGGCTGGCGTCCTACGTGGGCATGCCCGGAAGGAGCCGAGGCAGGTGCAGTTCAGCTGCTAGGAGGAGGTGATTAGGAGATTCCTCATTAGATGATGCACAAATACCTTCCCTGAAAAAATGCGCAGCTAAGAACACAATGGGCGACTTTCATAGACGGCTGACTCCAGGTCAAAGGCAAATCCCCGCGGGCTAAGCGTGCGGAGGTGTTCTTAGGAAAACAGTGCCCCGCGCACACAGGTTGCTTTGAAGAAATGCATTCCTATACCTGTTACGGACCACCAAACCGCAATCCATTCTGTAAGAGTTTTTAGAGCATTTTGTTACTCTGTGTGTGTGTGTGTGTGTGTGTGTGCGCGCACGCGTGCCAATACTAGGGCTTGAACTCAGGGTGCTGTCCTATAGCATTTTTACTCAAGGCTAGAACTCTACCACTTGAGCCATAGCTCCCCTTCTGCTTCTTAGTGGCTAATTAGAGATGAGAGTCTCACAGACTTTCCTGACTGGCCTGGCTTCGAACTGCGATTGACTGTGATCCTCAGTTTTCTGAGATGCTAGGATTATAGGTTTAGGCCAACCAGCACCCCACCCTCTGTTGGTTTTTTGTTTTGTTTTGTTTTCTGTTTTTTTTTTAATTTTTATTGTCAAGGTGATATACAGAGAGGTTATAGTTACATACATAAGGTAGTGAGTACATTTTTGTCAAACTTGTTACCTCGTCCCTCATTTTTCTCCCACCTTCCCTCCTCCCCAGTTCCTACACCCCTCCCCCCCATTGTACAGTTGGTTTACAGCATGTTGTCTTGTAAGTATTACTGTTGCATTGGTTCACCTTTTACCCTTTGTCTCACCATTTGGATGTAGTTTTAATTTAAACTGTGTGTGTGTGCATGGCTGTGTGTGTGTGCATGTGTACACACGCGTATGTATATGCACACATACACACATGACTTCATACTTGTACTCATACACACACACACACACACACGAATTCACACTTATATCCAGCAGGTCCTTCTCTACAAGTTACCCACATTCTCTGCTCTGTCGGCTGTTGCAATCTCTTGCTAGTCTTACCAGTGAATTTCCCAGATTTAGACACAGGGTCTCCTAGTCTTGTTGGCCTTTCCAGTCATTTCATAGATAACAGGGAAGTTGACCCTACGTGGAGGTCAGGTAATAAAGATGTACTAGACACACAGGCGAGCTGATCTTCGCTTCAGAAACAGCAGATAAGCCTCTGAGCTTCTGATTACAGCCTTCACGAACAAGGCCTTAGACGCACCGACTCCTCCTCAGCCGTCCTAACATTTGTGCAAGCAGGAGGTGGAAGGGAGGAAGCTAGCGGCCGGGTGCTGACTGTTGAGACCCAGGATGGAAGAGTTAAGATGGAACGTACTAGGGAACAAACTCTCCGGGCACATGCTAAGCTGGCTTCTTCAACGTATTTTGCAAGAGAGCCGACATAGGCTCCCGATGCTAATTCCTATAGGAAGCCACACAGAGACACACCGCGCTGCACTTTGATGGACAACAGCCAGCTGCGTGAAGATAGAGCAGGGAGTGAGGCAATAGTCTAGCCTTATCTAGGAATTGCCAGGTGTGTGGCAAAGCAAAACAGACGAGATGCGCTCTCCCTTCCCTTAAGGGAAACATACTTCTGGTGGCTGGCAGGGGAAAGTCATCCGCGAAGCACAGGCTCCTGGGTAATAAACAAGCCAGACCTCAAGCTCTGTTAGGAGCAGGAAGCGGCCCCTGCAGGGTCCCAGTGTAGCCCCTGAGCACAGGACATGGCCAAGAGCCCTCCCTACACATGGAGAGGGTGGCTTTGGGGACAGAGCGTCTGCTTTAGAGCTCACGCGTCCTCTTCAGCGGTAAAGTGAACAACACACGGTTGGCTGGGGCGAGGGGAGGAATAGCAGAGCACACAGAAAGCACTCGGAGCTGCAATGGAGTCCCGGTGGCTAACGCCGGAACCCCTAGCAACTCAGGCTGTGGTCTAATGATCATGCTTCAAAGCCATCCCAGGCAGGAAAGCCCACGAGACGCTTACCCACCATTACACACCAAAATGCTGGAAGTGGGAGCTGTGGCTGATTTAGTAGAATGCCAGCCTTGAGTGAAAAAAATCTAAGGAAAAGCTCCCAGGCCCAGAGTTCAAACCCCAGTACCAGCATAAAAAGAGGGAAGTCCACTTTGCTGAAATCCATAAGTATCCCAAAGGCCGGTGCTTCAGTGTACGCGTACACGCGTGCATCGAGAACAGCCCTGCTCTAGAGGAAAATCGAGTACTGCTGACATCCCTTTGCTCTGTCGGCCTTGGACTCTCAGGTGCTTGCTGCTCTCTCATGGTTGGAATTCCCAGTCTGATTCCCACCTCCCATCCCTGCAACAGGTGCTGTACAGCATCAGATCCCCTCGCCGGGACCTGCGCCAGCCAGCCCGGATCTGGCTGTCCTGAAGATCCAACAGACATGGCCCCAGCCCGCGGTGACGAGGTCACTGGCTGCAAGAGGAATTTCTGCTTGCCATTCATTGCACACAAAAATAACTCCTCTGTAGCGAGCACAGAGTTATTTCAATGCAAATGTTGTATATACCCAAGGAGACTTTTCAATAAAAGGAAATGGTCTTCATGGCAGCGAGAAGCGATTTGGCCGGGGGCGAGAGGAAGGGCATCCTGAGGGCTGCTGGCTTCTCTCATGGGGCTCTGTCAGGAAGTCCAGAGAGGAAGAGGGGGAGGGGGAAATCCGTGCCTTCCTGACCAGGAAGGGGTGGAATGGACGCACGCTCAAGGTCCTGCCAGTCAGCCCGATGGCAAGAAGATGCCTCGCTCCCCATCAGGTGCCCATCCGGGGGGCAGGGGCCCGGCTTTGCCTTTCATTGGGGTGGACTTTTCCATGTGTGGATGGAGCTCTTCACCAAGACTCCCATCAGGCAGAACGCCCTGCAGGACCTGCCCCACGCGCCTCGGCATGCCATCGCGTCTCCGCGTCTTCCCTGCTGGCCTTGGGTCGCAGGACACAGTGCCCCTACCCGCCTAGTAACTTGTGGCTGCCTTGTACCTCATGCTGCCATTTACTCCATCAGGAAAAGATTTCCCCCCAAGACCCACAGCTTCTTGTTTATTTTCCCTTTGCTCTGGCCCATAGCGCTCCACACCGGGCCTATTAGGCGACCTCAGCTACGTAGGGAGAGAACTGTGGGGACAAGGGGCTCGTTAGGCGGGAGGTCATTTGAACACCTGGGTAAAACCTCCGGTGTACGTTCACTGCCTCCCATCCTGCACCGCCAACGTCCCCTGGTGACAGATGGCCCCTGGTGGCCAGCCACCGGCCCCTGTGCAGTAGCCAGAGCTTCTTTCTGGCCCTGGGGCACAAAGGAAATGCGCCTGTCCATGTGCAAAGGCCCAGGAAGGCAGGAACCGAACCCCAAGCTCCTGTCGGAATAGTCCTTCACTGTTCTAACCAGAGAAGCGACTGGCACCTGCTGAGTCGTTCATAGTGAGGCCTTCTCGTCGCTGGGCACTGGGACGTGAGAGGACGGCTCACAGGAACCCGATCACTGCGAGCCGTCGAGTGTAAGCCTCATCAGGGAGTCAGCCCGTGGGTCTGTCTGCTCAGAGGACAGGGCCACCAGGCACGGACAGAGAAGCTCTTGGCCCTTCCTGTAACCCGAAGCGTCACTTAGGCATTTACACTGCTACTGATTTCTCACTGTTCTTCACGGCTCTCTGAACAAACCTCTCCTGTAGAACTTGGGAAAGAATCTTAAAATGCTTAAAAACTCCAAAGCTGGGCACTGCCTGGAATCCTAGCCACTCAGGATGGGCTCCGTCTCGGATCGGCTTGCTTCCTGAAAGGCCATCGCCAGGAAAGGAACGGGCTGAGACAAACCGGACCCGTGCAGTGCAAGGAAGGTCTGCGGCAGGGAGGGGGTGGGGGGGGGGGAAGGGCTCCTTCCGTGGCCCCGTGGACGGCGAGCCTCCGCTGGAGGGCTGGGGAGTGACGGGCTGGGGAGTGACAGGCTGCGGAGCGGGGCGCAGCAGGGGGGGGGGGCAGGCGGGCGGCAGGATGTGCCAGCAGGCCGGGGCCTGCACGGCGCCCAGGTATGCGCGGAGAGGAGAGGCGGCAGGTGCAGCCCAGCCAGTGCCCGGCGGCCTCAGGAAAGGCAAACCTGCAGGTGCAGTCGGGACTTGCCCCGCGCCTCCCAGCCACGCGGTTCCCCTCTCAATAGCTGTGCTGTCCTCGCTGTCTGCCTTTGCAGGGGAGGAGGGGTTTGGTGGAGTCTCCAATTCTGGCTGCTTTGATGACTCACAGGCTGTTCCAGAAGTGAGGGGCAGGGCTGGGTGTCTGGGGAGCAGGGCAGAGCTGGGGGGGGGGGGGCGGGCGGGGGCGGGGCTGGGGGCCCGAGGGCCGGTGCGGGCCAGCTGAGACAGTGCCGGGGGCCTGGTGCTGGGGAGCCCCTGTTCTCAGGGAGGGGGTGCTCTGCTCTGTCGCGCTGGACTCTTGAGACGCTGGTGTGGACAGGTGTTCTAACCCACATTGGGCTCCAGAACAATTCTCTCACCAGAGAGAGGGCTTCGGTCCTCAACCAGCCCGTAATACTTCCTTCAGCTATTTTCTGAGAAAGTGGAAGATTTCATGCTCCTTTGAGCCAGTGAACTTGAGCAAAGAAATGTAAGCTTCGGCAGCGTCGTCCTCGTGGCTCGTTCTAGCAAGGGGCTTGTGAGGGTCACCTGAACTCCAGGACGGGAATCCATCCTTGTATTCCACCTGTCATCCCGGGGCTTCAATCCTATCCTGCTCTTCCTCGCCACCAAACATGCCCTGTAGAACACAAAAGGACACTCACATACTAAGAATGTGCTAGCATAAGCATTTCTTTTCCTGGAGAAAAACAAGAGCTGATTCGAAGCCTTCTTTGAATTCTTCCCCATTGAGTGTATCCTGTACAACATGGAACACCAATGAACAGAATGGCCAGGTGACAGTCTGAGCAGAAAAGTCCAACATTCATCTCCCATTAACCAGGAGAAAAAAAGCCAAAAGTACCAGTGTGGCACAATTGGTAGAGCACCAGCCTTGATAGGAAAAACTAAGGGAGAGGCAAGGCCTTGAGTTCAAGCCCCAGTACCAGCACCAAAACCAAAACCAAAAAAAGGTGACAATGAGCAAAATACATTGGATGTGTACAGCGGTTTTTGTCTGGTGTAAATAAAAGCAGTCTAGCAACAAGGCCAGAGTTAACTGGTACCATCCATTAAGCAAAGAAATGTACTCATTACCTTACTTTCATAACTGTAAGCCCTCTGGTCACCACCTTTGCAGTAATGTGTGTGTGTGTGTGTGTGTGTGTGTGTGTGTGTGTGTAATTGCATCTTCTGAAATTTAAATTTTAAATTCTTAACCATATTTCTTATTCTTAAGATGAATCCCTTCAGGTGCAAGTAAGTAGAGGGTTTGATTAGTTCGGAGATTCTGTTAGTCTTCAGCCCCCAGGTGAAGTTGTAATGTTGAGAACTGCTAAATTCACAGGTTTTCACACCTCAGGAGGAGATGAGTATGGAGATGAACAGCGTTGAGCAATGGCGTGGTCGAAGCAGCTCAGGTGGAGAGAGACCTTCCTTCTCAGCTCTTAAGGATGAGTCATGTCCGTGCCAGGAAGGACAACATATTGCGTCAGCCAGTGCTTCTGGAACGTTCCTGGAGTTTGGACTGTGGCCTCAGGCCTCACACATGTCATGCAGGCGTTCTACCACCTAAGCTATGCCACCAGTCCATTTCGCTTAAGTGATCTTTCAGACAAGGTCTCGTGCTTTTACCTCCTAACTCTGCCTCCCGCGTAGCTGGGATTACAGTTATGATACACCACGCGTGGCCCAAGCCATTGCGTTTCTCCATGCTGTCAAATCATTTCTGTGGTGATGCCCAAACAGCAGGCGTGCCCAGCGCCTCCTCACCTCGCCTTTCCAGAGAGTTTCCTTCTTTCTTCTGCTGCCTGGCAAACTCTACCTTCAGATCAAATTCTACCTCCTCTACCCCATCTCTGCTGAGAAGTCAGGCTACCCAGATGACATCAACTAGGTGTTTCTTACAGCATCGAAGAACTTCCTAGTCACAGTTTATCAGTCTGGATGGCACCGAGGGTCCACGTGACTCAGTGTCCTTTTCTGGAGAAAAGAAATCTCATTAAAGGGCTAGATAAATAAGGAGTTTTCTCACGTCAGAATCACAACTACACAGGTGTCTGAGATGTTCCTGATTCCCCCCAGGAAACAGCTGCCCTCTGAGACAAATGGCCACGCAGACAGCCTATTGGTTCCTGGCCTCACAGTGTCTTACACCTGACTCAGCCAGCAGGCCCCTGGGGGCGGGGGGGAGGGCGGAGACCTGGTCCTAGGTAAATCACGTCCTCTCTGTCTTCATCTCATCTAGTTAATCTTGAACACCATCTCCCAGATTTCTGTCTCTCAACCTGCAAGCTCATTTCACATTTCTTGCGGGTCGTAAACACTCTTGCAACTTCGAACCTGACGTGTTCGCTCCATTGAACAGCGGGGGCTGACGGCACTTCCTCCCGTCTTTGTGACTTTCCCTTTTCTCTTCATCTGGGTAGTCAGCCCCTCCTCATGTGCCAGACTCCCTTCTGGCCTGGTCTCTTTCAGAAACTCTTCCTGCTACCCTTGACAATCTCCACCCCGGAATGCTCTTGTCACCCTAATGTTCCAGTTAGCCCTTTACATACAATTTCCTAAAGATCGACAAGCCACCTGGGCCGGGTCTGTAGAGCCGGAGGAAATAGAAGTCACCAGAAGCCTTTGGGGACATGATCACTTCAGGAGGATTGCTAAGATCTAAATAAGGTCGAACCATTTGGGTGCCCCTCCCCAGGTTTACAATTCCAAATGGAAGAACGCCGTCTCTCCTTTCAGGAGCTGATTTTATACGCCATTGACCCTTTTACCACCATTCCTGGAAGACTTCTATCCATCATGCATTAGTCCTGGGTTCTCTGTCACTGACAGCCTCTCCCTGGGCACCTCATCTGGGTTTGTGGGGTTTACACTCCACACAGGAAGCTGCCCTTAGGGAAGCTAGTCAGAGGCTGGGCATCTTCGAGGTGCATTTGAAAACATGACTTGTACCAGTACTCCCAGTGAGCGCCTTCCAGAGTCCATTCTCCTCTGTGCTGTAGACTAAGAGCCTCTCCGTCCGCGACGGCATGCCCCAAACTTTACTGTCACATCCTCGGGAGTGCTAGTTCACCAATAAACACAAAACTCGAGAACAGGAGGCACAAGGAGCTCCTCCTCCCCCGTTCGAATCCCTGAGCTTCACTTGGTCTTTAGCATGGATGTGGCCCCGTTTTCTCAGATTTAAAGCCTTGGTAGGATTGTCTTGATTGCCAGCGCCATGCTCATTCTCATTTCAGCACTGACCGGTACAGTGGCCTGCTACTTGGTGGAGGTATTCCATATCTACTGTTTGATTCATTGGTGAAAAGAGCTTGTTGATCACCAGCATAAAGGGAATCGCCCCGTGGAAGGCCAAGGCCAGAATTTCTAGTAAGGGGGATGGTGATTCTGTAGGGTTAACCAGAGCAGTCATGAAGTCAATTTCCTAAAAGGGAGCTGTTGAAAGGCCTCATCCTGTCTCCAGCCCCCGCCAAGGTTACTTATTCCTTCCACCAGGTTACTGCAGGAGTTTTATTATTTATGTGGTATTTTTACACTTTGCAGGTCACTTTTATATCCATGGTTTCATTTGATCTTTACAACCAGCCTGGAAGTCGATGGGCAGATGTGATGACTAACGGATGAATCAATGTTGGTCCAGGGAGGTCAGGAGACCTCAGTTCCAGTGTCTGCATCCGAGTAGGGATTAGGAGCGAGTCTCAGCTCAGGAGGAGAAGCAAAGCTCACCAGTGGCCAGATAGAAGAGTGTCGTGAGTGCGGATTGCCCTCAGTGTTGGGGAGCACTAAGAAGACAGGAAGGAAGGCTCCCCCCTGGGGAGGAGCCTGGAGACTCCGACACAGACCGTCCCTAGTGCTACGGGCTGTGGAGGGATGAAAGGGGCTTTGAATAGGTGAGTTCCAGTAATTATGTTGGCTTTCATGGAGCAAACCTGCTTTTGTTGTGCTATGGTGCAAAGGCCTAATTATTGAAGCGCAGCCATTAGTTCCCACACAGCAGAGATGCCTGCAGATGTTATGAAGATACCATCTCTTGGACATTTGCCTGTCAGGTCCAGTCTCAAGGACACTTCAAACTCCTAGGCAGCTCCTTCTGGAAGCATCCACCGCATGCCCTAGGACATTAGAGCTCAGAGGTGACCTAATATCTGGAAAGAAGGAGGCTTACAGAGCCACAAGAGCCACTTCTTCTTCCTCAGGTGAAAGGGGAACAGCAGGGCCTAGTGAGAACAGGCGACTTTGACTCCCCATGGCCCTCTGTGTCCAGCTGGCTCTTTTCACCCAAGCAGCAACCAACAGGACACAGATGCAGTGTCAAGAATCCATTTCACACGTACAAGGCTCAAAGGAAATCGTTCCTTTCTCTGGAGGACAAGGTGTACCCAGACACCCAGCTAGGAAAAAAAATAATGAGTGACTCGTTGAATTTGTAGGTATACGATTGCTCAAACTTGAGCACTTGGAGCAGGCACCAGCCTGCCTGCATTTTTCCTATCCCAACCCTGCTATGAGTAACTGTTAGGAAAACACAAAGGTCTTTCAAAAGTTCAAAGAATTAAAAAAAAAATAAGTGGCTGCATCATTATTAACAGCAAACTGCTCAATACTTGGACCTTTATACACTAAAACAAAATAAAAATTAAGGTTAGATGAGGATTACTTTTTCTCTGCAAACCAACTGTAGCAATGGGATTTCCTAGAAATGGGGTCCCTGAAGGCTTTCCAATTTTTTCCCTCTGTGTACACACACACACACACACACACACACACCAGTTTCTCTAGTGTATAAACTTTCTGGAAACTACGGAGCTGAAAGTAGAAGAGAGCTCTCTAGAAATACTTCTCTTAAGCAAGATTTCTGGCCCCTGGTCTTGAGTGGCTTTCCTTCTGGCTTCTCTCATATCTACCAAGTGAGAGAAGGGATGTGGCTTGGTGGTAGAGTGCTTGCCTAGTGTGCGTGAGGCCCTGGGCTCGATTCTTCAATACCACATAAGCAGAAAAAGCCAGAAGTGGTGCTGTGGCTCAAGTGGTAGAGTGCTAACCTTGATCAAGAATGGCCCACAGACAGAGCTCAGACCCTGAGTTCAAGCCCCAAGATTGGCGCGCGCGCGCGCACACACACACACACACACACACACACACGCACACAGCAGAACCCCCAAACCCTCGTCCATGAACGACTGCCCAGCTGAATGAATGCATTGCTGCTTCCCTGGGAAGTTCTAAACACAAACTGTGGAAGAGATAACACCACAGGGCTTGCTTGCTAGCTCAGGAAAGGAAATGTAAACTTCAGGAAAACCTACAGAAGTCAAAAGAACTCTGAAAGAAAGCCAGTCCACACACAAAATAAAACACGGTATTTTTTTCAAAGGACAGTGGAAATATTAACAAGGAGAAGAAGCAGTGCGCTCACTACATGCCTAGCTCTGCACCGGTTAAAACCGAGGGAGATCAATCTTCTACTGAGAGCAGAAGGAATTGCAAGGGCTGGAAAAAGATCTGGAAATAATACTTAAATCCATATTGCAATGCCCAAACACGAAAGTATCCAGAAATCACCAAGTGTCATCCTTCGAGGTCAGGTTCAGGTGAGAACGCGGAGCTTCCTAAATCTTTGGCTCCTTCTGGAGACAAGCAGCCCGAGGCCCGGTGTCTCCCTGTGTCTCCCTGGCCTTGGACGAGCTGCTCAAAGCAAGGCCGCGTGAGGATGAAGTGTGCGAGGTTCTGGTCCTCCTCATCGTCCAGATAAGTGTACGGTTTAGTAATGGGTCCATTGTCTTCCACCTGACAACAGCACAGACCAGCCGGACCAAGCACGCTGAAGTCAGCGCCGCCTCTGCACACCCCAGCTTAGGAGACTGGCTTCTGCTCCCATGAACGGAGAAGAGGAAAGGACAGGACTGGGGGAGCCGTGGCTCATCTGCAAATGCTTCCCAGAAAAGGCACCCCCCTCCCTCCCATCTGGTGATAACCTGTCCCCCTCCCTCCCCCCCCAGGTCAAATCCCTAAAAAAGCCACTCAGGCTACCCTAAAAAAGCCACTCAGGCTACCCTAAAAAAGCCACTGGATGCTTGGTTTTCCTGAAGTAAGTCAGGCCCAGAGAGACAGAAGGTCCATGTCTTCTCTCATATGTGGAAGCCAGAAGTAGTTTATAACTACGTAAGTAGATACCCTGCGAGGCACGCAAGTGCGCACAAATGTATTAACTGAAATAAAGTAGATTCAGGGGCTAGCTCAGTGTCATTCCTCAGAAAGGCTCAATTAAAGGTTAACAAAATAAGCACCAGGAAAGGGGTACAAGCAAGGAGTGGAGTTGGAATAAGGGGAGGAGGGTCGACAAATAGAGAAAAGAAAGGAGGGAGGAACGCCATGAACGCAAAAGTTGAATGCGTATCCGACCAAGTCCAGGACAGCGAGTGAAGGGGTGAGCTGGGAGAGATGAGTGGGACCGTCGCAAGGGTGACACTGGCCGAGATGCATTGTATGCACAAGCCGCTTCGCAGAACGGCAACTCCCGCGTACAACGACTTAAAGGTATTCTTCCAGAACGTGTTTGTCTCTTTCCTTTCCGCATGGAACATACTAGAGCGAAATCAGGAAAGCTTTGGCATCTGCGCACAGTGAAACCACTATGCGTGAGATGGGGTATAGAGGAAAGGGTCCAGAAGACACCGACCACGGCACGCAGGCCTCCAGGCTGGGTGCGTGACCCTCTCTCTCCCTCGAGGAACTGAGATGCGCACTCCTAGGTGATCGTGTGAATGCCCGTTAGGTCCTAGGGAGGGTCAAGCTTACGTTCCAAGGGAAGCGGGGGACTGGCTATGTTTGGGGGAATCTCATCTTGTCTGTCATGCACCACTTCTTTTTTTTTTTTTGGCCAGTCCTGGGCCTTGGACTCAGGGCCTGAGCACTGTCCCTGGCTTCTTCCCGCTCAAGGCTAGCACTCTGCCACTTGAGCCACAGCGCCGCTTCTGGCCGTTTTCTGTATATGTGGTGCTGGGGAATCGAACCTAGGGCCTCGTGTATCCGAGGCAGGCACTCTTGCCACTAGGCCATATCCCCAGCCCCATGCACCACTTCTATGAGGCTTACAAATTGCTTCTCAAAATAGTGTCAAAAAAATATACCAAGTTGCCCAGCACCGGTGGCTCCTGCCCTTTCTCCTGGTTATCCCGGAGGCTGAGATGTGAGGACTAAGGTTGGAAGCCAGCCAGGGCAGGAAAGCCTATGAGACTTTTATCTCTAATTATCCAGCAAAACGCCGGAAGTGGAGCTGTGGTTCAAGTGGTAAAGCACTAGCCTTGAGCACAACAACTCAGGGACAGCATCCAGGCTCTGAGTTCAGATCCCAGGAGCAGTGCCCACGTGCAAACACACACACAGACACACACACACGATTAACTGGAATTGGGGCAGGCAATCCTCTAGATTGTGTCCTCTGGTCGGGGACTCTTGAGGACGCTTCGTAGGGGGTCTCCATGTTGGCACCAAATGTAAATGTGGGGAAGCAAAGCCAAAGCAAGATCGGGTTTGTCATCTAAGACCGTGGAGGCCCTTCGGAAGTCATTTATGGTGAAAGACCTCCGGTTCTGTGGATCATCCAGTTTACATGACCAAATAAACGCCTACTGCCCCACGCAGGGAGGGCAGGCTGAGCCGAGACAATTCTGTACGATCATATTTTTTAAAAAAATAAATGTATTAAATAGATCTGCTTGTAAAAGACAACACTTACTTTGTGTGTTCTGGCGTGGTGCTCACACCACAGGGACCCTCCTCGCCGGCTTCTGCAGAGGCGGGGCGGCTCGGGGTTCGGGGGTTCCGTGTGGCCGGGCGCGGCCGGGCGCGCCGCTCACCTGCTGCTGCGGGGCTCCGTGCCGCCCACAGGCACCTGCAGGGCCGGGGCCGCCGCGGGCCCGTCAGCCAGGCAGGCGGGCGAGTCCCGGCCCGTCGGGAGCCCAGACACACGGGGCGCCGGGGGAGCCAGGGAGACCGGGGACACCCACGCCCCGTGCCCACGCGCCGCGTGAAGCCCGGCCCTGCCCACGGGGCTAGTTTATTGGAACTAGGAGTCTCATGGACTTTCCTACCCAGGGTGGCTTCGAACCACGATTGTCAGATCTCGGCCTCCTGGGTAGTGAGGATGGCAGGTGTGAACCACCAGCATGGTACGGATAGAATACTCGTTTAGACCAGTCCCGTGAAGACAAGAGGATAAACTTCCCGTCTCTGCGAAAACCAGGATCCCAAGGAAAAGGAAAGACTCATGACTGGAAAGACTCAGAATATGCTGCAGTGCTGATAGCCTGCAACTATCTTGTGCCATGCGGAGCACTTGATCCTAGAGAGACTCCTCACCGCCCGACGCGGCCCTGTGGGACACGCAGGTGGCCTGAAGTGAGCCCTCCGACGTCTGCGGCTCCGTGGACGCTCCTTTGTGTGTCCAAGCTCTCTCCATGTAGAAGACCACTCCTCCCCCTCCCCCTCCCTCTCCCCTTCCCCTCCCCCCCTTCTACAGGTGCAAGCTGCACGCGCCCTTTGTACCTCACTATAATTTGCTTTTACTTTTTGTTAAAATACACGCTGTCCTTAAGCTTTTTGCCCCAAGGCTGGTGCCCTGCCTACCACGTGAGCCAAATCTCCCTTTCTGGATGTTTCGGTAGTTAATCGGAGCTAAGGGACTCATGGACTTCCTTGCCTGAGCTGGCTTCAAACCCCAGTTGTCAGGTCTCAGCCTCTTTGTACAGGCACGAGCCACTGGTGCGTGGCAATTGTGATTATTCTTAAGTAGCACAAAGCGTTTCAGTTTAGCGTATCAGTTTGTGAATACAATGCATCTTAATCTCTGTGTGTGTGTGTGTGTGTGCGCGCGCGTGCAGGGCCTGGGTACTTTCCCTAAGCTTTTTTTTGCTCAAGGATAGCTCTTTCGCACTCAGGGTACAGCTCCACTTCAGGCTGTTTGTTTTCTTTGTTTTCTTGGTAGCTAAACAGAGATGAAGTTTCACAGGCTTTCCTGCCCAAGCTGACTTTGGACCACGTTCATCACATCTCCACCTCCTGAATGACTAGGACTACAGGCATGAGCCACCTGCCTAGCATCGTATCATGTCTTAAAAGCTTATTTCTGATGGTTTTTGCTTTGAGCTGTTTATGTTGCATTTTAGAGGAGGATTTCATTAAATAACCTCGCTTCCTTTTTATCAAGCCCATTTAAATACCACAGTCACTGAACGCAATCTGTGGGATCATGGCAATCATTCTGCGAAAAGTGTTGCCCATGTTAGCATGTGTTCTTATTTGTTTTTGTGGTGGGTTTTGTTCAGATCAGGGAAGGGGTGAAGAGTTCAACCATCAGGCTAGGTTTTTTTTTTTTTTTTTTTTTCCTGTAGTCCCAAGTCCTAGAACCAGAACCTGTTCCTACAAATGTCTCCAAGTCCCACCTCTTACAACAACAACTGTAGGTTGAATTCTCCCTGTATACAGACCAATTAAGGAACAGGATCGGCTGGGGGAGATTGAACCCAGGGGCCTGCTCAGGGCTTGGGAACTGAGCAAGCTGGCTGTTCACAGTGATTGAAGACACAGGTTTAACAACGAAACACGCCAGCCAGGACCAGCTGGTCTCCTTCTGAGTTCACTAATTGTGTTTATTGTACACACAGTCTACCTGTGTCTTTGAGGCCTGGGATCGTTAAGCAGGAAGGGCACAGCCTCCTTTGGAGAGAGGTTGCTCCTGCCATTCAGGTGGCGGGGTGCGGATAACAATCCCCCTGCCTAACGGCAGCCCTTCCCAACATGCTCGCGAGGACAAAGCCACGCTCCACTCGCACAACACCTGCGCCGCTAGCACGTCCCACACAACGTGGGAGTGGAGATGGAAAGCCACGTGTGACGCGTATCAGTAGCCCACCAAAGGCCACGGTGTGGGAAGAAGTTGTCGTGCAGGGGGACGGCACGGGCGTCATGAACCGAGAGAGGGAGGGTGAGCCATTGCAGTCATCATATTCAATGGACACGGGGGAAAATGGAAGCAGGAGACTTGAGGAGAGGAGGGGGGTCTGGGTGGCTGGAGGGTGGAAGGCGGGACATGGATAGAGATGCGTTGGGCTCAGAAACTGATCGGTTGAATCGACATTCCTTTGTACAACGACTGAGAGATAATAAGCTGCACACTGGTGGTCCATGCTGTAATCCTGGCTGCTCGGGAGGCTGAAATTTGAGGATCAAAGTACAAAAGCTATCCAGCAAAGAAGAGTGCGTGAGCATTATCCCGAATGAACCCCCAGAAAGGCCACACAGGGAGGTGGCTTAAGTGGTAAAGTGCCAGCCTTGAGCAAAAGGGCCAAGCAAGAATGCATGGCTCTGAGTTCAAGCCCCAGTACTGGCACAAACGAAAAAGAATTTTTAAGGAACCTCTGTCTTCTGAAACATAAAATGTACATGTGTGAATCCACAGGGCTGGGCATCTGTGGGTCTGCGGGAACACGTGGCCAACCTAATTCATATTATAAAGCAATTGCCCTAGAAGTGAGCGGAACAGAAGGAATTAGGAACACACACACACACACACACACACACACACACACACACACACTGTATTTCTGGGCACCTATGGTTCACGCCATAATCCTATATACTCAGGAGGCTGAGATTGGAGGATCAAGGTTTGAAGCTAGCTCCAGCAGGAAAGCACATGAGACTCTTATTTCCAACTAACCAGCAAAAAGCAGGGAGAGGAGCTCTGGCTAACATGGTAGAACTTTACCCTTGAGCACAAAAGCTCAGGGACAGTGCCTAAGCTGACCCAGGACTGACACAAAAAATAAAAATCCGTACCGGGTTACACTCACTTAAATTATTACAAAGTCCCCTGGAAATTTTCTCAAGAGACTCCTAGAGACTCAAAGATGTCAAAGTTAGATAAAATGGTCTGTATTCTGCAGTAGTCAGTGACCACTACATCCTAAACATTTCTCCTATTATTTCTTTCTGTCAACTTCATAATTGTTTTTACCTGTGTTGTATGGCTTAAATCTGGACCACACATTACCATAATGATAGAGTATAATAAGTTTTGATGCAAATTAATTACCATATTCATATTATATATATACACACAGAAGTATGTACATAAATACATTGTTATCTATACGAACGCATAGAGTAGATGCAAATTACTAAATGTGCATGTGAGCAGTTGCCATTTTTTCATAAGAAGCTAGAACTCAGGCCTCATCTGTGTAAAACTTATCCTTTGTGTTTCTTGTAATTTCATGTTCACTGTCAATATGCCTTCACAAAGTCGACTGTGAACATTTAAGTCAAGTAAATGGTCTCATTCTGGGGTATGTTTATCTCTATTGATCCTTTCAATAGAAATCACCAGGTGTATTATAGGTTGCTCAGGTTGCTCCATGGACAGAATAAAAGCAACTGATCTTCTTGGAAGCCCCTAAAAATATGGTCTGCAAATAAAAGATTCCAACGTCTTAAAAGACATTTCTGGAACTTAGTTTTTGTTCTATTTTAATTTCTGAGGCACCATGCTCGACTGGTAATTAATGATATTAATGAAAACCTTATATTTTGGCAAAGAGCAATAGGGAGCCGAAACCAACTCATAATAGCTCACAAGAAACACCTACTAAATTTTCAGTAGTTTTGTGAACTGTTTATTAAACTCTGCCATTGTGAAGCTCAAGTTATAAGTACTTAAAACCAAAGGAATTATATTAATTGATGTTCAGTAGTGTGTGATTTGCATTTGGCTGTACAGGGAGTATTTATATCCTAGACATCAGGAAACACCACAGATCAGAGCTGGAATTATTACTTTGTTGACTGCTTAGACTAAAGAAAGTGAGGAAGAAAATGTCTAGAATGCATGTTAAATCTAAGCATGTGTTACATTGTGAAATAGCACAGTAAACTGAGGAAATGTTTTTTCAATGTTCAGAACCCATTTTCCAATTCAGAAGCAAGCTCAAGCCTATTGCTAAGGACGGAACCGTGAGAGTACTAATGAATGTCTTCTACAGTGTCATTCTTTCATCTGGCTCACTGGCACTGGCATGAAAATATCAACTGATTTTCATGTCAGAATCACATTTGTACATCAGGTATACAATGCTAGATTGTATGGGACAACATAACTTAAGCAAAAAACAATAAAGAAACCATCCCGAACAATCAAATGGAGTTTATGGTAAATACTGTTTATTTTGTGGCTGCTTTAAAATTTCATACAGTATATGATTGATAATAACCGTGTGTATACAGGAATTCATTTTTGTTCTGATGAACTAATGATTAAACCTTTGCCAGAACTTCACTTTCTAACTATCATTATTAGTTTTTTTTTTTCTGATTATGTGAAAGTTACTGCCAATCAAAAGGAGAACCATTTGCTTAAACATTGTTCCACATGGGAAGTGTGTGTATTTACAGAAACAAGGGTTCCAGTTAAGAAAAGAATTTCTGTCATGTACCAATGGCTCACACCTGTCATCTTAGCTACCCAGGAGGCTGAGATCTGAGGATTACAGACCAAAGCCAGCCTGAAAATCTGGGAGATTCTGATCTCCAATGAACTTCCAAAAAGGGAGAAGTGGAGCTGTGGCTCAAGTGGTAGAGCACTAGCCTTGAGCCAAAAAACTCAGGGACAGCGTTAACATCCTGGGTTCAAACCCCAGGACTGGCAAGCACAAAAACTAATTTTTTGAAGGCAAGTGTTGTGGTCCATGCCTGTAGTCCCAGCTACTTGAGAGGCAAAAGCAGAAAGATCACAGTTCAATGTAGCATGGACAAAATTATCAGGAGACTCTGCAAGCATGGCTCAAATGGCAGAGAAGACACATACTGAGTGCAATCCCTAATACCACAAAAAAGAAAGATGAGAGAGAGACATATGTGTATATACGTACGTGCATACATACGCACATACGTACATACATACATTTACATTTGTCTGGTGATAGCTACCAAAAGACAATTCATCAAAATGTGCTTTACAAAGGGCTCACTTCGCTAACAGCATTCTAATATTCTCGGTCATCAGGAATTGTTGTCCATGTACGTCATCTGAATTATACCATCTTTTCCACACCCACCCCTAGTTTTGCTTTCATAAGCTTTAGTTATTCGAGGTCAATCCTGGTTGAGATATATGAAATGGAGATTTCATAAATCACATTTCTAAACGGCTGGCATGCTGAGTAGAATGATTAAACCCTGAGCCCTTCTGGCCCATCACCCAGATTGGGAACCATCCTCTATCCCACCGATCCAGGCCGTACTGACGTCCACCTCTAGTCATTTAGTAGTTGTCCTGGTTTTCAGATCAATGGTCCCTTGTCCTGCAGGTTTGTGGACAGGAAACCCTCATTTGACTTAACAACAACTCCAAAGATAAGCATAGGATGTTTGGAATTCTGAGGTGCCAATGAAAAACCAGTAACCTCTTCTTTAATTTGAGTAAAACAAAAAAGCAATACAGTATTTGAGATAGAAACTACATTTGCATATTTTATTATAGTGTATTATTAAGAATCGGGCTGGCCATGTAACTCAGCGGGACAGCTCCTGCCTTGTATATTTAGTAGGTTTTTAGTTTCCAACACTGAAAAAAGTATTCTATCATCCGTGATTGCTGTTAATCTCACTGTGTCTGATCTATAAAATACAACTTATCATAAGCATGATAGTATTGGAAAAACATATATATGTTTAGTGTGTGTGTGTGTGTGTGTGTGTGTGTGTAGTTTCAGGCACACATTAGGGATCTTGGAACATCCCTTTTGAATAAATTGGTACTACTGTCTATTCTTCTCTAAAAATATAATGATGTTATAGGCCTCATTATCTGTATAAGGATCTTTGCCCTACAGTTTTGCATTATTTTTGAATACACGCAACTTTATACACTTGTTTTTCACAAGAATTCCAGCAGGGATGCCGCAACATAGTTGGTGTCTTGCTTATTCCCAGGAGCTCAGAATAGAGGGTCACCATTGGGGCATGGCCAGGAGCGCCTCCTCCTCTCTGCGTGGTACAGAACCAGGCCACCCAGGAAGGGGTGACAGTCAAAAAAAAAAAAAAGAAATGTGCTATAGCAATGAAATTATATTTAAAAATAACCAAAGCCACCGTGAGAGGAATGACAGACGAGATCTAGGTAGTGCCTGGTGAGCGAGGTATTGCTCCAGAAACCAGGAACTGAGGGGCTAGCACTTCCAGAGTGCAAAATAAGAACACAGTGACATTTCTAGCATTTTTGTTTCCTAGTGGGACAGCTAGAAAGAGGCTTGGCCCTAGGAATGTCTGCCATCCTGCAGCGCGTGAAGGGATGGGCGACCTGCAGTCCTGCTCCTAGGGCGCTGATAAAGCTTCGGAGAACATAAAAAGAATTCCTGCCTGCAGTGCTGTGTCCCCATCGCCCCCGTCTGTCAGATCCCGGGCGGGGAGGGCCAAGCCAGCCTGGTTCTCGGTCCAGCGCAGCCTCTGCTTCTGTAAACCACGCCTTGCCGGAGCCTTCCCGTGCCCCGGGCTGCTCGTCCACTGCAGCCGCGGAGCTGTGATGGAGACCACGCAGCCTGCAAAGCCTAGTCACTCTAGCCCTTTGAGGGAAGTGTCTGCGCGCCACTGCTCTGGAGGAAGCCACGCCACCGGGAGAGTCCCTTCGGGTTTCCTCTTTCTTGTGGTTCCGCAGGGGTAGGGGGCGCGATTGAACGCATGGCTGGCCTCACTGTGTTGACGGGATGCCTGCTCTAGGTCACGGGGAACGAATCTGCTCACGCGTTCTAGGGGGAGAGATGCAGATGTTTATAGTGAGATGGGACTCGGTGTCGCGTCCCAGGTGGAGTGAGACGCCTGAGGAATCGACTCCTGCTGGCCGGGGGCAGCCAGAGCGGGGGGCTCCGGCCTCACGAGGCAAATGGCCATCCCTCACCTCTCACTTCCTTCCAGGACCCCGGGTCCTGCCGTGTCTGCAAGGAGATAGCCCACGGCTGGCCACGCGGGTCCCTGCGGGGCGTGTGGGCAGTGAGGAGGGCACCGGTTCGGGCGACGGCGGGCCCGTTTTCTCCTTTTCACCAGTGACTCCTGTCCACCGACTCTGTCCGGTACACCAAGATCTCAGCCCAGCCCTTCCGGAAGCATCTCTCCATCCTCAGGACCCGCTGAGCAGGTCCTGCCAGGGAGACTGAGGCTTTCAGCCATGACGGTCCCTGGAACGAGGTGCTCCCGCCATCCTGAGTCCGCCTGGCTTCGAAGGCGGCTGCGCTGGGGACTGAGGGTGTCGGGGATGGAGAAGGCCGACGGAGCCATGTGGAGGAGCCACCGTTACCCAAGGCCTCGGGGGAGGGCGAGGCCGCTCACCCCCCGCTGCTTCCCACCCACCACACTGCCGGCGCCAGGTGGTTTGCTCTAGAAAAGTCTCAGTCCCCTCCTCTGTGTGTCACAGCCCTCGAGAACAGTTGAGAACTGCACCTCCTGGCAACTGAGAACATGCTCGTCAGAGTCACTCACCGTCCGTCCGTGTGAGGGTGAATCCGGGCACTGGTTTGGAATTCCTCTTGCTTAATGGCGGAACCCCGCGGGCCGGGCTCTGAGACCCCACGCGATGGCTTGCAGTGGCTCGACTCTGAGCGAGTGTCCTGCCCTCTCAGAACCTCTGTCTCTTACCCTGTACCGCAGGGAGACCAAGGCTAATACAGTGAGGTCGAGCTTACGAGGCGGCTCTGTACGATGTCTGGCATCTAGCAGGCTGCCCAGAATGCTGCCCAGAATGCTCATATCGGCGTAATTCACATGAAAGGACCCATAGCATTGAGGTTGTGTTAGGAGCTCTGGAGAGCAGCCAGCTGCGTGGCCCCTGGACACAGATGGCACTGCCAGGCAGCGTGGCGAGCAGCAGGCCCATCTGGAAACCCAGATCATTTGCTCTGTTTGTGCTTCATTCTTGGCTCCTGGCTGCTGACCTGGCCCCGCACGCCAGAAGAGCAGCAGCCATGCACGAGACCGTGTGTGCATCCTACCACGCTCCCTACCAACGGTGACCTCCATTTCCACCCGCACCCATGTCCCGATGGGCGGCCCCGGCCGCACACGTTGCTCCTTTCGTGGTTTCACAAAGTCCACTGTTACTTCGGCCACGAAGCTTTACAGCAAGGCCTTTCGTTCATAGGTAGCCACCCCACCAAGATGAGTAAAACCTCTAACAGCGACTTTGACCCTAAATGCACACAGCTTCTGTTCCTCTTACCCCAACCAACACCTTGCTCCTTGAGTTCCCCTTCTCCTCATTGGCCAAGAATTGTTCATCCGCCAAGAACTTAGTGTGTTTATGCTTCTTCTGTTTGTTTATCATGTATACAAAGGGAAGGGTAGTACTACTTACCACAAGAATTCCACAAGAGTAAATTCTAAGCCTTGCTTGAAGCTACACAGAGGAGAACTGATTGTTTAAATAAAATACGCTTGCACTTCTGATGAAGATGACTGCTTTGTGTGCCCATTTGTGGCCATCGCAAATAACAACCTCTAAGAGAAGCAAATGAGCAACAGTAGAGTTCCATTTCTTATCCACCTACAAAGCCCATTCTGCAGGACGATATGGATCAGTAAAAGGGAACCAGACCAACTAGAACCAACAACGTGTTCTAACGAATGCTGTGCTGGCAAAGGCAGACAGACGGCTGTGTGAGTAGCACTTACCCATTTCCTGCTAGGCCTGGCATCACTGATCACGGAGAAAATTCCCCGCCCAGCTCTGCAGGGCTACCCAAGAAGCTTCACAAACTCCAAGTTCTTCTCCGCTCAGCCCAGCATCAGGGCTGGCCGTGGAAAACCTGATACTCCAGCTCGGGATCCAGTCTCCAACCCAAGCTTCCCACAGCTTCTATGAGGTTGCCATGAACGTGAAAGTAGGGATTTAAATTCTAAACTTCCACACCAGGCTTTTGCTCACACCATATAGTAATCAGCTTTCTATCCACTACAATGAAATAACAGAGACAATTAAGAAAAGAAAAATATTCTTTTTTGGCTCACAGTTTTGGAGACTTTGTTCATCTTCTCTAAGCATGATGGGAGTCTACATGAAAAATGGTCTACTGTTCATTCCAGATACTTTGTGAGAAGTAAATATGACTTTGCAACGTGGTACTCGGCTTCTCCTCTATTCAGAGATAATTTGCTATTAACTGACATTCATTTGTTTTGTAGTAATATATATGAACATGCTAGAATCCAAATGGGTACATACAAGATACAGTCATCATGGAAGGTAATTCAACATTAACAAATAAAAGCATGCTGGGAATTGAACTTGGGGCTTCCTGCATACTAGCTACTCTAGCACTGAGCCAATTCTCATCTCCATGATACTTGGTTTTGAACTGAAATTATTTCCGTGGTTTGAATTTAAGGAGAAGAACTTCTAAGAGGCTGGACATGGTATACACCTACAATCCCAACTATTTCAGGGGTGGCAGTGGAGGGAAGCGGGGAGGATATTTGAAGCCTAGGCCAAGGCTAGCCAGGCAAAAACTCTACCACAAATAAAAACTAGCTGGGCTACAGTGGTCAATGCCTGCAGTCCTAGCTACCTAGGACAACAGGAAGCCGAGAGTGGGAAACACTGTGATTCAAGGGCCCTGTGATTGTGGCAGACAAGTTCACAACCCAAAGTTGGGCACAATGGCATGGACCTATCATCCCAAACTACATGGGAGGTAAGACTGGGAGGATCATGATTCTAGGCCAACCCGGGTGACAAATCTACAAGAAGCTGGTGGCTCACATCTGTAATCCTAGCTCCTCAGGAGGCTGAGATCTGAGGATTGAGGTTCAAAGCCAGCCCAGGCAAGAAAGTCCATGAGACTCTGCTCTCCAATAAACTACTCAGAAAATGCCAGAAGTGGTGCTGTGGCTCAAGTAATAGAGCACTGGCCTTGAGCACAAAGAAGCTCAAGGATGGACCCCAGGCCCTGAGTTCAAGTCCCCGGGACAGGCAAAGGAAGGAAGGGAGGGAGAGAGGGAGAGAAGGAAAGAGAGAGAGAGAGAGAGAGAGAGAGAGAGAGAGAGAGAGAGTATTTCCACAGAGGGAAGCTAAACAGGGTGGCACATGCCTGTGACCCCAACACCCTCAGGAAGTTTGAAGTTAGTTACTCACCTGGGTGGACAGAGAAACTCTGTCTGCCCTCCTTGCCCACCCAGGCAAAAACAGGACTGGAACTGTGGCTCAGCAGTGTCCCGTTAGCCTACCAAGTATGAGGCCCTGAAGTGAACCATGTATCATAATTTCTTTAAATAACTTTCCATGATACCTTTGAAGTATTCCTTAGCATTGTGAGTATAGTGATTCTATTTCCTCTCAGCATATCTAAGTGAATGGTGATGGATATTTGCCTTGAGGGGGGCTTTGTCTAAACAAGGGGTCCATCTCTTCCAACTAACACAAAAGGAGACTTTCTGGGGTCTAGGAAGAACTTGTAAGCAAGGCTTTCATACTCCAGGAAGGAGAGCCGGGACATGCTGTTTCCTTGCCTTTGGACACTCTTGGATTGGATATGATACTGAATGAACCGCATCATTTTGTTCCCAGAGCTAAGTATGAAATCCACACAGAAGACAGAAGGTAAAATCAACCCACTGCTTGCCTTATCATTGGAGGACTAGTTTTTTTTTTCTGATATTATAAATTATAAGTTTATTTGAGTTAGAATTTCTCTTACTTACAACTCAGTCTTTTCCAGTTTTGTGCATATGTACTTGGGTTGGAGATGGGTGCCAGTAATCTGTAATCCTAGCTACTTGGGAGACTGAAATCTGAGGATCGCGGTTCAAAGCTAGCCCAAGCAGAAAAGTCCATAAGAGTCTTTTTGCTCAGTTTAATTTTATTTTCAAGGTGATGTACAGAGGGGTTACAGTTACCTACATAAGGGAGTGGATACATTTCTTGTCAAACTTGTGGCTCCTTCCCGCTTTTTCTCCCATCTTCCCTCCCCCTGCCCCCTGAGTTGTACAGTTAATTTCCAACATATTGTCTTGTGAGTATCGCTCTTGCATTTATTTCCAATTAACTATTACAAAGCCAAAAGTGGGGCTGTGGCTCAAGTAGAAGTAGAATGCCAAGTTTGAGAGTAAAAGCTAAGGGACAGCATCCAGGCCCTGAGCTCAAGCTTTAGTACTGGAACACAGAGAAAAGAACCGTGTTGGAGTTGTGAGACAATGTGCTGTGGTCCCTTACAGTCGGAATCCTTCCCACATTGAAATGGCCCGGTTGGAGGTACTTCACAGCTGGTGATAGGAACAGTCCAGCGAAGACCGCTGAGCACGCCAAAGAGCTGTCAAAGAGCTACCACGAGAGCCTCAGGAAATGTTCGGAGCAGAAGTGTTGCTCACCTCCTTGCCTTACCCTCAACTCTGTCGGATTGTCTTTCTCCATGTTAGTCAAGTCAAGAACTAGCACCGCTTGAAGTGCTTGCCTAGTACAGACGTGAGCTAAGCTCCCCAGAATGACATTCCCCCCGCCCTCCAAGTGCACTCCATCATGTTGAATGGTGACAGTGGATGACGATGACGTCACATGACTTGTGAGCGCCATCAACTGTGTTATTCTACTGCTAAACTATAGTGAGGTTAAGCAATGTGTCCGGAGAGTTCCAGTATCATACCAGAGTCTGCAGAGGGTCAAAAGGTCAAACAAAAACAAGAAAGTGTGTTTGTCTTTAATGATGAAAAATATAATCTAAAGAGATTCAGATTAACACACCAAAACTCACCTATTAATACCATAACGTTTTGTGGAACACAATGTCATGATACCAAATAAAAGAAAGATGCAGGAGAACTTGGAGATAGTTCATCTTCATAAAATATGACCTTCTTAGTATTGCCAAGGTCAAAGAGACCCAGGACAAGCTGCTTAATCTAAAGTTAGGTTTGTAAAGTTAGTTTCTCTTCATTGTTCTAACTCCTCCCTTTCTTGCCTATCTGTCACTTTTTTATTCATCTGCCGTTCCTTCAACTTCAAATCCTCGGCACATATTTAATAATTGTCCTAGAAGAAAATGTCACGCAGAGCAAAAAGTAGGAGAGATATAGCAGCAAAGATTCACGACCCCCGTTCTCCAAGCTAATAGGTTTCTGAATTTCGGTCTTGAATTGTGCCTCCTTAACTTGGCTTCTTTATGGCTTTATGGTCAGTGGTAGTTGGATGGAACAGATGTCTTAGTTCACATCTCCCCAGTCAAATGTTACAAAAGAGTCAAATATTTCCTTACTCCCTGCTGCCCCTAGTCTTCAGATATTCTCCTTTCTCTGAAATTTTTCTGGAAGTTTTTGTCTTCTTATGGGTAAGATGCCCCTACCAAAGAAAGTTCCATGATACACTAGGGTTTTGACTAATGTGTGAATTGAATGCTCAAGGTTGAGAAAGTAAATTCTCATCTCTCACCAAATTAATAGATTTGTCAATCTACTGGCAAATAGTAAGGAATTTTAGATTCCAAACCACCTCTAGAAGCAGGCATTGTAATTGTCCCCTGGGCATTCAAGTGACAATACTGTACGGCCTCCAGAACTAATGACACTTAACAAAACCAAAGTAAAAACACTGTCATGGAAACAGGAATAGGGAATAACATAGTTTTAATCTTTTAATAGGAAATAGAGTAAATTTCAAGTCAGAAGAAAAGAGCACAAACTTTTTTGTTTTGGATGAGGCACAAGTGCAAAAGAAGCATTTGTGGGACGAGACAGTGTTACTGAGTGCCACTAGGATGAAAATGGCATCGTTTAAATCAACTCTCACCTACCTCATTATCCCTTTATCATTTCCTGAAAAACAGTGGTTTTCTTTTCCCTGAAAACTATCCATTCCGTGCGTTTTGCTTTTCTCTAGGGGTCACTTATTTACATGTTGTCACCTCTGCTCAAAGGTTTAACTTTAAGAGAAGCATGATGAAATTCTGCACTGGAGCCCAAATCCATCCATTCATCCTGACTCCAACTCACCAATTAGCAGACGGATGGTGTGATCCTAGAACTTAACTAGGAAGATAAGTTGAAAGACTATTTGCATTGGAAGGTGAGTTTTTCTCCACAAACACTGCTCTTAGAATGCTTTCCATCTCCAGCGCTGAAAACGAAAGAGATCAATTCTATTACATCCTTGCGCCACCCATGTCTAAGGAGTCTGAGTTTGTTTTCCCAAACAAACAAAGTTTGAGTATTGTTAATCACAATTGAGTTCTTTAAACACTGGGGATTATATTCAACTCTGTCTACACTTCCCATACAGAGTCTCAATCCATTTCGGCCGCTTGCTTGGTGAACTGACCGTAGTGGCTTCTAAGAATGCTTCCAGAGGCCTGGAAGAGGATCAGGCCTCTGACTGGAGAACAACCCTCAGGCCGCAGACGGCAGACACCCCAGCCCTCCACCCCTAGTCTCAGGCCACACTTGCTCTGGACTATGTCCTTGCAGTTGACATGTGTGGTAGGGAAGAGAAGGAAGAGTTATAGGAGCTCATAAAAGAAGAAGACTGACCCGCAACGGAAGGGTCAGGAGAGGCCTGCAGCAAACAGCCTGGTAACTAAGGTGTGCTGAACTACACCGAGTGCTAGAGGAAGACCGGAGGGGAGCTCTCCAGCACAGGAGAAGCCTGTTTGCAGGCAGCGGCACCGGAGGCTGGCCAGGACCAGACGCTTCCCATACCCAGGTAGCATTGTCACCTTCCGCCTCTTCTCTTCACCTTCCTTCCTTCCCAGAGCACGTTTTCCCTTTGATTCAAGAGCAGTGTTACATAACTCGTATACTTTCCCCCCCCCATTGGTGATTCTTGGCCCTGGGGCTCTGTTTCTTATACGCTCAGTGTTTTGAATATGGCATCTTAATCTAACTTAGCTCTCTTCTTCCAAAGCTGCATTCACCTCATAAGAAGCTTAACAGACAGAAGAGCCGGCCTGCAAGTTCACTGCCATGCCACAAAAAAACGCGACTATGGCTTTCCTCTGCGTCCAGGGGCTTGGAGGGACCGCGGAGCTCAGGTTCTTATGAACCACTTGGAATTCTGGAGCTGGTTTGGTTCTGGGCTCTCGTGAACTCATTTCAAACTGTGGACAGACCCATCTTTTGAGCTAAAATGAAAGCAAACTGAATCAGAACTCTGAAGATCAAGGACATGAAGGACAGATTGTTGTCTAGCTTATGGAAAAAAATCACAAAACTATTAGAAAAAACTGGGCGATTAGAATAAACTTATACAAATTACCCACAAGTAAGCAGATTGTGTCCAACAGCAAGGAGCAGTCTGCAGGGTCAGCAGGAAGAAGGGCCTGGAGAGTGTGCACCGGGCTCTCACCTGCTGGCAGCGGCTCTGACATCCACGCCGGTGCCTGAGCCCCGGGGCTTTGTGCTGACCACCAGAGTGTTCTGATCTTGGGGCATGAAGAGACATGTGTGTGGAGGTTTTAAAGCAGCCTTTATTTAGTTTTCCCCCGTGGGCCTTCTAATTTAGAAGTTAAAAATGACAGTGATTATGCCTGGGTCTTTCCAAGTCTCTTTCTGCACTCAACTTTTGGAGGAAATGGAGGCTCGGGGCTTCCCAGAAATCGAACCATGGACCCTGTGCATGGAGGCATTGTTTCTTTTTTTTTTTTTTTTTTTGCCAGTCCTGGGGCTTGGACTCTGGGCCTGAGCACGGTCCCTGGTTTCTTCCCGCTCAAGGCTAGCACTCTGCCACTTGAGCCACAGCGCCACTTCTGGCCATTTTCTGTATATGTGGTGCTGGGGAATCGAACCCAGGGCCTCATGTATATGAGGCAGGCACTCTTGCCACTAGGCCATAGCCCCAGCCCGAGGCATTGTTTGATTCTATGTGTTTTACTAAAATTAAGAAACTTCATGCTCAGATTCCGTATGGACTCATACGAAGACAGAAAGTCTGTTTGAAACAAAACAGATTTGTCCTCTTTCATAGCATTAAGGAATATCTGAGCTAGGTGCCGTGGCTCAGGGCTGTAAGCCCAGCTACTACCTAGGCAGAGGTTGAGAGGATCATAGTTTAACGACAACCCAGGATGAAAGTTAGCGAACCTCATCTCAAGAGACAAAACCCTATCTTAAGAAATGACCCCTCTCAAAAGACAAGCTGTCTGTAATTCCAAAGTCTGAGGCCAGCCATTCAAAAGGTACTCAACACTATCTGAAAAAAACACACAACAACCTGAAGTTAATAAAAGGCTTTGTGGGTGTGTGAAGTGGCAGAACACTCGCCTAGCAAGCAAAACACCAAGCCCTGAGTACAGAGAGAGAGAGAGAGAGAGAGAGAGAGAGAGAGAGAGAGAGAGAGAGAACAGTCTGAAGTTATACTCATTATTAAATTATAGGGTACAAAGTGTCATACAAATAAAATACAATCTTTGTAAACCTTTTGTAGTTACGAGATTTAAAGGGCGTTTTTATTTTGCTCTTAACCTTCCATGCATATCTTGCTGTCATATCATCATAGGATTCCACTTCTCACGTTGGAAGATTTCTAACTTCTGCAATGGAAAAACCAGCATCAAACCCACCCTCTCCGGATCTCATCATCTGATTTCCTATTCCGGTCCTCAGGGTAAGGGGAACTCTAACTTGATCATAAATCCTAAACATAAAAAGATAGAAATCCTCAAACAAAGATGGGGACAGGCGGTACCTGAGTAGCTAAGATCACAAATGTGAGGTACCAGCACCTGACACAGTTCTCAGTTCTCACCGTTCCACAGTTCTGGATTTTATTCCAGCTTTCAGCCGTGCAGGGAAATTACAGAATTAGATCCCACTGAATCTTGCAGAATCGGCTGAAATTACAAGCAGTGTGCCAGCCAGAACAAATGAACGCTCACTAACTTGCTTTTCATTCCTGCACATTTTCTCCTCACGGACCTCTAAAACATGTTGGCCGGAGGCTCAGCGTTGGAAAATACACTCTACTGCTCTGGAAAAGATGGAGAACCTCATCTTTACGTGGTATAGTAATCACCTAGCATGTAATTTACTCTTCTCTCTACGCGGATGATGGCGGTTAATGAGTGTCGTGCACAGCTTTGGAACGCTAACCAGATCCCCACGTCTGAGCACACGTGGGTCTGCGTGCACGCTCTGAACCGATGTGTGTCTCTCAAGTGTTGAGGAAAGAAAAGAAGCGACTGACAATTCCCTTCCTGCTTGAGGAAGGAACGAGTCAGACAGAAGCGGGCCGGCGGAACCAAAGCCACTATCCCTGGAAGTTCAGGTCTCAGCCTGAGCTGGGCTGAAAGGAAGCTGGGAGGGCTACGGAGCGTGCCGGGAACGCGCGCTTTGGGGCTGGTCCTCCCGCAGCCCCCAGGCCCGCATGGCGGCCTGCAGTCACGGAAACGCTGGTGGACGAGGATGCCTCGTCCATTGAGCCTGCTCCCCTACCCACCCGCCGCGCTCGATGGTCCTCTTAACGCCCCCTCCTCCCACGAATGCCGGGTCCATAACTGGCCTGCAGAGAGAGGCTGACGTTATGGCTGCTTTTCACGTCCTGAGGTTGTTACTTGGAGACACCAGTTTGTTGGTGTGGAACTCTAAGCGGCTCAGATCACACAGGTTGTCACCCGAGCCATCTCCAGCTTCAACCTGGCTGATAGTACGGCCGGTGAAGCGTCGAGAAGGGAGGATTTGCTGCAGACCACTTCCTAGTCCTTCGTTAAGTGCCAAAGCCTGCCTCTGGCCACTCACCATCTGCTGGACAGGGAGGGAGCAACCAACAGAACCTCATTTCTGTCTGTCCCGGGCAGCGTGGCAGAGCAGGAGCCATGGCAGGGCAGCTGTCGCCGTCTGTTTCCGTCTGTGGGTCCAACACCAGAGGGAGGAAGCTCACGGCCGTTCGGGTGGACTTCCCCCCCTTAAACAGCAGGTGCCTGGCGAGTCTGCAGTCTTCTTATTTTTGTTAGGAATATAGTATTCCACTTTTACTGGCGCAGCAGTGATGATGTCACGAGGCTGCTAAGAACTTACGAACTCCTAAGGTGTAACCATAATGTAGACAATGGCACAAACTATTTGTGTTCTTCTGGAGGAAGAATTGAATCCAAAAGTCTTGAAGCCCCAGTTCTGGGATAAACCCCACCAGGTCCTCCTTCCAAGGACAAGCTATGGCCTATTTTCCTTTTTGACTTCCAAGGATGAGAAGTTCACAAGCTGTTTAGACAACCTGCTTCCTCTGTGTGGATGCCGTGCCGGGCATCAAACCCAGGACCTCACACCTGCTGTACTGACATCTCCTGCCCCGTTTCCTTTTTGCGGGTATTGTTGGGGGTGGGGGGCGGGTTGGGGTTTTGCTTTTCTGATGGAGCCTCACACTTGCTAGACAAGAGCATCGTCATTTGAGCCCCTCTCGCAAATAGGGTATGACTGTTTGCCTGAGGTCAGCCTGGACGTCTATCCACCTGTTTACACTTCTCATGTAACTGGGATGAAAGGTGTACCCGCCACATTGAGTTTTTTAGATAGATTTAGATAAGGCCTCATGAACTTTTTACTTGGCCTGGCCTTGAACATTGATCCTCCCAATCTTCACCACCCAAGTAGCTGATAGTACAGGTGTGATAGTTCAAGTTTTGGCCAGTGCTTCTGTCTGTCTTAACCCAATTTCTGAAAAATACAGGTCATTTTGTCATTTGCATATATATATATATTTTAAATTTGGCCTTTTCTGCTTTGGATTGAAATATCTACAAGCGGTTCAATTCATGTGCTATTCCAATGTTCAAATAACCTTACAATTTTCTCGTATAATAGTCTCAAGTTTTTACATGCAACTTGTAAGAATGAGAAATTAATACTGAATCCTGTCTTAAGGAAGAAATAAAAATTTTTTAGGTATCTTCACTTGTAGAAATGCATCTAATTATAATATTTTTTAAAAGGCAAGCTTGAAGACTAAAATGATTTCAAGTGCTGTATATGTCAGAGTTGATTAGTGATTCACATGCGTTTCTTACTTAACAAGTGCTATTGAGTACCTATTAAATACCAAGCAGCCTTCTAGGCAAAGAAATGACATGATCTCGGTTCCAAAAAAGACTCATTTTTCTCTTGGGAATTAAATTCTTGTGGGTTTTTTTTTTTTTTGCCAGTCCTGGGGCTTGAACTTAGGGCCTGGGCACTGTCCCTGAGCTTCTTTTGGGTCAAAGCTAGCACTCTACCACTTGAACCACAACACCACTCCGGCTTTTTCTGTATATGTGGTGCTGAGGAATCGAACCCAGGGCTTCACATCCGCTAGGCAAGCACTGTACCACTAGGCCACATTCCCAGCTGAGGAATTAAATCCTAACTGTGGGGCACACACCTGTCACCCCAGCTACGTGGTAGGCAGAGGTAGGGGAACAACTTGGGCCTGAGGCCAGACTTGGCAAATATGGGAAGACGCTGCCTGGAAAATGATGAAAGCAAGAAGGACTAGAGGTGTGGCTCAAGTGGTAGCCCACCTGCCTAGCCATTACGAGGCCCTGAGTTCACACCCAGGTAAATAAATGCTCTAATGCTCTAATGAAGGATAGCCACTGTTAGCCCTTACTATTAAGTTATATTATTCATACTATGCTCCTAAAACTCAAAAGACTTCAAAATTTTAACGATTTTGAGCAGCAGTGTGAGGTCACAAAGAGAAAATTCCCACGGCTGATGTCATGTGACCGGCAGCAGTCAGAACAGAGGTGGACTGCAAGGACGCACGTGAAACAGAGTGAATTGCGTGTGTCGACTTGGGCCCGTGCCCAGGGATATCTCATTAGGGATTGTCACATATTCCAATACTCAAAACAACTGAAAGCCCAAACACATTTAGCTCCAAGCATTTTAACTGCAGGACCGTTAACATATCCCCTATTCATATGATAAAATAGAATACTTTAGCACGATTTAGTCCATAACCGTACCACTGAGTCAGAAAGCGGGTTGATATTTTGCATCGGAACCTCTCTATTCTATAATTTTTTTGCAGCTCAGAGTAAACTATCTTCTCACAACAAGGCCAACTCCACCAAGTCTCTTTTTCTTAGGCCTGGGTTCAAGAAACCAAGATTGTATTTAGGAAATGGATCAATAAGCTCCTGGGCACCTGCTGGTTCTCTTGAGATTGTTGAGTCACGCCAAGACACCTAGCCCAGAACCTCTACCGGCCTCCCCCACCCCTCTCCGGCACGCATCAAGCCTGGCTTGGGCCTGAGCACAGGATGCAGGCTGCCAGGCCCAACCTCTGCAAGACAAATAGGCCCAGAGCCCTGAGAGTGAGGGTGGAAAGGTTTGAATGGGGTGACAGTCACAGCCCTTACGACGCGTGTCTAACTGGGCGCTGGCACAGCTGCAATCCTAGCTACTCAGAAGGCGGAGGTCTGGAGATCAGGGTCGGAAGCCGTGGGATTCTTCCCTCCCACTAACTAGCAAATAGGCAGAAGTCAAGGTATAGCTCAGATAGTAGGGAGCCATCTTCGAGTGAATAAGTCAAGCAGGAGCTCAAGTCCTTGAGTTCAAGTCCCACATCGAGCACCAATGTGGGGTCACAGAGAGAAAAACCCCACGGCTGACATCATGCGACAGGCAGCAGTGACAGCAGAGGTGGACTGCAAGGATGTACGTGTGAAACAGAGTGAATGTGTGTACGTGAGAGAAAGAGCACACGCGTGTGCACACACACACACACGCACGCACACGTCTAGCAGGTGCACCGCTGCCTGAGTCGGGGCTGTTGAGTCACCGTGCAGGTCCGGAGGCAGCCACCCCGTCACCCCTGCTGGGTGTGCAGGTGCTCCGTCAGTGGCATGAGCTCCATCAGGAAAACTTTTCAAGGGCCCAGCTGCTGCTGCTTGGAGCTGGAATGCAGAGCAGCACTGGGGTCCCAGAGCGCCCCCAGAGCGGAGAAGGGGTCCGAGTGAAACAGCTGGAAGGGCTCAGCGGTGCAGCCCAGCCAGGAGAAGACCTGCCACTGGCGTCAAGTCGGTGCCCACCCCACGGGCATTGTGCCAGGGCTAAGGTCGGAAAAGCTGTGCCTTCCTCCATACAGAACTAGGGACCAAGCTAAGCGCCACACCTGTCATCCTAGCTACCCTGGAGGCGGAGAGCTGAGGATTGGGGATTGAAGGCAGCCCGGGCAGGGAACGGAGACTCTCATCTCCAATTCACCACCAAAAAAGCAAGAAATGGAACGGTGGCTCAAGCGGTAGCATGCTGTCCTTGAACACAAAAGCTCAAGGACGGCACCCAAGCTGTGAGTTCAAGCCCCAGGATGAGAAAGAGGGAGAGGGAGAGAGAGGGAGGGGGAGGGAGAGAGAGAGAGACAGAGACAGAGACAGAGAGACAGAGAGAAATTTCTCAAGAAAAAGAAAGCATGACTAAACTACGGAGTGGAGCTAACAATTATTGCAAACTCAAGCTGTGCTGTGGAAGGCAGATCTCCGAGAGGCCCGGTCGGCTTGCCCAGTCTGTCCCTGCCAGCCCTCCCTGCTCTTAAGAAGAACATGTACAGTCCTGTTGAGCTCTCGGGTTGGTCATGCTCCCTGAAGGCTGACAGGCCCTCCTCTGTAGTAGACAGAATTCCAGTGAGGGCAACGTTATTAGGAGCATCACAGATGCATATCTACTTCAACTTTACTATGAGACTTGTCTCCACCTAGGCTGCTGAGAAATAAACCAACACACAGACACAGCCAGGTCTTAATAGGTCTCTACGCTGTTTGACGGCCTTTGCTGGCCCGAGGTGCCGGGGCACTTGAGGATGAAGCCCGGAGGAAATAACAGATAGTGACCAAAGTGGTTTAAATCAGCACCGGCGGAGTGCTTGTGGCTCATGCCTATAATCCTAGCTACTCTAGAGGCTGAGATCTGCAGAGAGTGGTTCAAAGCCAGATCAGGCATATAAATCGGAGAGACTTCGATTTGCCATTAACCAGTAAAAAGCCAGGCATGGAGTGTGGCTCAAGTGGTGGATAGGAGTAAAAAACTCATAAGCAAGAACAAAAGACCTGGAGTTCAAGCCCCAGTAATTTGCATGCATCCAAAAGGTTGGATTTTCTTTCCTTCCTTTTTTCCCCATAGAGGCAGCAAATCGAATAGTGGATGCCATAAGCTATAAAGCATGGTTTCCAAGCACGTGAAAATAGCACACTAGGGCAACTAGCTGACAGGCTTTCGATATCTATTTCAGAATAGCTGGTGGAGAGGATCGTTAATGCTCCCAATGCAAAGGCATGAAAGGAATGATAGGTGCTCCTGGTGCGTGTCCAGTGCCCATTACCCTGCTCGAGTCAGTACAGTGGACATATGTATTGAACTGTGCCGCTCTGCCCCATTAATGCGCACAATCGCCGTGTATTACAATTTTTAAAATATTTTAAATGATGATGTAAAAGAATAATGACAATAGGGATGAAGGGCAAAGAAGGTTCCAGAACTAGGGAAGGGCAAGCACAGAGGCAGGAGGAGGAGGAGCTAACTGTCCCTTGAGATAGCCACACTTTATTCATTTGAGTCCAAAACTAAAACACAAAATGAGCCAACAACTCATAGCCCCAGAAAGCATGGTGGATGACGGGTTACGGAACACATTTCAGTGCATTCAGTTTTCTTTTAAAATATTCTATGCTTCAGGATGGCAATGGTGCCTGCCTCTAATCCCAGCTACTTAGGAGGCGGAGGGCAGGAGAGCCCAAGACTCTTCAGTTAACTACCGATAGGCCAAAAGTGGAGCTGTGGCTCGAGGTGTAGAGCTAACCTTGAGCACAACAGCTCAGAGGCAGCCCCCAGGCCCTGAGTTCAAGCCCTAGGACTGGCAAGCGCGCGCGCGCACACACACACACACACACACACACACACACACACACTATACAGATAATATATACATACATTATGCATAATATATCATACATATTATATGTGCTATTTACGTAGCACACTCTGCCTAGAAGACAACTTTGAATTTGATTCTTGACTTCCTATTTAGCCTTTTAAATACCCTCCACCCACCTACCCCATTTTGCCACTGAGCGAAAAGTGTCTCTTTCTCCAACCTTTAATCCATTTCCTTGGATTAAGAGCCAACCTGGAAACTCAAGTGAATGCTGTACACTCGTGCAACTGAGTTTTTGTTTCTTTAAGACTTGGAGCTCAGCCAAGGTTAAACACCATCTGAACAGTGACTATTTTATTTCTTAGAGATACAAGTTTGTTTCCTGCTCATTACTCAAGTATAACTTATTACATAATGAAATGAATGGCAAACAGCGCTAGGCTATTGAGCTTCCCTGTACTAAAGGTTCATCTCTCATGTGGACATGACTGATGATGAGAGGGACATTAGCTTCCGATTAAATAAAATTGCATTACTGAGGTCAGAGGAAGGATGCTCTCCCAAAATTTCAGACTAGCACTTGAGCCCTTATAGTAGCAGAGGAATGCTGGACATGTTCTCAGATCCCCAATAACCTAGATGCCTAGGTTTGACATGGCCTTCAATGTGTGATTTTAATTTAACTTGGTTTCTTTGGCAGTTGTGGGGCTTGAACTCAGGGCCTGGGCACTGCCCTTGAGCTCTTTTGAGCAAAGGTAGTACTCGACTACTTTGAGCCGCAGCTCTATTTCTGGTTTTCTGGGGGTTCATTGGAAATTAGAGTCTTAGAGACTTCCCAGCCTGTGTTGCTTACTCAGTCTCCGGAGTAGCTAGGATTACAGGCATGGCCACCAGCTCCCAGATGTGATATATTTTTTTTTTAATTCAAAATTGTAACCTCTGCAATTTCTTGGCCCATTCTCTAGGCTTTCTTGCATTTTCTGGTGCATTGCCTTTAGAATCTTTGTTTCATTAGCAAATCAGTAAAATTCTGGGAATATGGCACCTGCTGGTCAACCAACGGGTTGTAGCTGCTACAGAAATGTACCAAAAAGTAAGGAGTAATGAATCATGAAAGAGACACAGTGTCCGGGACAAGATGGAATATGAATGCAATGGGAAGTTTACCTCCAGCTCCTAGCAAGGTCCGGCCCGGCCCTGGCCGTAGCAATGATAACAGACCCTGTATCATCTTAATCCAGAAAAAGTGTAAATACCGTCTGTCACACAGCCTGGAATGAATGAACAACCCCCAAATTGTTCTTCCATTCTGACAAATGCTCATCCAAGACAGAGTATTTATTAATTTAAAATGATCGCTTGTTCCTGTCATCCAATGAGGGAGAAAATGGTTTTCTCTTACATGCTGTTTTGCTTGCCTGAGATTGTTTGCAGTCTTTATATAACCCGATGTCAAATTTTCTAATCCATTTGTAACCCATTTTTCTTTCCACAATTTGGATTACAGACCAAAGATAGAGCATAGCGCTCTCTTTAAAGGGTTCAATCTCCTCGGACCGCAGCTTTGGTGATATTCCTGTTAGAAACAGTTAGACTCTAATAACTCCTCCCATGGAAGATTATTGCCTTCCAGATGTTATTCTGGTGACTTTGATTGTATTTTACAGCCTGACTCTAGGCCCCGTGATAGCTGGCCCTTGAGAGTTATGTTCCCAGTTAATATTAATATACCTGAGAACATGTCTTATGTAAGCCAAGGGAAAGAAGTCCATGCAATCAATGATGCTTCTTCACTGGCTCCCTTTCTAATAACTAAAGAGGCCTTGGACCAGAGCCGCATTGCTTCCTCACCCTTGCAGAATCAAACCGACTGAGAGGAACAGAAACACGCACAGGGCTGCAGGGGGACCCGGGAGAGACCTGCATGGGGCAGGGAGGAAAGCCATGGCCTGCGATGCCAAGTTGCAGCCTGGAATTTTTACAGCTGAGTTTTAAACCCCTGACAATGAGAGTTTATAACTGAAATGCTGCCAGACCTTTAACTATAGCGACGCCACTATAATATTTATAAGAACCTTATATCCTTTCCAAACACATGTGTTCATTACTTATGTCTCTGCTCCTGCCTCACTTCTGGGGGAAACTCTCTGTATAAACACAACAGATTGGCTTGCTTATACTTCCAAACTCTAATTGCTCCCCATCTCTAGCTGTCAGAGGAAAGCCAGCCCCAGGGCCTAGTGCTGAAGCCTGTCTCCTTGCTCAGTTCCCAACACTACGCAGACTTCCTCTCCCACCCCTTGCTGCTGGAGCGCGTCGATTTGCCTATCTTTTGGTATTTTCTACTAATTCCTTCACTGGTGTACCTGACAGAGGACTGGCCAGTGGGCTGCAAGCCACCCGTAAACCACCAGGTCTGACAGGTTCTGACCTGCCAGGCTTTAAGTAAACAGGGGACCAGGCACTGCACATCAGTGGAAGGCCACTCAGGGCGCTGACAGCTTATCTGGTCCAACATAAGTAGGATTCCAGGGAAACTGATTGCTTAATAGTGATGAGGAATGACAAGGATTTCCTAGCCCGCCGATGCCATTCTCCCAGCAATTGGATGTCTACACCCAAGGCCAGGCTGAAACGCTGAGCTGTGAAACACAGGCATGGCCTGCAGGTGAGATGGACAAAAGACAGCCATCCTCCTGGCGGAGTGACACAGGTCACTGACGCCCACTTCCGCTGCAGAGAACAGAGCAACGCTGTGGAAAGGGCTTTCTCCTCTCAGGCAGGCTGCAGCTACACGGCTGCCCCGTGCTCAGAAGGGTACTGTAGTCTCCGGAGGCATCGTGGCGTAGGGTATTCAGTCAGGAGCAAACCAAGAGTGAGAAATGAAGACCGGATGTGGTAACTTCAAGGCTAGATTCTAAGATCTTGAAAAAGAAGCTACTGAAGGCGGTGCCACTGAGCTGACCCATCAGGTCCATACGCATGCAAAAGTCATGGTGTCTGGGTCATCCAGGCTGGTTTGAAGGGCGCAGTCACACACGTTCATGCCATGCTGGGCACGCGGCAAGGTGACACACAGTCACACGGTAGCATGACCACAGGCGACACTCACCAAGAAAACACCTTCTCTGAAAATCAGATGGGAAACCCCAGTGTCGGTGGCCTCCTGCCACGTGGGACATGTAAGAAGACAATCGAGCGACCTCCTTCAACAGACGTTCTTCTACTATGAGGCGCCCAAGCAAGTGCCATGCGGAGAACTGGAGATCACTCCCACACAGCTAAACCGTGGGGCGCATTAGCCAGCACTTGGTCTCTGATCTCAGTGACAAGAAGTGAGATCTTGGTTCCCATGGGCAGAGAAAGAGATCGGCACATGCATAGCGAAAGGATGCTATGTCGAGGCAAATGCATGGAGAGATGTCTCTTGCTGAGCACGGGTGGCCACCTGGGACTACACCTGTAGTCCTAGCTACTTAGGAGGCTGAGATCTCAGAATCGAGGTTTGAAGCCAGCAGGGGTAGCAAAGTAGGTGAGAGTCTTATCTCCAATTAAACATAAAAGAAAACAAAAACCAGAAGTGGGGCTGTGGCATAAGAAGTAGAGCATTAGCCTTAAATTTAAATACAACAAAGCTCAGGGACAGTGTCCTCATCCTGAGTTCAAGCCCCAGGACTGGCACAGAAAAAAAAAATGTTTAGTTACAGCCAGACATGAGTGGTTCACACTTGTAACACTAACTGTGAGGGAGGCTGAGGTCTGTATGATCATTGTTTGAGGCCAGACTGGAGAAGAGTTAGCCAGATTCATCTAAACCAGTGGCATGTGCCGTTCACCCCAATTACTACAATAAGAAGCAAGAAGAATAGGGGGACTGTAGTCCAACTGTTCACAGGGAGAAAATTAGGAGCCCATGCTCAAAAATAACCAATGAACAACCTGGCCAGTAATGGTGAGACCCTAAGTTCAAAACATCTGTTACCACTACCACCCAAAACAAACAAAAACAACAAATCCCTTTGGTCACAAAAAGAAATGATTTTAAAAGAAATGTGCCCAAGGAACACCGATTTTATATTGCTTTATTTGTACATGGAAAAAGCAAAGCTGAGAAGGAATGAATGTCCCCCTTCCTGACACCCCTGGAGGCCCCCTCAGGTGGATTCCAGAGCCTTCCAGAGCTGACATGGGGCTGAGCAGGAGCTCAGGGGTCTGTGACCGCGCACCCGAGACTGTCCTCTGACAGAGCCGTCCCGCAGTCCCCCCTCGAGGGCTAATTTAAGCATGATGTTTTGCACCAAGTCTATATTTTGATAGCTGACTTCAGATAACCCCTGAAAACAGGAAGCAAATGCTGTAATTTTAAAGAACTATTTGGGTCATGAAAAATAACAATCTTAGATTTTTTTTTTAAGTATAAGGGAAAGAAGCCTCAGAAATTTAACATTGAAATGGTATTTTTTTCCTTGTTGATTTTCAGCATTTTTGTGGCAGATGTAGGGGAAGATTAAGCATTTAAAGTTGCCTACAAAATAAGTAATTGGAAGATTCTATGGTCCGGCTCCTCAAGAAAAAGGTAACGCGATGAAAAATTACTTTACTCCAGTTGTAAGGATGGTTTTACAAATGCAGAGTCTAAAGCTGATATAAGTATCATTCTGAAGACGGAAAAAAATACTCTAACATACGAGAACTTTCCTTTCCCACAAAACGTTGCCGTACATTTTGCATACACGTAACAAAGAAGTATTGAGGGGCAGGGATTTCTGTTTACGGGGAACCTATCCCAGCTCATGGAGCCTTCTAGTAGACAGGCATGCCTGTTCTCAGAACCAGAGCTCCGGACACCGTGGGACCAGACCCAACTCACCATGCCACCCAGCCAAACTGAGGCAAAGGTGAGTCACAAACCGAAGAAAACATCAAATGAAACTCTTTCCATTCCAAATCTGCAGGCATCAAATCCAAACTCATAGGCTGTAAACTGTTTGTACCTGAGCTAAACATCTTAGGCTGACCCCCTGACTCCACCAGAGCTGGTGGAAATTGAACACACCTGTGTTCATTGACTTTTCATCACTGTGACAGAAACCTGACACAATCAAAAGGGTTGTTTCATCTCACAGATCTGGAGGCCATGGTGAATTAGTCCATTGTTTTGGGGTCTGTGGCAAGTCAGCACATCATCGTAGTGAAGTGAGGACACTGGGTCTAACCGGCGCCATCTTTGCCACGTGGTGGATAAGGACATTGGGTTTAACTGGCGCCATCTTGCCTTCATGGTGGAGGAAGGGAAGACCCACCCCCAGGTGATGGGAGGTGAATCCCTAGAGGCAGGGGCAAGGACTTGGATGATAGGTCACTGGACCTGTCAGTCCTGTGCCTTGAACTTGGGAGTTTCCTATGACCCTGCCCCCTGACCTGACCCTATCTTAGGGTCAGACCAGCTCGGACACCATTATGCCAGTTATGGCTACCCCAACTTTCTCTTTAAAAGCGTGGCAGCACAGCCCACGTGAGGAAGCAGAAGATACAGGCGGATTGTGAAGGTGTGAGTGAGGTGGAAAGGGAAGCTCACACCTTAAAGCCGACCCAAGGAAAATCTAGCAAGACCCTGTCTCCAAAACCAAGCTGAGCACGGGCGTCATGCTTGTGATTCGAGCGAGGTGGGAGGCAAAGATAGAAGAACTGGAGTCCAACAGTGGGGCGGGGCAAAAACAAACCAGCCAGGAGGCAGTATCTGAAAAACAGCTGGGGAACGAGGACCAAACACATAGCTCAAAGGGTCAAGATTCTATTTAACAAGAGAAGGCACAAACCCCAGTACTGCCACCAAGGGAGAGAGAGAGAGAGACCCAGCGACGCAGACAGAGACAGAGACAGCAAGAAGATGGCATTTGCTGAGAATATTTTTCTTTCTTTCTTTTTGTTGCATCGCCAGCATGGAACCCGTGGCATTATGCATGCTTGTTAGATGTTCTACCACTGAGCTACAGCTTCAATTCCTAGTTTTATTTATTTTGTTTTGTCAGCTGTGGGACTTGAACTCAGGGCCTGGTCACTGTCTCTGAGCTTTTTTTTTTTTTTTTTGCTCAAAGCTAGTGTCCTGCCACTTTGAGCCACAGCTCCACTTCCAGTTTTAAGTGGTTAATTGGAGATAAGAGTCTCGTGGAGCTTTTCTTCCCAGGCTGGCTTTGAATTACAGTCCTCAGATCTCAGCCTCCTGAGTAGCTGGGATTACAGACGTGAGCTGCCGCCACCCAGCAGCCCCTAGTTTTTTGAGACAAGGCCTTGAGATAGCACAGGCTTGTATGGAACTCATGATCCTCTTGCCTCTACCTGCTGAGTACTAGGATTACAGGAAGCAATTTTTGTCCAATAACTTGTCAACCTGTTATACCAATGACTTGTTAACTTGTTATACCAAGTTATTGGGGGGGGGAATACTTGCACAATTCTGGTTCTGAGGATACGCTCTCTATTAAGATGTAAACCCTGAGTGTTCCAGACTTTCCCCTCTGAATACATTTGGTGGTCTGATCACCTACAGCAGAAACATTTCCTTAGACTTTGGGTTTCATCAAGTCCTCCCTACACACTGGGCACTGCCACAATTCAACCCGGTATTCAGATTTCAGCCTCCAGGAGATGTCCTGAAACTGGGGTGAAACACAAAGAAAATACATCTCCCCCCTTGGAAGACTGGAAGAATTACCCTGAAGGTTTGAAAGGATTTGCAATCTGCATTTCTGTCGGTACGAAGAGATCCCCCGAGATAACTAAATTATAACAAGAAATGGCATTTTGGCTCCCAGATTTGGAAGTTCCAATCCTTGGTCAGCTGGCCTCTTTCCTACAGGCCTGTGCAGAGACCGCACATCAGACGGGGAGTGTGTGACAAACCAAAACTGCTCACTTCACGACCAGGAAGAAAACAGAATAAGGGATTGGCCAAATCACACTCTCTCCTCCCGGGGCGTGCACCTGTGATGCTCTACTAAGCCCCACCTCTTAAAGGATCCTCCGCCTCCCCAAAATACCCCCCCACACCTGTGGGTCCACCTTGAGGGACAGTCACTATCCAAATGACAGCACCATCATTGCAAGGGGCCTACAGAGCACTGGTTCCAGAACCACCTAAGGGTACCCAGAGTCCCAGATGCTCAAGTCCCTATGTCAAATGGCACAGTATGGACTGGGAATGTGTCCCAGTGGTAGAGTGCCCGCCTAGCATGCATGAAGCCCTGGGTTCGATTCCTCAGCACCACATACACAGAAAAGGCCAGAAGTGGCGCTGTGGCTCAAGTGGTAGAGTGCTAGCCTTGAGCAAAAAGAAGCTCAGGGACAGTGCTCAGGCCCTGAGTCCAAGGCCCAGGACTGGCCAAAAATAAATAAATAAATAAATAAAATAAAGTCATAGTATTTGTTTAAAAGAAGCTCTATCTATCCTTTCATATATTTTAAATCTCCTCTAAATTACTAGTAATGCCTAATACAAAGCAAATGTTTTATGTTTTATGTTTTTATATATTATTTTGTTTAGGGAACAGTGACAAGAAAAAACAATTGAACATGTATAAGACAGAATGAAGGTTATCTGGATATTTTTGAACCCTGGCTGGCTGATTCTTTGGAAGTACAGCCCCCAGACAGGGGGCTGACTGCACTTACAAAGTATATTTTCCTTTCACATCAGATGGGCATGCGCAGATGACTGTGATAGCATTGCTAAGGAAGCATTCAGACAATAAACTCATCAGATTTCCAGTAGAAATCTTAGTTAGGTAGGGCTCTCAAAGTACCTTTCCCACACATTTGTGCCTACTGTGTATGGAAAAGAAAGAAACAAGAAGCATATATTTTATTTTATTTTTTGCCAGTCCTGGGGCTTGAACTCAGGGCCCAGGCACCATCTCTGAGCTTCTTACGCTCAAGGCTAGCACTCTACCACTAGAGCCACCGCGCCGTTTCCAGCTTTTTCTGTTTATGTGGTACCGAGGACTCGAACCCAGGGCTTCATGCATGCTAGGCAAGCACTCTACCACGAAGCCACATTCCCAGCCTGAAGTGGATGTTTTAATTGGTTAATGCCAACTCAGGAAGAGACAAGAATATACACTTGATGGGCAGGAGGATGTCCAATGAGCTGAGTCAACTGTGGGCCTCCATCCCAGCCTCCCTCCCTCTTGCTGAACCTGAGTCGCACATTGAGAGAAATGGCAGTGTCTGTTCCTCTCCCATATCTGGACAGAGAACAAGAAGTCGACAACAGTAAAAACCAAACCTTTGACTTTTTACCTGCTGTTCATCATCATTTCCTTTCCTTTTTTTTTTTTTTCAAAACTCCAGGCTCCCTTTCAGATCTTAAATAACTTCATCATCATTTTCACATCTGTAAATAAAACATTGTGTTCCCAAGAAACCTAAGTATGAGGTCATGGGTTTGTCTGGGGCCATCTTCCATTACTGTGGTCATGACATAGTCCTGTAGAGAGCCAAGCTGGGCATCTTGGTGTATTTTTTTTATGTCCTGCTTATAATACCAAATGTTCCTGATTTATAGCAAATGCTGAAACAATGGGATCTTCTCTTTTGACCTTTTGTGTTAGAAAAACGCCCGATGACTTTCTGGCTAAAACAGTCTTCCTGGGTGTCAAAGAACACTGTTCCGATGATGAAAGCCAGCTGGGCTGCTTTGTGTTTGATGTAGCAAATACGATCTGCATTCTGGGGGCCAAGGTTGGCCAAGAAGTCGCCATCGGTTTCCTCGGCTTGCTTGAAGATGGGCCTGGCTGCTCTAACTCCTTCCAGGGTTTGACCAAAGGCAAGAGAACCAGAAAATAGTCATCTAAATAAATGTCCTGTTGCTGAGATATTTCATGTAGCCATTCATCCTGATCTCTAATGACAAAATTAACTTTAGATGCTATACTTTGCTACTTCTTTGATACTATACTTTGATACTACTTCTATACTTTCTCAAGCAAAAACAAACAGACAAAAAACCCAAAAGCAACTGAGTGCTCTTGTCCTGGTAGATTACTCCCAAGATTTCTCTACCTGCTCATTGGAAGTCTCGAATCTTCCTAGAAATATTTGTGAGTTGATATATAACAGAGAAACAAACAAAAATAGACTAGACAATTAATAGGCCAAGGCCTATTAATATACTCATAGGACCCATGTCTGATAAGAAGAGCGATTGTCTGGAATAAGCATCAACAATACATTTACGGACTTTAAGAGGGTAAAGCTACAGTGTCCCAATATAATTTTTCATTTTCATTGTCTCTCGTGGTGTTCAGTATAATGTTTGTCATGGGTACACACATTGAAATCCTCACTAAGTTTTCCTTAGACTGGTCACATAAGCCTGGGAAATTGAGACACGTCACATAAACACTTACCAGAAGACAACTCTGTACTCCGAGAATGTCATTATGCTTTTTGATATGCCTTTGATGTAAATGAAATGTAAACCCAGAGGCCCCAGCTGCCGGGGTATTGTATAGACACCCAAAGGGCCAACTAGCTTTATATAATCTTACTTTGAGTCTCTGGGATGGGAATAAAAGTGCCTCTTTTTTCCTGATGTCATTTCCATAGCAGTTATAATAGTAACAGAATATAGATAAAGTTCTTGTTATAATTCACAAGTATTGTACATGGGAAAATTAAGCTATCACGAATAGCAAGAATTTTAAGATTAAGCAATAGGCCATAGTATACAAAGGCAAATAAAAATCATTCAGCAAGATAGCAGGGGCAAAGGGGGAATGGAGTGTATTTTGACTGAACAAGTATGGATTTACTTACTACATCATGCTACACCACTGTTCCTAAGTGTCCACTGAAAAGTTGGCTAGGGTCGTTTGTAACATATGATTGCTTTATGGCTTTAAAAAATGTCTCTGAAACTGTATGTCCTAAATCTGGACAACCATTCACATGCTAAAATTTAGGTTTAACTATCGTAAAATTATTACAAAAATCTTAAAAAAATTGATAGTTGAGCTTTTTTTATTATGTAAATGGAGTAGGTCTGAAGCCACCCATCAAAATGTGATCAAAGACATGGGTTACAGAAAGTACGGTATTTAATGGCACAACTTACATTCTGTAACCTTGTGATTTTGAAAAACACAATTGTGAATCTGATCAGATATGAAATTCCTGTCGCATGCTGAAATCATGGTTTTAGAAAGCACATCCTCAGTTGAGACCGACTTTAGAAAACCCCACATCTCCCTACTGTAGTCATCTAGGAAATTGTTGATGCATTGTACATGTGGCTAGAGGGATTTTCCTGCAGGGAAGGGGGGTTGTTTGTCCCTTGTGATCCAAGGGTCACCTAGCTTTAAAACAGAGTCAAGAGCCCATTTGCTCTTACTTTATGTATAAACATTTCAGCACACAACATTTGTATTCTGTGAGTTTACAGATTGGTTATTCAACACATATTTCGTGAGTGGTTATGTGAAATTCACTGGTAAGTCGACCCCCTGTCCTGTGTGTCCTAGCCACACTGGCAGGGGAGGCCAGTGGAAAAGGATGCTAGGAAGACATCCCATCGGCTGGAAGAACAAGTGGACTTCTTACTTTAGACCAGTCATTCCATCTTTAACCTAGTCCTAGCTCTTTTAATACAACCCCAGGATGTTCCTAATCTATTTTATTTTTTTATTTTTGTGTAGTTACTGGACCTTCAACTCAGATCCTCACTGGCTTTTTCACTCAAGTGTGACACCCTACCACTTGAGCTACAGCTCTACTTACAGCTGCTTGCTGATTAATCGGACATCATGGATTCGTCTACCTAAGCTGGCTTTTATCAAGGATCCTTAGACCTCAGTCTCCTGAGTCGCTAGGATCACAGGTGTGATCTTGGTCAGTTTCTTGAGCAACAGGTGGTCTGGTTTTGTCTTGTGTGTTTCCTGCCCCTATAACTGGAAGTTAGCCAGCCCACAAGCGAACACGGACGTCTTTCTCTAAATAATATTTAGAGATCACAGTCTGAAGATGAAAGGTCCAAAACTCAATACAGTTAAAATGATAAAGAAACAATACAAACTTTGTAAAGGAAATGTAGCTTCCAAAATCATATAATTACATCAAGATGGCATTGCAAAAGACCCTGAAAAAAGAGTGGATTTCGCAATGTGTGAATTGAGCACACCGCCCACAAACGTTGGTTACAGATCACTGAGCTCCTCTCAGATCACCTCTTCCTGTTGGAAATGAGATTTCAATTCCTGGGTGACTGTGGTTGAGCAAAGGATAACATTAAGTCAGGAAATATAGGTCTGTCAGCTGGCACTTCGTATGAGCCTGAAGATGCCATGTGTCATTGAGTTTACAAGGCAGACACATTTCAAGAACCTAGGCCAGTGGCTGGGGATGTAGCTCAGTAGTGAAGCCCTTGCCTACAATGTGGGAGGCCCTGGGTTCTATCTCTAGCACTGTATAAAGCAAACAAAACCAAAGGCTTATCAACAGCTGACCCGAGGAGCTGTGCCGAGAACCCAGTGTGTCCCCCAAATCTCCTCTTCCTGGCCTCTGTCCAGCCTCACTGTGTGACCCCCGTTAGCTGGAGGCTGCTGCCAGGCCATGCTGTCTGCTGGAAGTGCCCTTCACGAGGGTCACTCCCTTCACTGTTCACATTTAACTTTAAATAACTCTATCTGGCAAGAAAAGAAAACACTTCTTTGTTTCTTTTCTCTCATTACTTGACCATTATATAGGAGATTGTTGTTTTCTAACCTAAGTTACAAGATAATTTCTTCCTACATTCTCCTAAATATAATGCTCTGACTAAAGTCCCCATTTGAAACTTGAAGATTAAAAAGTCAAACTGCCTATAATTACTGATTAGAAAGTGCCAGTTGCGCAAGTTTCATAAAACCCTTTCATTAGAGCACCATCAGTCTTATCAATGGAATATCATTGTTAGCCTGGCAGTAGAAATTTCAGAAACCAAGATTATTTCTTAGGAATAACATTTAAACCATTTTAAGTGATGAAAACAGTTATAAAGTGTGCATTTGGAATTAAATCTGGAAGCATCTAAAATGGTTATAAAGATTGCAGGGTCTGGAATTGCATGTCACAGAAATGATTTTTAAGTCCAGGGAAAAGTAGTTAACCTGGCTGGGTATCCATTTTCTCTGCTCAAGATGGGTATAATAACAATTCTTGTTTCGTGACATGGTTGTCAGATAAAGATGTCAGAGGAAAACATTAGAAATATTGTTCATGTGACTTCTGCTTGATGTCAGGATGGACATACAAGGGACAATTTTCCCTCCTTGCTGAGAAAAGCAGGAACCTACACAAAACACTTAAAACAACAACCACAACCACCATGCTAGGACATTGATATCATGCAACAAAAATGGTGATTCCTGAGGACCAAGAAAAAAACAAAACCCCAGGGACTTCTGAGATGCCTTTCTGAGTGCCTCAAAGATTTCTTGGTCCCAGAACAGGGAGACAGTCCAGGCAGAGCTCAGCAGACACCTGAGTTGAGATGGCAGCGCTGAGATTCCATAGAAATCCAGAAGGCTAGCATTGCAAAAATCAGAAGAAACTCCAGAAACTTACAGACAGTTCTCCAATATCCAGTCGAGTTCTGATCAACCCAGCCTGGCTGCCCACATCCCATCTGACAGACTGTTCCCACCAGCTGGCGTGCAGAGTTATACCCCACACAGCCTTGGATTGAGGCCTCGGAAGGCTGTCACCTCAGAAGTGGGAGATGAGTAGCCTAGGCAGACCACTACCTGGCCCCATCTAGCAATGATTAGAAGTGGTACACAAAGAGATATAACTGCTCCCAGGTAACTTCACTGCATCCTACAACAAAACTAGAGTATTCATAGCAAGTTAAAATGTCCACTACGACACAAGGTCAAATGGGTGATGTCTGACGTCTGATTAAAAACGATCAGAGCCAGGTTTTGGTGGCCCATGCCTGGAATCCTAGCTAGTCAGGACTCTCAGATCTAGAACATCGTAGTTCAGAACAAGCCAAGGGAGAAAATGCTTTATATTAATCAGAAAAAAATGAAAGCTGAATTGGAAGTATGGCTCAGGTGGTAAAGCACAGGTCATGAGGAATCAAGGTGAGTGCATGGGAACCCCTGAGTTCAAGTGCTAGCACAAGGAAAAAAAAACTTGTTAGGAACACAGGAAAGCAGGAAAATATAGTGATAAAAGTCCACAATGATAAGAAAACGAATAAATGATATACATATTAAAATTAGTGGTATAGAACATTAACACTGTTATACTATCTGGATTCCTAGATTCCACGTATCAAAAATTAAATGGATAGATTTAAGAAAGACTCAAGTTAAACCTTAACAAATGAAAATTAGATTAAAAAAACTATTTAATGATGTAAGCCAAATCCAAAGAAACAAAGGTTGCATGGTTTCCCTCATTTGTGGTAACTAGAATGTGCCTATAAATCTACAAGTAAACATGCTGAACGGTTAAAAATAAAACACTGGGGGGCTGGGGATATAGCCTAGTGGCAAGAGTGCCTGCCTCGGTATACCCGAGGCCCTAGGTTCGATTCCCCAGCACCACATATACAGAAAACGGCCAGAAGCGGCGCTGGCTCAAGTGGCAGAGTGCTAGCCTTGAGCGGGAAGAAGCCAGGGACAGTGCTTAGGCCCTGAGTCCAAGGCCCAGGACTGGCCAAAAAAAAAAAAATACACTGGGACATGATAAAATTGTAAAAGTCTCCAGACATGCACAAAGTAAGACCAAAGGAAGATATGCATAGGAGCAGATCTCAAAGGCTCAGTAGCTATGTACATATGATGATATAAAATAATATTTTATGAAATGAACTCCAAGAAAAGGAAGCAAGAGCTTTTGTTGTTGCTGCTGCTGATTTTGTTGTCTTTTGTCTTTTTTCATTCATTTCTCTTTGGAAGGGTAAGAGGGGAACACCTAAAAGGTGGAACAAAGGGTGAACAAATATAGCAGTGGTATTCATTAGACATTGTGTGGAAAACGAACTGTCCATCTTGTGGGTGGAGACAGGAGGGGAAAATTGGGAGAGAATAAGGGAAGGGGAGATAGGGTTCAAAAAGCCATATACTCAATACCTGATTCATGTAACTGTAACCCCTCTGTATATCATTGCTACAATAACAATAACATATACATTAAAATAAATGAATAGGCTGGGTAGAATTAATGATAGAATAAATATAGAGGAAAATATTAGTAACCTGGAAGACAGAATTACTTTCAAAAAACAGGAAGACAACTTTAAAATAATAAACAGAGCTATTGTGATCCTCTTAATACTATCCTAGACATACTAATTATTACAAACGAGGAAGACCATGGAGCCTATGTTTCTTTGGGTCTGGTTCACTTCACTTAATGATTTTTTTCCAAATCTTTCCATTTCCCTATGGATGGGCAATGTCATTCTTTCTGGTGAAAGCATAGAATTCCACTGTGTATATGTACCACATTTTCTTGATCTATTTGTCTACAGACGGCCATCTGGGCTGGTTCCATATGTTAGCTCTGGTAAATAATGCTGCAATGAACATGGATGTACTGGTAGCTTTAGTGTGGTCTTGCTTGTGATCCTTTAGGCAAATGCTCAGAGTGGGATTGCTGGATCATAGGGGAGCTCTATGTTTAATCTTTTGAGGAACCTCCATACTACTTTCCAGAGTGGTTGAACAGGTTTACACTCCCACCAATAGTGTAGAAGTGTTCCCTTTTGGCCACATCCCCACCAGCATCTACTGTTATTTTTTTTTCTTGACAATGGCCATTCTAACTGGGGTTAGGTGGAATCTCAATGTAGTTTTCATTTGCATTTCTTTTATGCATTGAACATTTCTTTGTGCGTCTATTGGCTTTTCTTATTTCGCCTCCAGAGAAATCTCTTTCTTAATTCTATGTCCCACTTATTAATGGGGTGGTTGTCTCTCTGAGGATTTTAGGGGGGCGGTAATTTTTTGAGCTCTAAGTATAGTTTAGATATGAGGCCCTTGTCCGTTGTATAGCTAGTGAAGATCTTCTCCCAATCTTTCTATTTATCTTGTTAGTTATGTTCTTTGCCATGCAGAAGCTCTGCAGTTTAATGCAATCCCATTTATCCAGGCTTTCTTTGATTTCTTGTGTTTCTGGATCTTTATTAGCTATGAACACATGACCACATAAAATTATGTTAATCCAAATGAACTACAAGATATGGAAACAGAGGTTGGGGGTGTTGTTGTTTTTTAATGTACTATGTGAGGTCATTTATTTTTTCCTTCATTCTCCACCTCCCCCCCTTGGTTTATTCCTTGTTGTCACCGTATTTGATTTTGGTACCTTGTGTCTTCTATATACGTTTATCTGATTTGGGGAAAGGGAGGGGAATAACAAAATGGTGAGACATAGGACAAAGGGTGAACCAATGCAACAGCAATACTTACAAGACACTATGTTGGAAATGAACTTCACAACTTGGGAGGAAGGAGAGTCATGGGGAGGAAAAGTGGGAGAAAATGAGGGAGGGGGTAACACTGTTCGACAAGAAATGTACACATTACCTTACTTATGTAACTGTAACCCCTCTGACATCACCCTTACAATAAAATAATAATAATGACAACATCAACAATAATAAACAGAGCAACAGTGACGTGGAACAAGCTCAAAGAACATACCTTCATATAACTGGATTTTCAAGCAAAGGGGATAGAAACAGAAAAAATATGAATAATTAAAAATTTTCCAGATTTAATGAAAAATAGAAGTTTACAAACAAATTCAAGAAATGTAATAAGCTTCAAGCAAAAAATACATAAAGTATTTATATCATGCTATAGTATAATTGAATTGTTTAAAGCAAGTAATAAAGAGAAAAGAATCTTTAAGGTACCTAGGGTGACTAAAAGTAAGTATGATGGCAAATTTCTAGCTGGAAACAAAACAAGCAATATGCTAGTAGACTGAATCAACAAAAAAGTCAACAAAGAGCTTTACATTCAGAAAAAAAAAATCTTTCAAAGACAAAGATATAGCAAGGGCTTTTAAAGTATCAGCATTCATCACCAGTATATTTACACTACAAGAAATGATAAAAGGAATTCTAGCACAATCAGTTCATCAACAATATATTACAGCTCTAAATATTTAGAGATAGAAGTAAAAACCTCTATAACATCAAGATCATTCATGAAGGAAAAAAAAAAAGGCCTAAGAAACCAAACTTCATTAACATTAAAACCTTTTCGGGCTGGGGATATAGCCTAGTGGCAAGAATGCCTGCCTTGGATACACGAGGCCCTAGGTTCGATTCCCCAGCACCGCATATACAGAAAATGGCCAGAAGCGGCGCTGTGGCTCAAGTGGCAGAGTGCTAGCCTTGAGTGGGAAGAAGCCAGGGACAGTGCTCAGGCCCTGAGTCCAAGGCCCAGGACTGGCCAAAAAAAAACCTTTTCCACTACGAAAAATACCGTAAGAGAGGAAGTGAAGGCAGAGACTGGGAGGAAATATGTGCAGAACATATGTCAGATGAAAGACTGGTATTCAAAATGCACGAAGAATTTTTAAAATGTATCAACAAGTAAATGAACAGCCCAGCTTTAAAACAATGAGTTCTAAACACTTCACCAAGGAGAACATGCATGTGTCGTATAGACACTAAAAAGATGCTAACATCATTTCTATTAGAAAAAATTCAAATTAAAACAATTGTTATATACTAATACATGCAAGTTAAAATGGCTAAAATGTGTACTAAAAACACATGATACCAATTTGGGGGTTGGATATGGAGTAACAAGAGCTCCAATTCTTTATGGATGGGAATGCAAATAACACAACCACTTTGGAAGACAGTTTGGCAGTGTTGTATAAAAACTAAGTAGTTTTATACTACAACCCAGCAATTGTTCCTATTGAGTTGTATGTGTATGGTCCTTCTTAAAAAAAAGGCATATATGAATGTTACAGAAGCTTTATTCATAATTGCCCAAGAATGGAAGCAATCAAGATGTTCTTTGAGGCGATGAAGGGATAAACAATGGATGGTATATGCACAAAGTGTAGTTCAATTCTGTGATGAAAAGAAGGAAAAAAAGAAAGTACCAGGCGGGTGATGGTCACTCACATCTGTAATTCCAGCTAATCAGGAGACTGAGATCTGAGAATCATGATCCAAACCCAGCCCAGACAGAAAAGTCTGTGAAACTCTTATCACCAGCAAATGAACCAGCAAAAAAGACAGGCATAGAGATGTTTATTTTAAAAGAAACTATCTATACAGTAGCCCTCCAGTTGATAAGATTGTTTTCCAAGGGGGTACAGCTTACCAGTTCTAAAACCTATACATGTATGTTGGAATTGCTCGGCTAAATAAATACATCTGGGAAGGGCCAGGATTTGCACTGTTGGGAGTTATAAAGAAACAAAAGAGAAGGAACAATGCTCTGTGTAGTAGGAGTGACAATTGGCGATGAACAGTTTTTATATGAACCATCGACATTTATCATCCAATAGTGAACTTACCATAGTGCAGATATAGATGGTTTGTATAAAAATATCTGTATACATATAGAGACATGAGGGTTTACACTTCAATGTGTATGCCTGGCACATATACCGACACAAGGGCTTACAAATGATATCCAATTCAATGTGTATGCCTGGCACCCAGATCTTGGTTTTAAAGCCAATTTTCCAAAAATAAATAAATAAAATAAACAAAATAAAACAGTTGTATGGCTGATTTTAGTCCTGAGATAATAAATATGGAGAATGAGCTAGTTACACCTTCTGGTGCCAAAAAGACAAAGAAGTACTAACAAATCTAATCAAGGGAACCAAGAACACACAAACTAATCAAATTTACCTCCACAGTGATGAGGAAAGTAACTGAATTGAATACAGAAATTGATGGAAAGGAATGTCTTCGATATAGGAAAATTCGAAATAATTAATAGAGATACTGACTCCCAAAGGAGGTAAAGCCTGTCTTCCACCTGTTCAACGTGTGCTGAACACAGAATACAGTTTGGAAGGCTGGGAAAGAATAACTTCACAGTGAAGAAACCTAAAGAGCATCCACTGGGCCAGGTGGCAAAGGTCAACTTCAGCAGTGATGTCAGGTTCATAATCTGCATTCTTCATAGAATGTGATAAAAAAAAAAATGGCACTGTACCTCTGCACAAAAACCCGTCTAGAAATTCCTAAGTCCAATCTAGTAATTAAGAAAAAACAGACAAACACTAATAGAGGTAGTGTTACAAACACTGGGTTTTTCTGTGTTTTGTTTTTTGAAACCAGTGTTTCTGAAACTGTCACAGCTGTCAAAAGCAGGGAAATCTGAAATAGTCACCGTCCAGGGGACACTAAGGAGATGTAACCAGTAAATGCAATGGGGGATCCTTGAGGGGATACTCGGACAGGAAAATGACATGGAAATTAAGGAAATTTGACTAGCCTTGATTTCAGTTAATAAGGTATAAATACTGGTTTATCAGCTGTAGCAAATGTAAACAATAGGGAAGGGAATATGGATGAAGATAGACAACAGCCATCGGAACTAGCCTTGTAAGTTTCCTGGAAACATAAAATCTCTACCCTAAAAGTTTTAAATATTAAAAGAAATAACTGCTTACTAGATCATAATTACATTGGTATGCATCTGTTTCACCTGGAATCTCGCCTGAAAGCTAGACTGTCTTAAGACGATGTCATTTTTTAATGATCATCAAGCCAGAGGCCGATACAGATTTGAAGAACCCATAACTTCCACAAATTAAAATACAGTGTCACATGCACATTAAATTGGATCCAGGGCTTTGAAAGGATCTCATCTGCAGCCCTGAGGGTCTACAAGGGCTTTTATAGTATTCATCTCTGGACTAATGTATAGAATTATTATTGAGTGACCAAGTCATAAAGATAGGAATTTTACCCTTTCTGCCAATTGAGTATGAACTGTAGCATTCGAGCCTTGGAAATACCATAGGTCTTTCAAACGAGGAATAACTCACCGGCAAATACATCAGGTTAAAATGTAGACTAAGGAATATAACGAGAGCCAACATGTTTGTCCAACTCAGTCATCAAAAATCATCTGTGTAGGTAATCTGAGGACTGTCTGCCAAAACAATATCCTGATGGGTGGTTGGCATGGAAGTCTAAACTCTGAACATCTCTAGAAGGATTTTAGTTTAAGAAGCGTTTCCTAGAGTGGTCCAGGCCGAGTGTCAGGGTCCCCTCTCCTGAGGAGGCCCTGTGGAGAGGGGTTTTGTGGGAGGGAGGACGTCCCAGGGCTCGGTGGGCCTGCGGCTGGGTGTCTCCGCCCTACCTGCAGAGCATCTGCGAACCCTGTGCTGATCTCAACACCCACATAATTAGCTGTGGCATGAGCTGAGTGCCCAGCATGTTTCAGCAGGTTGGCATTCAGGTTTAAGATGCACCTGTTTACGTTTAGCCACAATGGATTCCACACCCCACAGCTCATTTCTCTGGAGGGAAGGAAGAACTTGTTCAAGCAACGATCGCAACCTTTTCTCTCTTCCATTTCAAACTCATTCACCCGGTCTACTTACAATGCTCTTTTTTTTTCCCTCTAAGCCTGCTGCCAATGGAATCGTTGAAACCGCCTGGTAAAACTCGTTTCTTCTCTTTACCTCCCAAACGACGCTGGTGTCCAAACCCCCACACCTGTTCCAGATAGCTGACCCCACAGGCTACGCCAGGTTGCTCACTCCTATGGGGGCTGGACCAGGTTAAGTGGGTAAGATGAGATTTGACTCCCCGGTGAGCTTCCCAAGAAGACCCCCCCCCCTCCACGCGCCAGTACCGGAGGGGCGCGCAGGCGTGGCTCGTGAAGCGATGTGCATGGACCTGTAAGTGTAATGCAGGCGGATTCCCGTTGCCTTTGTCACTAATGGAGCCAAGAGCCAAGGAAAATAGGATGAATGAGTGTTTCACCATCTTAGGTGCTCAGATAAAGCCAGTGAGTACTTGCAAACAATAATAATAGCAAATCAGATTTCTTTCTTTCCAATGTCCCTTCTGCCTTCCGTTCACCTTCAAAAGATCAATGCTGGTTAATCGTTTTAGCGACAACATTGGTATGTGGATAACACCCCTCTTCTCCCTCCCTTGGAATTAGGGGACTCCTGTGGTGGGAGCGCAGAGTTGTGACATTGAGCATTGCAGACCACCCACCCACTGAACTCTCCTGAAGGTGGAAAGGAACGGGAGTCTGTGTTAGCAGAGAGGAACCCCTCAGAGGACCGGCTCAAGACTCTCCCCAGAATTTCATGTTCCACTATTCTCAGGCTCCTCCAGATAAAGATTATCTGTGAAGCGCCCGTTAAGATGAGAAGGGTGTGGATGATACACTCGACCCAGATCCAAACGACCATCCTCCAGGAAAAAGAGGCCCCTCCTGAGATAGGCTGGCCAGTTCAGGTAAAGGATTTTCTGTAAGTTCTGTCCATCAATGGAAGTCGAAGAGCCAGGATACCTCTCAAGTCTCTTCTCTTTCCTTGTCGCTGCCCCTAGACTGCCTGTCCTTTTAGGTCATCTGTGCCAGGGTCCTGGGAAGGAAAAGGACACATCACAAGGCCCTCTGAGAGGCTTGATCTGATGATGGCCGTGCTTCCTGGAAGTTCACCGTGTTACCCAGAGGTTCTGGCTGCCGGTGGTGGGAGTGGAGCTCTGTGTCTCTACCATCCATCCATCAGTGGTCAAGCATGGAAGTCGCTGATTCCCACCCAATCTGGAGGACCCTGCCAGGGGTCCTGTGTACCACACACTGTGGCCCTGGGCTCCTCACGGAACCTCCGCGCTCGTCCTGGCACTCCACTTAGCATCTGCCAAAACACGCGTGTACTCAACAATTCTATAAGGAAGCTTATGGCACGATTGCAACTTACAGAACTACATTTCGAGAATCAAAGCATTTCCAAATTAAGTGTCCTACCAGTACAGATAAAATGGAATTTAAAAGGAATTTTTGTGTGTGTCACATAAAGGAACAGAAGGGACGGTACTTTCCAGGAATTGAAATGCTTCCCTATATGGCTAGTTAGATACATATGAAGGAAATTATAAATTACTTTTGGTTCTTTGGGATTATTCTTTGATTGTTTCAATTTCTTTTTGTGCCAGTCCTGAGGCTTGAACTCAGGGCCTGGGCACTGTTCTGGAGCTTTTTATTTTTATTTTTTTCGAGTCTGGCACTCTACCACTTGAGCCACAGCTCTTCTTCCAGCTTTTTGGTGGTTAATCGGAGATAAGAGTCTCATAGATTTTCCTGCTTGGCCTGGCTTTGTGCTGCATTCTTCAGATCTTAGCCTCGTGAGTAGCTAAGATTATAGACATGAACCACAAGTGCCTGGCTCATTTTAAGTTTTTAAAGAAATAAAAACAATGATGAGCACCAGCATTGGTAGTAGTGTATTTGAGCTATCATATTCTTTTTTTATGTTTCTTTCTAGGCCATTGGAATTCTAAGAGAGAGAAGGTGAATTTGGAGTGGGTACTTCCTGACATGGCCAGGTTCATTCACACCTTTAGTGTCATCCTTACTTTCTGTTTTTTTTTTTGTTTTTTTTTTTGCCAGTCCTGGGGCTTGGACTCAGGGCCTGAGCGCTGTCCCTGGCTTCTTTTTGCTCAAGGCTAGCACTCTGCCTCTTGAGCCACAGTGCCACTTCTGGCCATTTTCTGTATATGTGGTGCTGGGGAATTGAACCCAGGGCCTCATGTATACAAGGCAAGTGCTCTTGCCACTAGACCATATCCCCAGCCCCATCCTTACTTTCTGAACTACGGCCAGTACGATTCAAGGTGATTGTGTATCTGTTCTTTTCTAGTTCCTAAATTAAGACTAGCTTTATGTCAGCTCAGGAAAAAAACAAAACAGCTAATCTCAATGTAAGCCACAGATGTAATTCAAAGGAAAAATATGTAGAGTTTTCATTTTAAGATGAATTTCTGGGACAATCACTTCCCTGGGAAGCAGCCACCAAGAAGAAGGCATTAGCTAAGGTATGGAAACAAGAGGGTTTTCATTGTTGTTGTTATTTTTAATGTACTATGTGAAATTATTTATTTTCTCAACCACATTATCAATTGCTTGAACATACTATCTGTATTTAGAAAATTTTTCCAATTTCAGTTTAGGAGGTTTTGAGCCTAGGAAAATACATAATCACATGCATACATGTTTCTTTCTTATTTCTTTTTTTTTTTTTTTTTGGCCAGTCCTGGGCCTTGGACTCAGGGCCTGAGCACTGTCCCTGGCTTCTTTTTGCTCAAGGCTAGCACTCTGCCACCTGAGCCACAGCGCCACTTCTGGCCATTTTCTGTATATGTGGTGCTGGGGAATCGAACCCAGGGCCTCATGTATATGAGGCAGGCACTCTTGCCACTAGGCCATATCCCCAGCCCCTCTTTCTTATTTCTATAACTATTATTTTTAAAATTTTATTGTCAAGGTGATGTACAGAGGAATTAGATTTACATACGTAAGGTAATGAGTACATTTCTTGTTGAACATTGTTACCCCCTTCCTCATTTTTCTCCTACTTTCCCTTTCCTCTAACCCTTCCCCCAGTTAAAAAGTTCGTTCCTAACATATTTTTTTGTGAGTATCCCTGTTGAGTTGATTCACCCTTTGTCTCACCATTTTGTTGTTCCCCAATTCAGATAAAAGATATAGAGTACCAAAATCAAACACAGTGACAACAGAGTTTGATAAACCAAGGGGGAAAAATGAAAGAAAAAAGAAATAACTTCACACAGTACATTAAAAACACCACCAGCAAAGAAAAACACTCTTGTTTCCATATCTTGAAGTTCATTTTGCTTAGCATCATCGTATAGGGTTATATGTAAACTTGTTCAACCACTCTGGAAAGCAAAATTCCTCAAAAGCCTTAAATATAGAGCTCCCCTATGATCCAGCAATCCCACTTCTGGGCATTTACCCAAATGACTACTCACAAGTCCATAGTAAAGCCACCAGCACAACCATGTTCACTGCAGTATATTTACCATAGCTAAGATATGGAACTGGCCCAGATGCCCCTCAGTACATGAATGGATCAAGAAAATGTGGTATATATACACAATGGAGTTCTATGTTTCCACCAGAAAGAATGACATCACACCATTCATAAGGAAATGGAAAGACTTGGAAAAAGCATACTAAGTGAAGTGAGCCAGACCAAAAATAAATAAATAAATAAATAAACAACCATAGGCTCCACGTTTTCTCTCATTGGTAATAACTAGTATATGTCTAGGATAGTCCTGGAAGAGGATCACAATAGCTCAATAGCTCTGTGCATACATGTTTCTGCATTGAGCTTCCCAAGGTTGATGTGGTCAACCCTCATCACTGAGGTAAAGGAGACCCCCCCCCCGCCCCAATCAGACCTCTTGTTTACTCCTTCAGTTCAAATGCCAGCTACCTGGGGAGCTGGTACAGGAAGGAAATGAGGAAGCTGGTCCTTCTCCATCACCTGTCAGGTACCCTCTGCCCATTCCACAGGCTCAACTATGTCCCCCAAGCCAACTCCAGCTGGAAAACGGCTCTCACAACAGCTTTGTATCTTCCTTGCCTTCCTCTCACTCCTTTCCTCCATTCCTCTTCCCCTTCCTTTCTTACCTAAGCACTGAAAATTTACCATTTGCTAAGTACTAAGTTATGTGCAAAGACATAGACATGAGTAAGAACCAGACTGCCTATAGTTGAAGAGTTCACATTTTAGAGACAGAATCACAGATTATTTTTTTAATATCATCAGAGCCGGGTGCTGGTGGCTCATTCCTGTTACCCTAGCTCAGATTTAAGGATTTGGGTCCAAAACCATCCCAGGCAGGAAAGTCCATGAGTCTCCAATTAATCGCCAAAAATTCAGAAGTAAGGCTCTATCTCAAGTAGGAGAGTGCTAACCTCAAGCAAAAAAGGCTCAGGGACTGTGCCCAGGACCTAAGTTCAAGTCTCAGAGTCACCCAACTCCCCCACAAAACCTGCAAAGGTGTTAAAATACTTAAATATTCTGAGGTGACAACGGTTTGTCCCAGAAAACAGAGATATCCCCAGACCTTGATGCATGAAAATACCCGAGTCTGGTGTTCCTTTAGATGACAAATTATGACAAAGTAGTATACTGAGTATGATGGTGTACTATATGGCCATTAAAAACCTGCAATGACCATCGAGGTGTAGGAAGCACGTACTCTTTCTAAGCCTTTGTACCCATTCATACAGTTGACCTCCACAACTGCTCAAGAACAAAGGACTTACTCGCTGTATCATCTCACAGAGGTCACTATAAATTGGAGGGAACAGTAGGCAGACAGAGTTGGAGCTGAGACTGAATTTGATTACGAAGCCTGGTCTGAACTGCTCTTCTGTCTCCTGTCATGACGTGTAAACAATATCTGATGAAACCGGGAAATGCTTACACCATGATATAAATGGAAAAAGTAGGATACAGAACAACATGATTCCTACTTTGTAATTCACTACTTCTGTAAATGTCCCAAGATGTTAAGGGTAGCATATTATCTCTGCATCACAAGAGGATTGGATTTGAATTCACTGTCAATACTTCTTTTCCTAAACTCTCACAGTAGGTATTACTTTCACAAAATATTGCAGAAAAGGAAAAAAAAAACCCACTTGCTGTTTACCTTTTATTTCCCTGCCTGACTCTACTTGCATGTTTAAGAATTTCTAAACTTTAAATAAAAATATGAATATTAGCTATTGTATTATTCACGTCATGCTTTGACTTCCATGTGTTAACTCATCCATGCAGAGTCTGCAGACTCTTCTGATTGCCTCATCTTTCTGAGGGACATTGTTCCTGTCTTTGGCCACATTTCAGAAATAGGTATGGAAACCATAAATTTCTTGCCAAATTATCTGAGTGCCCATTTCTTTCTGGTCAAAAGTAGTTTATAAAACTAGTCGTTAGCTGGGCACCGTAGCTGCTCAGGAGGCTGAGATCTGAGGATTGTGGTTTGAACTCAGCCCAGGCAGGAAAGCGCATGGGACTCTTATCTCCACATAACCACCCAACAGCAAGAAGTGGTTCTGTGGCTTAAGTGTTAGAGTGCTAGCCTTGAGCAAAAAAAGCTCAAGAAAGCACCCAAGCCCTGAGTTCAAGCCCCAGGACCAACACCAAAGGGGAAAAAAACAAACAAAAACAGCAAAAAAACCAAAAACCCGTTGTTACAAAACCACTTTGAAAAACCCTTGCACGAAATGAAATAAATAAAATGGAATGACATAAAATAAAATTCTAAATGCAATAAACAGAGGACCTCTGTGCATATTTTTTTTTTCCTTCTAAAACGCTGGCACCAACCCTCAGCGCTCCGGAAGTCTTTGTGTTCTCTCCAACTCATTTGGGAAGGCATTAATAACCCACATCATTTTAAATGCGATAACTAACACTTTAAAGGGTTCCAGTTCTGTCACTGATCCTCCTTAGCAAACGGCTTAATCGTGCGGCCTCCTCCAGCAACGAGTCCTCCCGTGTCGCTGAACGGTTGGAAAATTGGGTCCAGATGGGCCTCGATCTCTCCATTGCTCCCCCAGGAGCTAGTGGCATGCTTCCTGCGGGCCTGGTGTCCCGGGCTCCTTGGGGGGGGGGGGGGGCTTCCTGAGACCTCTCTCTCTGCCTGTGTCAGCGGTGTTCCCGTGGCCATCTTGCAGGTCACGGAGTTGGCAGGCGGCAGGGAAGGACTTCCATGAGCTGATGACAGGAAAGCTGGCGTGAGAAGCGTGTTCTTTCTTCCCCGACCTCGTGGTGCCCACACGCTTAAGGCCCAGCCAGCAGCTGCCGGGCGCAGGGCGACCGAAGCTGCACCTTCAGCAAGGCCTGTTTACAAACCACCGTAGACACCTGCCCTTCGACCACCGCTCCCTTCCCTGGCTCCCGAAGGTGTACAACGCAAGCACTTTCGAACACAAATTTCCAGAGCTGTTGGGAAGTCAGTGAGTAGGTAGACACACACATACACATGTGCATGCACGCGCGCACACACACACACACACACACACACACCTCACATCTCCTTGTGTTGCAAACTCCAAGTCATATGGACTTGGAATCCAGCTCGCTCTGCTTTGCCAAGGTTTCAGATTATTGAGCAAGGGAGAAGCATTCAAGCCAAAACAAATTAACTGAGTCCATGGCGCACTTTGTGGTGCAGAGCTGGCACTTTGGGTATTGTGTAATGAAGGCTGTAATGAACATCACACGGGGACGTAGACCGAAGATTGTGATAGAAATAAATCTGCCTGGCTTTGAAAACTTTGCCTTAAAAAGAACTGCTTTGATGGCAGCGTCGGCGCGGGGAAAGCTCCTGCTGTCCTTGGCACGGGAAGGAGATCACACCTGTCAGGAGAACTCAGACCACCTGTTGGGGCGCCGCCGAGGGCAGGCTCACCCACTTGTGGGACACACTTTGGGGCTGCAGACCAACTTAGGAGTGGGAAAATCCGTTGACTGTAGCACAGGAGACCCAGCTCCTCCGATCAATGCAGGCCATGGAACTTTCCCTAAGTAGGAAGTCTCCATTCTCCAGATTCCCGCTGGCCAACAGCTTTTCTTTCTAAGCTTTACAGCCTACACAGTGTCCTCGTTTCCACATACAGAACCCAGCTGCAGAACACAGGCCAGCACACCATGTCTGTCCCCCGGAAAGCAAAATCATCAGACTTTGCCCTTGCACTCATGTATGAAAGATTCACTGAAATGCCAAGACTAACAGTTCCAATTGGGGTTCTCTGCTCCGCTGTAAGTCTGTTCTGTTATTCTTGGGAAAGCCCTTCCTGTTTGAACTAATGTCAATGCTTCACAGACTTTTGCCATAAGCATTCTTTTTATGTTATTAAAAAAAAAAGTTTAATGAATTCTGGAATCCGAGTCAAGCAGCATTGGCACTGGGATTGTTCCTCACATGGACATTTTGCTCATAAAAAGCTTGAAATTGTGCTGCGTGGTTCCCTGTAATGTCTCCTCTCCTCCCCCTGCTCCCCTCTCATTTTCTCCTCTCCTTTCCCCTCAGACTCGCCTCCCTTCTCTCCTCTCCTCCACCCCTTTAGTCTTCTCCTTTCCCTCTCCAATTCTATTCTCTCCTCCTCTCCCCTCTCCCCTCCTTTATCTCCTTTCCCTTCCCCTTTGTCCCTCCCATCTCCTTTGATTCCCTTCCCCTTCCTTCTTCTCCCCTCCCCCTTTTCCCTTTCCCTTTCCTCTTTCTTCATCCTCTCTCTGCCTCCCTCTCCCTCTCCCTCTCTCTCTCTCTCTCACACACACACACACACACGCACACAGATGCACACACTTCTATGATACATTTAGGATGAGCTATGAACAACTGGAAATGAACTAGCAAAAAAAAAAGTCAAATTGCAAATAAAAGGAAATACACTGAGAATCACAATGAATGAATCACTGCAAGGGGACGGGGCGGGGGGAGGTCATTCTTCAGGACCAAAGTTCGTTTGTTCCCCTTCTCTTTGTAGATATAACCCACCCACCTCTTTTCAGTAATATCAAGTAGAAAGGTTTTATTACAATTGTGGCTATTGCAAAAAAAATAGATACTGTAAATATGAAATCACCTTTTAAATATAAAATGTAGATACATGAAGACATAGGCATCTATCACATAAAAAGCAATCCAAATGTAAAGCCCTTTTCTTTTTCTCTTCCCAGGCCTCTGCAGGAATTCTTTGTATAAATGTGAGCCACATGTCAGGCTGTTTACAGGGAGAGGGGCTTTGCTTTCTGACCCACACATGTGGCAGGCGTGCCAGTTCTGACAGACAGCAGAGAAGCAGCCCGCCTGGCCACGGCCTGCTCGCCAACGGAGAAGCCACCAGGGGCCACCAGCTCACAGCCGGCTTGCCAGGGAGAGGGGAGGAACAGCACCTGCCTGCCTGGTAGCTCTGGTGAGTCACACTTCCTGTGAACCAGGTGACCTGGGCCCCCGCCCGAGCCATCTTCCCAGAACTGGGGAGGACGTGAAGAAGACAGGAGGCTGTAAGTGACCGTCCCAATGGCCTTGCAGAGCCGCTCCTCGTCTTGACAGCTTGAGGTGTGCTCACACACCTGTGAGTGCACACACACACACACACACACACACGTGCCCAATGCACCGCAACCAGTGGAGCCTCAAAATGGCCATGAGGTGACTCTGTCACTGCTTCCAGGGGTCGTGGAAAGGGGACATGGAAGAGGGGCTGAGAGACGCAAGCAGGGACCTCAGACCTGTGATCGTCTGGCCCGCCTGACCTCTTCTTAGACGTCAGAGAGACGCGCCCTCCCCTGCCCAGACGGCTCCCCGCCCCTGGCCAAGCGCATCCTCGCCCTCGCGCCCAGAGCCTCCTCCCCTGCCATCTTCTTCCTCCATTCCAGAGACACCATTCTGAGCCACGGCAAGCTTGGTGGCAGCGTTTACTGCACGCGTGCGCTGCACACGCTCTACTGTAATAGAACTATTCGCGTGCTCTCTGCGTGGATTTGTCTCATTGAATCTGAAAGTTGATTTGACTTACAGGCCCGCATTTTTTTTTGTTTCTATTCATTTTTCCCGCCAGTACTGAAGATCTAACCTGAGACACTGGGCATGTGAGACAAGGACTTGACCACGAAGCTGTCTTCCCAACCTCAGTGTTTATTGTAAAGATGAGGAGAAGGGCCAGGTACCATGGGCTCACACCTGTGCGCCTGGCTACTCAAGGATCATGGTTCAAAGCCAGCCCGGGCGGGGAAGCCTCTGAGATGCTTACCTCCATCCAAAAGGCAGAAGTGGAGCTGTGCCTCAAACGGTAGAATGCCATGATGGGAAAGAAAAACGAAAGCTCAAGGTCAGAGCCCAGATCCTGAGTTCAAGCCTCAGGACTGGCAGTGGAGAGCGAAGGCGGTGGTGGGGAAGGGAACTGAGAGGGCTACGCAACCTGCGTGGAATCAGACACAAGTCCTCGGTGGCACAGACCCCATGCTGCCTGCGACCTCAAGTCCATGCTCAGAATGATCAAGAAGCATCCCATCTCCCCGAGAAGCCACGCGACTCGAGCCAGCTCTGCGCTTCCTTCGAGGGCAGTGGCTTCCCTGGGCAGCACTCGGGTCTACCTCCCAGGCCTCCAATCCGAGCCGGGCTCCTTCTCTCCTCCCCTTTGTCTCTGCCTGTCATGTGGGCCCGTCCACAGTTCCCCGGGCCCTCCTCCAGGCTGTCCCCACAGGCCTGGAGCCTGGGCTTCCACTCGAGAGCCAGTGAGCCTCAGCTCACACAGATCCTGTCCTGGACTCAGCATCCTCAAGAGCGGCCTCTTCGCCCATCCGGATCCTTCAAGCCCCAGAGCTGGGCTCCCCACGGCTCACAGAGCTTGGTCAGCACTCTGCTCCTCTGGCTCCTCTCACCTCCTGGTCCCTGCCCCTTCCTCGGTGCCAGTACCGTGGCCCACGCAGCCGTGTGGACAGCCTCCTCGCCCACACTGGCGTCTGACGATCGCCTCGATACGGCAATCCAAGAGCAGCAGCGGGGTGCACTGGCTCTGGTCAGGGCCTTGCCTCTCGCTCACCAGCCACGATCTGCTCTAGTCCTGGGGAGTACCGGGAGCTGCAACTAAGGGTAACACGGCAAAGTGCCCGCCTGTTGTGAGCACGTCCGGCAACGGAGTTATGTTTGATACAGATGAGACTCACTCAAAACTTTTAACTCCATGGTAATTTGTGTTGTTGTTGTTGTTGTTGTTTTAAATCCGCAACTTCTTCTTAAGCTTCAACTTACACACTTGGTTGTCTTTCACAGAGGTAACAAGCACAGTACTTGTGTTCCCTTGTGTGATCAGCCTGGGGGTTGGGGTTACAGCACAGATCCACACCCCTACCCGGGGCTCAGTTCTCAATCTTACACCTCTTCAACCAACCCAGACAATGGAAGTTCCAGAAAAAAAAAAAAATCGCCCAACAAATATGCCTGCTTCCCTCAGAGCTCATAGGAGCAATTCAAGCCCTGTCAGCGAATTGTTAAGCGTGGGGCTTTCCCCTGGCGTTTGGCTTTACTTCCAGCGCAGGACAGGTGGAGGATGTCCTGCTTTTATGACTTGTCCCCCTCCACTTTCCTCTTTTGATCTGAGCTGGAGTTTGTCCTCTTTCAAGCCAGGAGACCTGCGGAAACGTGCTCACGAATGGCCATCGGCTGTCCCCATCTTTGGTGAAGGGAACGCTTGGCTGTCCTCCCCGGTGGAAGCTTGCCGTGCTCTTTCACAGAGAACATGTCAACGTGGTCCTCCGCCTGCCTGGCCTCCCTCTGGGGCACCGCTTCAGAGGGGTCGCAAGGACTTGGCTCGCCAGGACAGCAGTACGCACCCCCCTGGCCTCCCCTTCACCTGCTGTGTGGACAAGTGGAGACCCCAGAAGTCTTGCCTGGGTGAAGCTGTTAGGAGGAGACCCCAAGAGTGAAGTGCAGCCACCTTGCTGATCTTGCCTTCTCGCGGTAGGCACGTGCCTACAAAGCAGCCCCAAGTCCTTGCAGACTCGCCACTGGGAAGAACGCCTGGCCTGCCTTCCCAGACGCCCAACTCTTGGGGTTTGGCTACAGGTCTTGCTGGTAGGAGTATCATAACCTGGAACTATAACAAAACAGGCCTGCTGTCTCTGAGCAGAGGAGCGAGGAGGGAGGAAGAAGTCAGGCCCAGATGTAAGGTGTTCGTGGAAACATTTTCTTATTAGGAGGAGCAGAGAATGCTCAAAAATTTGGAATGCATTCTCTCACCTCCTTCCTTTAACCATTGATGGCCAGAAGAGGAAAATGAGGTTTTGAAAGACTACACCTGCACAGCCCAGAAACTCACGAACAGGAACCCAGATCTGAGATTCTATATCCTGAGCTCTGAGTCACTGTGCTCTGGTGGTTTTTGCTTAATCAGTCTTTTAGCCTGTAAATAATGACAATAATACCTACATGTAGGACTGTTAGAAGGGCTAAGTGAGTTGTGTATGCGGAAGTATTCTCTGAAATTCTATAAAATTAGAGCTTTAGCAAATATTAACATTACTATACCTGTGACTCAAATAAGGATGAAAATATTCCCACTTGAAAGGAAAAAGAAGAAACATGGAGTTGGGTTTGAAATAGACTGTATCCCTCCTTGACCCAAGACCCAAAGGATCCTTTCTCCAGGACCTCTCCCAGGGTCCCTTGGCCACAAGCGGCTCATTCGTGCTTTAAATACACGCGCCCAAATCAAAGCTGGCTCACCCCGCGCAATCAGACTGCTTTTCCAGCGCTTAGCTCTCTTTGGGAGGAGTGCTTCATGAGAATGGTATGGAATCGCCCTTACGCTCTGCTGAGCCGGTTTCTGACTCGGGGTCTCAGCTTCCAGGAACATTCCCAATGGCTTCCCTGCTCTGCTCTAGGAATTGTTAAAGTTCTATCACTTTATTTTCACGGTAGTTCTATACTCTTTTTTTTCCTTACAGTATAAATTGATTCAGAGCTTCGATAAATCTAATTTCTTTCCAACAGGTCCATTCAAAATGCACTGTGAGCAGAGTCCACGGACTCATTTTTCTCTTGCCAAACGGAGAAGCAAGGGACTTGGTTGCACTTGCACACAGAGCAAACCCCCCTCTGCACCCGGCCCGCTGCGCACAGCCGCTGAGAAGCTTCCAATGAGAGAAGAGTGCCACATTCTCACCAGAGTGAGGAGGAAATCCAAGCCATGGCCTGGATCTAGGATGGATCCCCAAATCCCATGGAGCGAAGCTCTCCACCCCAGATCGTGGTGCTCTTGGGGGGATGGAGGAGGCTTTAGGAAGCAGGGCCCCGTGGGAGGAAGTTTGCTGAGGGTATATCCTGGAGAGGGATGCCGGACCCCGGGCCCCTTCTGTCCCTTTGTTTCCTAGCCATGTGCCGTGGGCACGTGGGCCGTGGGCAAGGCTCGTGCTCTACCGCTTTGAGCCTCGGCTCCGCTTGCAGTTTTGTAATGGTTAATTGGAGATTGATTGCCCAGGACTTGGAACTGTGATCCTCAGATCTCAGCGTCCTGAGTAGCTCGATGACAGGCGTGAGCCACCAGCGCCTCGCTTCTTGTGTGCATTTTCTGTCCCTCCCTTTTTTTTTTCTAGCCAGCCACACAGCCAGGCCGCCTCACTCCACTCTTCCCTGTGTCTGACCTCAGCACCGGGAGTGTTCACAGGCTTCCATGTTGTTATCTGCAGATGAGACAGGGCAAGAGAGGATTCCTTAGGGCTTATTGCAGTCCTAAATATCAGTGAGTGTCCAGAGCCGCATGTCCTCGGAGCTCACGTCTCTGTCTCCGCGGTGCCTCTGCGTCTCAGGATTAAGAACAGAGCCACTTGGATCGCAGAGCTGGACATTCCACGGTGCCCAGCTGGACAGTGAAGGATTCCAGAGCCATGAGAAATCCCGCTGACATTTCCCAGAGAGATAAGTGGGAGCCTTCCAAGTGCAGGACAGCCAGACACATTTTCACAACACTCTAGAATGTTCCCAATCACATAAAAGATAAAAGCATGAAAATCTTGAAAAGTCTGAATTCCCACTTAACGTTATCAAGATGAATGACTTGAATACAAAGGGGGTAGTTAAGTAACTTTGGAAAAGATGATGCTGTTTCATAGGCCCAAGTGGTCTGCTGATAGTTTTCTCCTAGGTTGCAGCCTTCAAAGACCACGTTAGTAATTCAGTCTTCAAAAGGCACTTTTGATGGCAGTAAGTCCATAATTAAACAGTCCCCTGGCTACAACCATGGGGCTTTGATTAGAATGAAATGCTCTATAAGAAGGCAATGCATCTAATTATTGAAGTTCTTAAATGAAATCTTTTCCCCCTAGCTTACAGCTCAACCATCCCCACTACTCTAAAAAGCTTACAACCAGAGGGATGTTCCCCTCTTGTCAAGTATCATAGGGGAAAGAACTGGCTTTCATTGTGGTGGGAAGCTGTCAGAAAGACTGTCTAGGTGTCTTATCACTATAACCTGCACTACTGCATGTGTGCATATGCATGTAGGTGCATGCGTGTGTTTATTAACTCTTCATTTCTTATTTTATTGATCTTATTGTGCCAGTACTGGGACTTGGACTCAGGGCTTTACATGCGTGCTTAGCTTTTTCCACTCAAGGCTAGTGTTCTAACACTTGACACAACTGCTCTTCCTAATTCTTCATTTAAAAGTTGGAGACACTTGTGACTGTGATGTACTCACCGTGTATATTTCAAAAGTGGACCACATGGCAAAGATATTTCCTATAACTTGAATTTTGCCAAAAAAAAAATCCGTTCTGATTTTTTGTTCTGAAATTGTAAAATCAGATCACTGTCCAGCGGTGAGACACTGCACAGAGCAGGGGTGTATCCCAAAGGGAGACCACTGATGGGCACAGATGGATTGTCTCCACCCACGAAAGCGAAAGACAAGAAGGTGTTCAAAGCAGACACAGAAAGTTTATTTGCAAGTGAAAGGCAAACTTGGAAAAGGAGAGTATCTCTGAAGAGAGAGGCCCCAAAGAGGAGTCCCGTAGCATGCACTCAAAGAGTGGCTTCACAGTGCAGGGCGGCTGGCACATCTATTTGGGCTTTGCACTGATTGCTTGATGGCGTGCGCGTGCTCTGTCATGACTCTTTGCATTTGTCAAGCACCCAAGGAAGCATTTGAGCAGGAACCTGCGGCACTATGTAAATAAGAAGCACCACGTTGGCCGTGGGTTACCTGTAAGTTGTTATATCTGCCACTTTTTATCACTATCTACCTAATAGTTCCCTTTTCTTTCCCTCAAAAGCTGCAAGTGAAGTGCTTAATTCGCAAAGAGTTCCTATATTGAACCTTCAAATTCAGGTATCTTCAAAGACCTTAGGAAGCACAGGACAAATGATTAGACTATAACCATTATTCCATAAAAGAAATGCAAACCAAAACAGCACTGAGATTCCACCTCACCTCACTTAAAATGGCCATTATCAAGAAAACAAATACCAACAGATGCTGGTGGGGATGTGGCCAAAAGGGAACGCCACTACATGTTGGTGGGAATGTAAACTTGTTCAACCACTCTGGAAAGCAGTATGGAGGTTCCTCAAAAGAATAAACATAGAGCTCCCCTATGACCCACTCCTGGGCTTTTGCCCAAATGACCACAAACAAGGCCACACTAAAACTACCAGCACAACCATGTTCACTGCAGCATTATTTACCTTAGGTAAGCTGTGAAACCAACCCGGATGCCTCTCAGTAGATGAGTGGATCATTTATGAGGTATATATTCACAATGGAATTCTATCCTCCCATCAGAAAAAAAATGATATCACCTCATTTATAAGGAAATGAAAAAACCTGAAAAAATCATATTAAGTAAGCCAGAGCCAAAGAAACATAGATTCCACAGCTTCCCTCCTGGGTTATAATCAGTATATGTCTAAGATAGTCCTAGCAGGGGACCACAATAGCTCAATTGTTATCTATGTATGACCACATAAGATGATGCTAAGCAAAATGAACTCCAAGATATGGAAACAAGAGGTTTTTCTTTATTGCTGTGGTTTTTAATATACCATGTGAAGTTATTTCTTTCTCCTTTAGTTTTTTTTTTCCCCTCTATGGTTCTGTTGTCACTGTATTTGATTTTGTTACCCTGGGTATTTATCTGAATAAGGGAAGGGGAACAACAAACTGGTGAGACAAAGGACAAAGGGTAAACTAATGCAACAGTGATACTCACAAGACAAAATGTTGGTAATGAACTGTACAACTTGGGGGAGGACAGGGGAGGGAAGTAGAAGTAAAATGAGGGTGGAGGTAACAAGTTTGACAAGAAATGAACTACCTTACATACGTAGCTCTAATCGCTCTTTACATAACTCTGTATGTCACTCTGTATGACAGTAAGCGCTTTTTAAAAAAGGAATCTTACCATTATCACCTTATGGCTAGCAGTTATTGCACACTTAGGAACCAAATCCTGTACTAAGTGCTGTATGTGTATTATCTCACTTTACCTTCGTGAATTAAGTGCTGTTATATGAACACTTAGGAACCAAATCCTGTACTAAGTGCTGTATGTGTATTATCTCACTTTACCTTCGTGAATTAAGTGCTGTTATGTGTATTATCTCACTTTACCTGTGAGGAAAGTTCTTTGATTTCTCCCAGTTTCAAGGTGAGGAAACTGACTAATCTCAGTGTAGAACATGACAGGGACCAGTGGCAAACCTCAGCCTTCTGGCTTCAGAGGCTGAGATTGTATCTACCCTCCTCTCTACATGCTCCTGGTTCCTTCTTTGTGGGGTTAATCCCAGGGAGCAACAATCTCAGGGACTCTGGAGACAAAATGTCATCAAGAAAACATGCCTTCAGATTGATTTTGGTGTGATTGCAGCTGTGTGGGGATGCCGTTGTCAGAATCCAACGCAAGCTAGCATGACCAGTACAAGGAAACAATCGACTCGTATCGAGGGGACGAGGATGGCTCAGAGTTCAGCCCTTAGGGTCCTTACAGCTAGCAATACCAAGGAAGAGAGAAGACTGTCCTCCTGGCCAACATTCCTGGCCCATACTGGCCACACTTATTTCCCAAGCACATCCCTGAACTGACTATGATGTTGAGATAGGTAGATAGTCACAATGGGGGCATCTGAGGCCATGATCTCCTCAAATAGATATTGTCCCCAAAGGGATTGATATGGGAGTAATTTGGCCTTTGTAGGAAAATTAGAAGGCTTTTACCCCAAGACAGGGCAGAGAGAGAGCAGGTATTTATTAGAATATTCAGGAATATTAGTACTATAAGGCTAACTTTGTTAGAGGTCCAGAAGTATGACTAGAGTCTGTTCCTTTTAATGAACATCATGTTCTTTATTTTTAAATATGTGTGTGTCTGTGCCAATATTGGGGCTTTAACTCAGCCCTCACAGCTCTTACATGGCCTTTTCTGCTCAAGGCTGGCATTCTACCATTTGAACCACAACTCTGTTTCCAGCATTTTTGCTGGTTAATTGAAGATAATAGTCTCACAAACATTTTTTCCCCCAGTCTGGCTTTGAACTACAATCTCAGCAGAGGAGTAGCTAGGATTACAGGTATGAGAAATGGGTGCCCAGCCTTTTTTAAATTTTGGGGTCCATTCTTTTATTAACAGTCACAATGCATATTATATAATTTTTAAATATGGAAATCAAACTTCATGTAGCAATGAAATTGAAATTACTTTAAAGAATTAACAGCCCATGCAAATAATCGGCATTTTTAAATCTATACAGTAGGTCTATGTATGTTCTATATACCGTGTGTGCTGTAGCATCTGATGTATTCAATAAACAAAATCTACATCTTATCCCACCTACTGCATATCAAAAATTCTAACTATTTTTCTCATGTGTCAATGAACACAGACTTGGAATGATACGATTATAAAGGTCAATGACAAGGACATTTAAATTTTACGACCTACAAAGTGATAACACACTATCCCATCCTTACAGAACTCTGTTTTACAAGCTTTTATTCTATGTCTGTTAAATGTATGTAGCAAGTGCTTGGCATACAAAACAAATCCTCTCCATACCCCTATCAGCTGGGGAAGTAAACATACTAACTTGTTTCCTGGTACAACAGCTATGGCAGTGTGGACCAGGACACACTGGAAACTTTTGAGAAATGAGTAACTTAGGCAAAAACTTTGAACTGTTTAAGTGCTTCACTAGAGGGAACTGTCAAAAGCAGAAGTACAAAGGCCTGAGAAAGAATAAAGAATTTGTGATTAAAAGTAGTGTAATCCAGAAACAATAGAGATCAAATAGAGAGTCCAATAGAGATCTAATGTGAGCAATAATGATAAGCAAGTGATGTAAATCTAAAATTTTTAGTAGGCATACTAAAACTGCTGGTGCCTCATGCCTGTAATTGTACCTGTACTGGAACTGGCTGAGACCTGACAACTAGGTCACCAGAACTGGCTGAGACCTGAGAACCAGGCCACTGGAACTGGCTGAGATGTGAGAACCAAGCCACTGGAACTGGCTGAGACCTGAGAATCAGGCCACTGGAACTGGCTGAGACCTGACAACCAGGCCACTGGAACTGGTTGAGATGTGAGAACCAGGCCACTGGAACTGGCTGAGACCTGAGAACCAGGCTTCTAAGCCAGCCTGAGCTGGAAAATCCATAAGACTCTCATGTCCACTTAAACACACACACACATACACACACACACACACACACACACACACACACACACACACACACACACACACACAGAGCCAGAAGTGGAGCTGTAAGCTCAAGTGATAGCCATGAGCAAAAATGCTCAGGGACAGTGTTCAATCCCTGAGTTCAAGCCCCAGAATCAGAAATAAATAAATAGGTAAAAAATAACATTAAAATATGCTTTATTGAGCTGGGTTTCACTGGCCTGAAATAATAAAAAAATAATAATAATAATAAAATAGTAATAATAAATATATATAATTTAAGACAAAAGACAAATAGAAGCTAGAGGTTTCCATCACAGCTACCTGCAGCACCTGTGAGCGTATGTGAGCTCCTTTGTGACTATCTGCCGTACTTAAACGCTCATGAGGAAGACCTGACAGGAACAAATACACCAGGGATATTTGCCCTATTAGTCCAAGAACTTTGGAAGTTCTCACTACGTCAAGGCACCTAGGAATGAAGGACATTTGAAATGAAACATGAAACACATAGTCCACTCCTTAATGCAACAGGAAGAACTGGAATCGTGATGATGTAACAAAGCACCGGATGTTAAGATGTTCACAAGCCAAGCCCCCATCAACAGGATGCCACGCACCATGACACTGAGAAGCATCTAGCTTGCCAGGAGGGACCTAAGAGATAGCATTAGTAGTAAGCTTCCTCCTGGTCTGTGATGGGGGAGAGAACTTACAGCCTCTGAAAACCGATACACCACGAGATACATTCAAGGAAATAAGCAAAAAGCTTCAGGGTCCACAACACTCGTGTCCTAGCACGTCCCAGCAGTGTCACGAGGACGACCTTCATCTGGCCATTCTCAGGCAGAGCCATTGCTACTTTAAACTGAGAATTCCGGAGCTGAAGAAGAAAGTGACGCAGCCTCAAATCTGAAGGGAATCTGCAGTGAGTTACTAATGGGTAAGCGAGGGAAGCAGCCATTTTTGGATAGAAGGAAACTTGGAAACATCTACAGAGAGGACAGGATGCCAATATGCCTTATAAACACTTGGTATTGGTGAGCATTGGCGTGAGATGGAAGTGAATGCTGATCCCAATGTTACTTAAGTCACAAGCCAAGCAGTATACTCATTAGGTGAAGACCTGGGATAAACATTGCAACTGGCAAGTTAGTAATGAGCCCCTCTCTATCCTTGAGTGCTCACTGGCAAAATATATTAGCAAGTGACCCAGGAGACCAAAAAGAATATGGCTTCTGCCTAATCTGGAGAAAACCACCACCGGATAGGGAGGTGACCACTGCGGGTTGAGCCATAGGGCACAAACCGTTATCCATCGACCCTTGACTCTTCCAGGAGCGTTTCAAATAAATCACTTTCCTTGATTTTATTTTAAGATTGACTTGCCAGACATGGCAACACATACTTAGAATCCTGGCTACTCCAGAGGCAGAGATAAAAAGTTCAAGATCATGAATTCCAAGCCAGCTAAATCAAAGTTGGTGAATCTATCCCCAAAGCACAATACAAACCAAAGAGCTGGAGGCATGACTCAAGTGGCAGAGTGCCTGCCTAACAGCCTGGAGGCCCTGGGTTCAAAGGCCAGTATCAGAGAAGAAAAAGAAGTATGGTGAGGAGGAGGAGGAGGAGGAGGAGGAGGAGGAGGAGGAGGAGGAGGAGGAGGAGGAGGAGGAGGAGGGGGGGGGGAGGAGGAGGAGGAGGAGGAAGGGGGAGGAGGAGGAGGAGGAGGAGGAGGAGGAGGAGGAGGAGGAGGAGACGGCCCTAGTTCCTTAAAAATGGTGAAAAGAGAAAGTAGAGAAGGACAAAATTGTCAGCTCAAGAAACATGAACGATGTCCTAGCATAGAAAAACAATATCATCATTTTGTCACCTTCAACACGAAGGGCTCACATGTGTACATGTGTCTCTAGATTAAGAATCGCTGTCCTTTGCTTCCGTGGCTCCGTGTGACTCCAGTGAGCCAAGCAAGCAACCTGGGCCCTTCCTTCCTTTCCATGCATCCCAGAGACATACTTACCTATTGCTGACCTTGTGAAAGCTAAAAATAACCATGTAAGATTATCTCCCCCAAACCACTGTTTGATAAAATCCATGAGTCGTTCATGTCAGCTTTTCAAACCCTGAAGCCTAACAGGGTCATTTTAAGTAACAATAAAGAAATCCCATCTTTTATCCCCGAGTTCAATCACTTAATCAGCTTTATCCAAGGACTTTGAGCTCAAACTCACATTCAATCAGACTGTCTAACAAAACGTGAAAAGGGTGAAGGGAAAATAAAACTGAGTGAATTCTATAAGTCTAAGGGAAAAGCAACTGTCCATAAATACTCTACTGTCGCTGATGAAGTTGTTTATTGTTGGAATCCAGGTCTGTTAGAAACCATACTGCTACCAATGTGTACTAGAATGGAACAATTAAGTCAATGGATGGCAGACTACAGCTGTCTGAATGTTCACTGTTGAGAAAAGTCACAGGAGTTTAAGAGGAAAAGCCTAGATTGGTCCCTGTGGTAGTGGGTGAGAGTCGGAGACGTTAAGTATAAACTGTCCTGCTGCAAATAGATGAATCTAGGTACACACAAGATTACTTATAGAAACATAGATGCATGGCTTACTCCATACGTGTATCACCTTCCTCTATACATTGAAACAGCCCACAAGTAGAGACATCTCAAATGCAGTGAGCACACATAGAGCCCATTGGTTTCTACTGCTGTTCTCTAAGGAGAAGACAGAACTCTCATTCTAGCCCTGGATGGAAATACACAACTGATGCGCGGTGCATCTTTATCTTGACAGAAATGGGGAGAAAATGAGTGACAAAATAAAGTAATACCGAATTAAAATTCAAAGTACAAGATAAATGCCCATGAGTCCATAGTAATATAACTAAAGGACTTGCTGAAGAAATAAATAAATGAAGCAGGGTACCGGTGGCTCATGCCTATAATCCTAGCTACTCAGGAGGCAGAGTCAGCCCGGGCAAAAACATCCATGAGATGCTTACTGCCAATGAACCACCAAAAAGTCAGAAATGAAGCTATGGCTTAAGTGGTACAGCGCTAGCCTTGAGCAAAAAAGCCCAAGCATGGCACCCGGGCCCTGAGTTTAAGCCCTAGGACTGGTATAAAAAGAAAAGAAGAGGAGAGGAAAGGAGAAGGGGAGAAGGCAGGGAGAAGGAAGGAAGGGGAGGGGAGTGGAAGGGAGAGGAGAGGGACAGAAAGAGAAAGGAAGAAAGAAGAGGAGAGGAGAGGGGAAAGTTAGAGAAAGGGAGAAAGACATAAAGGAAAGAAGGAAGGAAGGAAGGGAAAAAAGAATGATGGAAAGAAGAAGAGCTAAATCACGTATGTGGGCAAATCCCCGTCAATTAATGTAGACATTTCACCCTGAAGGAGAAGCCTTCCTCCCACACTCCGTGGGTGAGTTGTAGAGTCCTCCTTCCAGAGAGAGCAGTAAAGGATAGAGAGCAACTTCATGGTAGAAAAGCCTGACAAACCTTCACCCCTACCAGGTGGAGAGGGTCAACATCAACAGTGACAAATCATACTCATGGAAGGAAACAGTGATAGGAGGTCATAAACACGGAAATCACCGGGCCGAAAATCCATCGCACCAGCCTAACCAGGGGGAAAACGCACACCAAACAGCAATAGAGGGGCATCCTCCACAACACCTGGACAACACTCTCCGAAACTGAAAAACTGTCACCGAAAACCGAGGAAACGTACGGGCACGTGGAGACACGGCAACTTAGGACAATAAAGGGGAAAAAAAAAAACACAAGAAAATGTGAAGAATATATGGATTTTTCATTAATGATAGTAAGTCAGTACTGGATTACCAACTGTTTAAATGGATCGTACAAATGTTAAATGTTGATGATAAAGCCACTAGATGGCTTATGCCTGTAATCCTACTCAGAAGGCTGAGATCTGAAGATCACGATTCACACCCACCTGAGCAGAAAACTGTGTGAGACACTAATCGTGAATTAATCATTGAAAACCCTGCAAGTGGAGCTGGGGTTCAAGGGCCAGAGTGCCAGTCTTGGGTGAAAAAACTAAACAAGAACACAAGACGGAGTTCACGACCCAGTACTGGCATTAAACGAACCATTGGATTTGACTGTGTGCTGTGGCCGCAGGTTTTGTTCTAAAACTAGCTTGTTTTCAAGAAGAAATGAAGGGATAAGAGAAGTAACTCTAAAGCAACGTTCACCGCCTCTATGAAGCCTTCATGGACTCTTATTGAACCCATTCCACCTTCACGTCCCCTAATGTGGGCGCACACACACACACACACACACACACACACACACACACACACACGCGCGCGGCATGGTGGGAAAGGCTTCCTTCTCAAAACGTGAGAAGCGTGCGTGAACCGGGACTCGAGCGTTGGCCAGAGAGCACAAAGTCCTACGAAGTCTGAGCAAGGTCAAGTCTTCCAGCTGTACTTTGCCCATACCTCCCAAGATAACTAACTCAGGTTCCGTTTTTTTGGTCTCAAAACAGTACACACAGAGCCTTAAATATTTACTTGCAGGGTAAAGAAAAGTTCTGATCTCTGGTGTACAGTCATTTCACAATGTGTTCAGTAGCCTGTCACTTGTCACTGTAAGGAGTGGCATTTATTCTGTTCCCTCTGACCTTGGCTATTATGGCTCCGTCTACAGGTCAAACAACCTGTGGGAAGAGGCCTCATCCGGCCATGAGCAAGAATGAGCTCCCAGCCTCAGAGGGCCTGGGAATTCTGACGGCAGCCAGCTAACATCCTCCCCTAAGCCTTGTGAGACACCCCGAAGCCCAGCCGCCGCGCTGAGCCACTTCCCAGACTCTCACCCGCACACACCACAGGCTCATTACAGCCTCTTGTGATCAAACGCTTAATCCTTGGACAGCTTGTGATGTAGCAAAAAGCAACTAATATATACTATGGACATGTGGCCTGCGAACCTAGAGGAGACAAGATCGAGTGTTTGTCCTGAGCCTGGTCCCTTTCCTGGCCTACCCAGAAAGCCCCCTGCAGCCTCGATTCCATGTCATCTCAAGCACAGGCAGCAGAGTAAGGAGAAATAAATGGTCAGGACCATTTTGTAAGAACTTGGAAGTGAAAATAAAAAGGTAGCTTTCATGACTCAAAGGAATTAAAATCTACCAAATGTGGCTCTGGATCTCATCAAAGCTTGTAAAAAAAAAAAAATGCTTTAAAAATAACCCGATGAGAAAACTGGAGAGATGTGGGAGTGGATGACAGCTGAACCGGGGTCTGTGACGCCTACCAAAGCGGGGGGGGGGGGGGGGGGGCTGGGCTCCCTCTGGCCAAGGGGTCCGTTAGCCCCTGCCCCACAGGAGTGTGCCTGGAAAATCCGCACCACAGCGCCACTTATGCGAGAGACGGGACATTAAACGGCCCCCGTAGATAAGGGTCATTTGTAGGCAGCAAGAACGTTTGTGGAACAAGAATTAATGAAAGGTTGCCACTGGAGGCGTCTTCGTTTTAATCAATTATATAGATACATGTTCGAGAAACCATGTCATTTGTCAGAAGTTCATGAGGAAAAAAATCTATGAACCAGCACTGGGACAAGGTTTCTCCAGAAAGCTACTAAATCCTTTAATAGAAATGATAGAAAGTGCAGGGGTGATATAACCAGTGAGCAACATGAGATAGAAGCTCAGCTCCAGGACCCAGCGCTTCTGTGGGAATTAATTGACAGAGAGGCCATCAGGCTGGGCGAGGGGGAGGGGACCAGCCCTCTGGCCTGCTCTGTGAGAAACAGAGAGAAGAATCCCCCGGAAGGAATCAAGATGCCTTTGCTTTGGAGAAGAGATAGATCTGCATGATCTCAGGGAGCAGTTCCTAAGAATTGAGCCATTAACTGTGAATGAGCATTAGAGAATTCAAAGAGTCCAGAAGCAAAATCCTGAAACACAAGGAGCTCGGGCAGAGGCTGGGCAGTCAGAGTCTAGGGAAATGTGGACCCCCAGTAGCACCACACAGGAGTTCTGTGGAGAGAATTAAATGTGCTGTGTCAGGAAAATCCTATCGTAGATGCTGGATACTTGCAGCAAGAATGACCTACTTCTATGCCCTGTCACTGGAAATCTCCAAGTCAGAAGCCAGACAAAATTTCTGAAGAAAGATGTCAACCTTCAACAGAGATTTGGAAACACCAATTGAATTAGTCAACGTTCCTTCAGTATAACAAAATATGAGACAATTTATGAAGACAACAGGCTTATACTAGATCACAGTATTGGAGGTTTCAATCCATGACCAGTTGCTTCTGTTGGCTTGGGGCCTGGGTCAAAAGTGCATGGTATATTAAGGCCATTAAATGAAAAGGAAAAAGGAAATGGAAAAAGAAAGAGAGTGCATCCAATCATCGAGAACATGCATCCAATGGCTGAAAACCTACTTTGCCAGGCACTAATGGCACACACTTGCAATCCTAGCTACTTAGGAAGGGGTGATCTAAGGATCTTGGTTCAAAGCCAGCCCAAGAAGGGAAGTCAGCAAGACTCTTCTATGTTGGGGATTCATCTTGGCCTTGAGGGAGGAAGGGCGAGGAGAGCCCTCCCAAGACGCCGCCCTTCCCCCAGCCCTGGGGCAGTGTGGAAGTGAGCCACACCTATCTCCCTCTGGGTCCGGAACCAGAAGGGGTAGCTTTGAGACCATCCCCCACCTTGCACCAGCGAGCACGTGTGCTCCCTTTTCTCGGGCTTTGCCCAGAGGGCGGTACTATGGGAAGTGACGTTAGCCCATGAGGGAGGTCCTTGGGAGCTGCTCTTGGATGGACAAGCTCGCCAGCCTATCGCCAGCTCCTGCTCAATCCTCGTCTTCACTGCTATATTACTGTGAGTCCCTCCCGAATAAACCGGATTGCTCTCCGAAGCGTCTACGAGATCCGTCCGCGCCTGGCCTCCTTGGTGGGTAAGGAGGGAGGAAAAGGGGATCTCGTTCGGCCACGTGCACCTTAGGCTAGCCCGTGTCCCTCGCTCCACCTTGGCCGCCAGCGGGTCGGGCGCCCAGGGGAGAGGGTGAAAAGGGGAGCACTGATAAGGGCGTAAGCTTAGCATCCCCGCACCAGGGGAGGTAAATCTAGCCCGGCAATCTAAATTTAATTGCCAAAAAAAAAAAGCCAGAAGTGGAGCTGTGCCTCACATGGTAGAGGGCTAGCCTTGAGCGAAATAGCTCAGTCCTACTTGGCCTCACCTCGAAAAGGCTCCAATAGCACCAAGATGGAGACTAAACTTTCAACATACATCCCTACGGAGGACATTCCACACCAAACTACACCAGTATTCACCACTTAGGCTGCACGTTCCAGTGATCTGGGGGCCTCAGCAGTCAGAACCCATAAATCAGAAGCTCGGTAGGAGAATGGCACAAGATGGTTACAGCAATTAGGTTAGTCAGGGCAGCATTAGTATGTTTCCTGCTCCCTCCATGGGGCCTCACCGCGCACTTGCTGTGATTTCCAAGGTCTCACGCAGCCCTGTGATGCTGTAATTTCACACCTGCAGGCCCAGGGTGGGTCCTCTGTCCTGTAGTTTTCTTATGGGGGTAGCAGAGCGGTTCTTGTACAAGCAGTAGATTTATCAAAGCTCCCAGCACCCAAATATTGCCTCTATTTATTCTTTGTAATTTGAAGGCACCTATTCTCTGTGCTGTGCCCTACACTATCAAAATAGGAATAGCAAAACTCATATGATAAGGAGTAACTAGGAGAATTCATGTGGTATGCTTTGCATAGATGTCATACAGAGGGAGGGAAGTGATTGCCATTGCAGGATCTGTATGTCATTTTTTTTTGAAGATCACCAAGGCTAATGCAATCCATCAAAAAGAAATATGATAAAAACATGCACTACCATCATTCAAGAAAAATATATTTTACAATGCATAAGCTAAATGTGTAAAACATACAAGCAAGACATACCGTCCTTTAAAAACCTAAATAGAAGCATGATGCCATTTTCCATACGAACCAGGCTCAAATTCGCAATATAATTAGGATGACTTTTCTTGGATCATTTTTAAATACTCAGAGAATATTTGAAAACTGACGACAAATCTTAATGCTAAAAAAAAACTTCACACAGAGAATAAAGTGAGGGATTTTCTTTCTTGATTTTTTTCTTTTACTGTACTAAAGCTTAATCTTAGGGCCTTACATTTGCTAGGAAAACTATCACTTGAGCTATATATATGTTTTCCATATAGGATCTCATACTCATTTTGCCTGGGCTGGCCTCCAGCCAAAAACCTACTTCCTACCTCTTATCTCCCTTGTATCTTGAATTACAGGTGTAAGCTCCCATGTCTCAAAAAAAAAAAAAGGATGTTAGAAGTGGAGCTGTGGCTACATGGTAGGCTGCTAGCCTTGAGCAAAAATAAAAAGCTCAGGATTAATGCCCAGGCTCCGACCTGCACAAGCCCCAGGACCTGCGCAAAATTTTTAAAAAGGAATTTTAGAAGAATGAGATTACGCAATAAAAAGCAATACCAAAAGTCACCATTTGTTAAAGAAAAAGGCAACAAAAATGTACAAACTGGGAGACATTCTCAAAGAATAAAAATGTGACAGATTTAGAGAAAATGTCACAAGTCATATATCTAACAAGGCTTATTGAGAGTTTATAAAGAACCTCTTAAAATCCAATAATTAAGGGCTGGGAATATGGCCTAGTGGCAAGAAGAATGCTTGCCTTGTATACATGAAGCCCTGGGTTAGATTCCTCAGCACCACCATACATAGAAAACGGTCAGAAGTGGCGCTGTGGCTCAAGTGGCAGAGTGCTAGCCTTGAGCAAAAGGAAGCCAGAGACAGTGCTCAGGCCCTGAGTTCCAGCCCCAGGACTGGCAAAAAAAAAAAAAAAATCCAATAATTTTTTTAAAAAAGGGCAAAATATGTCAGTATACATTTCCATAAAGATTTACGGATGGAAAAAAGTACACTTCAACTTGAATTATAGAAGCGCACAAAAAAATTAATGAGAGATGATTTGGTACAGATATTGAAAGGGCTGGGTTCGTCAAACCTCAAACCAAATGCTGGCTAAAACCAAGACAAAAGCAATTTTCTTTCATTGCTTGTGGGAGATTAAAAGTCTTCAAAACCTAAGTTTTAGTAGTTTCATGTAGTTTTAAACACACTTACCATAAAGCCAAGAAATTCCACTTGTCTTACCCAAGTGCCTGGAATAAACATTCCACAAGTCTGCACATAAATGTTTTTGTAATGCTCCCCTACACACAAACGCTTGTAGAAGGCAGGTCAATGAAGACTGTATGATACTTCCATGTAATGGAATGGTATTTGACAATGAAAAGAAGACAGAATGTGTGAATGCATATCACTACACATTGGAGGCCTGTCTAAAAAGCCTATGAACCATGTGTTTGTAATTATATGACATTCTGCCGACCAACAAGCTACAGTCCCTCCCAAGATCAGTGATTGCCAGAGAGCTGAACCAATGGAGCACAGGATTGGAATGAAACTACTTCACACAATAATATAACTAGATAGATAACCCTGTTTGTCAAAACCCATAATAGTTTCGAGATCAAAGAGCAAACCTTAATGAGTACCAGTGTGAAACGAAAATTAATCAGGAATTCAAAAGATAGGATACAGAATATGGCCAAAGAACCTATTATTACAAATGTCTAAAACCTCACTGGGGTGATAAGATGTAGAAGAACTGACAAGCAACTCTAGAAATGAGGCCATAGGACTAGGGAAAAAAACTCAGAAACTCATAAGCACTCCAGCCGATGGAGGTGTTTTTCATCAGGATCCAAGTTTACAATGCTGGCACTCCTATAGCTGTACAGCTAAATGAATGGCAGACACTGGAACCAAAGTTTCTTGACATTGGAGAGTTTATACATAAATGGAAAAGACTGGAATGGTTCAGTCCTGATGGATGAAAGTTGAAGACATCAGTATGTGCTCCAGTTTTGCTTGAATTAATATCGCTGTTAACCTGTGTAAGTGTTCATAGGTAAGTGTATACCCGACTCAATGAAAAGAGAGAGAGAGAGAAGGGGAAGGAGGGAGGGAGGGAGAGAGACAGAGAGACAGAGAGAGAGAGAGACAGACAGAGAGAGAGAGATTGCTTTACAGGCCAGGGGTGCTAACGTAAAGTTATTCTATGAACAAGATACCCAAGTAGAACTCACAATGCTTTTATACACTATTCTCCAACAGGAACTAAGTACATTAGAGAAGTGACTGATTCTTGGCTTGGAGTAGAAAATGAATCAATTGAGTCATGGAATATCTTCTATCAGGCACCAAAAAGTAAGAAATTGCTTTAAAACAGGTTTGTTTTATTTTTTAACTACAGAAGTGAGCGGAATGCCAGCGACTCTTGCCTGTAATCTACTGCCAGATACTCAGAAGGCTAAGATCTGAGGATCATGGTTCAAAACCAGCCAGGGCAGGAAAACCCATGAGACCTTTATCTCCAATTAACCACAAAAAAAGAAAACAAATGCAGAAGTGGAACTGCAACTCAAGTGATAGAATGCTAACATGGAACAAAAAAGCTCAGAGACAGCATTTAGGCCCTGAGTTCAAGCCTGAGGACCAACACCAAAAAAAAAGAAAAAGAAGATGAAAGTGTGCATCAAAAGGAAACAAGAATCAAAGGAAAGAACACTGCCAGCAGTAGAAAGTTGGATAGTTCAAGAAACAAAATAGTTTTGAATCATAACTTGATAGAAAATAAATGAGTCTATACAATATAAACAAGTGAACTGTTGAATTAATATGAAGAAGAGCCTAGTTGCCTATCTCAATTTCCTGGTAAATTGGGTAGACAGTTCACCTTGAACAAGGTGAGGCCCCCATCTCCTTCCGTAGGTGTGGGCTGTGCAGTCCCCTCCTTCCAGAGAGGGAAGTAAGAGCTAGGGAGTAACTTCATGGCAGAGAGATCTAATAAGCACTCACCCCACAGGTGAGAGTCAGTACTAATAATGGCAGCTACATAGAATGAAACCTTAATATGAGTGGATAAAATGGACATTGCTTTGTGCCAAAACCCCATAATACCAGACTAATCATTTTTTTAAAGCAGGTAACATAATCCCACTGGAGGGAAAAATCTACAAAATGCCTGGGTAATATTCTTCAAAAGCAAGCCAAAATCTGAGAAATTGTCATAGTCCAACAGGAGCTAAATGTGATAGGCTATCCGCAAGATAACGGTGACATTATGTAAAAACTAGGAAAAGTGAAACGTATACTGACTTCAATAATAATAATATACAATATTTATTCATGGTATGGTCTGTGTGGCTTCCCAATTCACCGGTTGAAACCCATTTCCCAGAATAATGGCATTTAGAGCCATGATTGGGATAAGGTGAAACCCAAGTGAACAAGATTATTGTCTTCACAGAAGAAGCCACAGAAACAGAAGCTTCTATCTCATCAGGAGCTCATCAGAAACCAAAAATGGTCTTGACCATAGACCAATTGTGCCTTAGCCTTGAACTTTTCGACCTCCATAACTGTGAGAAATCAATTGATGCTGCTTTTAAGTGGCCCATGTTAAGATGTTTTGCCTAAACAAAGACTATTCATTAATTGTAACAGGTGCACCGTGCTAACCTAAGAAGTCAATGAGGATATAAAAAACCAGACCTGAGTGTGGAGTGGATAGTACCTTCATAATGTTTACAATTTTCCTATAGTAGAAACATGCTTAAAACTCCTAGAAAAAAATAAGTTTATAAAAAGATTTGAGGGGGCTGGGGATATGGCCTAGTGGCAAGAGTGCCTGCCTCATATACATGAGGCCCTGGGTTCGATTCCCCAGCACCACATATACAGAAAATGGCCAGAAGTGGCACTGTGGCTCAGGTGGCAGAGTGCTAGCCTTGAGCAGAAAGAAGCCAGGGACAGTGCTCAGGCCCTGAGTCCAAGCCCCAGGACTGGCAAAATAAATAAATAAATAAATAAAAATAAAAATATTTGAAATATTGAATTATTATATTGACAGATCAATGCATACATAAATTCCAATGCGTAAAAATGTTTCTCCTAGAAGTCTGAGCTAACAATCCTGACAGCACATCTCTGCTAGGCCTGAAGAAGTCAGTGAATAGATTGGTAGATGGTATCCTGGCTTCTCAATGTCAAAAAGAAACGTTAATATAAAAGCAAGAGAAGTCTAGAATTAAGCCTGTGCTGATGGATACATCAGCATATACTTAATGCTTAGATTACTACATATAATACATATGCACATGCATGCAGCTGGTCACAAAAAAGTATAAGTGTGTGTGTGTGTGTGTGTGTGAGAGAGAGAGAGAGAGAGAGAGAGATGCACTCACAAGATCTCTACCTCTCTCCTAGAATGAGAAGGCCAGATCTTGGATTTTAACCAACAACTTTTCCAATAAAAGAGGTAAGAGATCTTTGAAGGAACAATGTAACTCTGAGCCTGAGAAAAAGGAAATATAAGCTATACTTCAGCATCGTTCAGGACTGAAAACTAAGAAACTGGATCAAGAAGTAGAAGGGGTGCCAAAGAAACACAGAACCTAGCCCCAAAGAGCTCTCAAAGGCCAGATGGAAATGATCTGAACAACACAATAAATAACCCAGTTTGGGCTTATAACATGAGTCCATGCTGATTTAAATAAATTAGTGAGTAAATAATCAGAGAAGAGAAAAATTTCCCTTCCAAAAGAATCTCAAATAATATAGGTACAAGCCCCCTCCCCCCCCGCACCGACTCCAGGTGAGATCGCACTGTTCCCCCTTCAGTATGCTGAGAGCTGAGGGGCTGCCTTCCAAAGAGTAGAGAAGCAAAGGGAAGGAGGGCTGTGGCGGAGGTTAGTGTTACCACCAGCACGTCAGTCCCATCGCCTATCCTGATAGGAGATAAGGCGCAGCACCTCTGTGGGAGTCTTTCCAAAATCCCATAACTCTAATCAAGAGAAAACACCAGGCAATCAAAATGAAGAACATGCTACAAAATGCCTTGCCTGTGGTCTTCAAACTGTCAGAGTGAGTCTGAGAAATTCGCAAAACAGAGGCGATTCCCAAGACATGTCATGTCATGCTGTCTTCTGTGGGGTAGCAGAACAGAAAAAAAAGAAAGTTTTCTTTTTTTAAATCTTGTAAAATTTACCTATTATCTGGAGTACAGCAATGGGGAGCCCTTCAATACAAAAAGAAAAGTCCATGAGACTTCATCTCCACATAGAGAGCAAAATGTCAGACTGGAGTCATGAATCACGTGACAGAGCACTCATTATCCAGGCAAGAACAAGGCACCTCAGTAGGGGCAAAAGGAACAAGACTGCAGTTCACCAGTTGTACTTTACTGAAACCAAGTTTCCTAGTTGTAACAAATTCACTATAGTTATGTACCATGGTCACATGAGAGCAAATAATTCCAGCTACTCAGGAGGCTAAGGTCTGAGGGTCACAGTTCAAAGCCAGCCCAAGCAGGAAAGTCCGTAAGACTCTTATCTCTAATAAACTACTCAGAAAAAGCCAGGAGTAGTGTGGTGGCACACGCGGTACAATGCTAGCCTTGAGCAAACGAAGCTCAGAAACAGTGCCCAGTCCCCGAGTTCAAGCCCCAGGCCTGCAAAAAAAAAAATCAAAGATAGAAAGGAACATCTTGTCAAACTTGCAACTTTTTTTTATTATTATAAAGCTTATAATCCTACAATAATAAAAACTTTAACAATAAAAAAGTTTTTTTAATCCATGTTCTTATTCTTGATCATGCTTTTATCAGTGAAAACTATGAAGTCTCAACATATTATTGCTTTTTGTGAGACATACGTTCTAATTCTGGCTGTCCATATGTATCTGAGGGGATACTCGGGACCACTGAAGTGCTTAGAAGTAAAGTACCGCAAGATCCGTTCAATGTTGGCCTAGGATGAAGCTAAGGGTTGGCCATAACCACTGTTCAGAATTAAAAATAGTAGCTAGGGGATCTGTAGTGGCTAACTTGATTAAATCCTTGTAGAGTACATGGTGTTCCTCAAAGATCCAGAAGAAACCTCATCTTTCTCAACATACTGTGAGTGTTCCTAGGATCTTTTTCCTGACTGGCAGACACTCCATGGGGCTTGCTAAAGACAGGAAGTCGGTTCCCAGTGTGACTCTGAATCTTTGATGTCATCCCTTCCGGTAGACCAACTCTGGAAGCCAGCAAAAGCATTGTAGCACACCATGGTCCAAGGCAAGTGAACCCACGGCAGCCTAACATTAAGCTTCACAGTGCGGGGAGGAGCAGGCAGACGCTACCCAGAGAAACTTAGGGACAGTGTGGGTGCTATCTCAGACTGCTCAACTCTAAGATCTACCTTCTAACTAGAATATTAATTTGAACATTAAAATCAGGCATACCACACTTGAGATTATCATAAAGTCAACAAATTGCCATTAATTAAATTCCTACTTAAATGACTGATAAGATTGACTTATCGTGACCTCCGGGGACATTTGCTTTGGGACCGTGCACAGAGAGCAAGGGAACCTGACTTCGAAGCCAAATGAACCGAGCAGGATCCTGGGTAGCTATCTTGACCTAGTTCTGTGTCCCCCTATTTCTCTTTCCTACTCCCTCTCTGGTGTCCTCCCAGATCCTCCCCATCGAAGGCTCACATCCTCTGGCTACCATATGCAAATCCAAGTCTTGCCTTTTCATCAAGGTCTCTCCTTTTCTCTAATGTCCCAGGACCTTGCTTCTCATTGCTGACTACTCTTCCCTGCACTCCTTTAAGGTTCTCTGTATGTGTGCATGTGTGCGTGTGTGTGTGTCACACACACATACACACATGCCCCTCCCCCACATATATCTACCATGTGCATACCCATTCACATACCACACTCACACAGGCTTACACACTCGCACACAAACACGTCACACGTATAACTGCATGATTGACGTCAGTGTCCCAAGGACCAACTCTGGCGATTGTTGTGTTCCATCAGTGAGCAAAACTCTGACGTGTCGCATCTAAGCCACGGTAGGTACTGGGATGGAAGAGGTTCTTGGCCCTCTCTAGTTCTATGTCTTCCTGCTCTGGATGGAGGAAGGGCAGAGGTAGGGCTAGGGTGAGGAGGGAGGCACTGGCCCATTGTCCCTCTCTGCCTAGGTCTGTGATGGACCCCGAGGCCCAGGACAGGGGTGCTTCTCAGTCACATTCCAGGGAAAGAGCTAAGGTCTATGACTAAGCAAGCGAGCCGGGGAAAATCAGAATAAGGCTATAAACGAGGTCCTCAGAAAATGTGGGAGTACTTTGAGGAATGGGGCAAGAAGGCTAGGAGCCGGAGGGACCAGGACCTGCCTCACGAAAGCCAAAGGTGGGGATTTGGTTGTAGGTGATGGAGCACTTGCCGAGCGTGCAGGAAGCCTCTAGGTTCAATCCCAGTACAGTAAATAAGCGGGGTCCAGATGACACTGAATGACTCCACTGGAGGAGGTCTCCCCACGGGGCCCCGCGGCCGGTCCAGCTGGACAGGATGTGCAGAGAGGGTGTGGAAGGCGAGTGGAGGTGGAGGAAATGACCGACCGGTCAACAGGTGGGGCGAGCCGCGGAAGCGATCTGCAAGCACCATTGTGTGCTCTCCGTCCAAGCGAGTGTCCGGTGGTCTCATTTCCTGAGATGGGAACTCTAGGGCAACAGGAGGAGATGGTAACCCAGACCTGGGTTTATCCATGTCGGCTCTGGAGTTTCCCAGGCATAGCTGGGTGGACGTCTGGGGGCTCGGGGAGGGGATGTGAGGACAAGCCAAGAAGGACATAAGCACTTGGAAGTCATCCGCTTATAAATGGAGCTTCAAACCAGGACCCGGGCTTTCCAGATGCAGGTTTCACGTGGAGGCCACACAGCACCAAAGCCAGCCCCAGGGACGGCTGGGAAAGGCAGCGACAAGGCCACTGGCAACCCCAAGATGGCAACGCCATGAGATGCGAGAGGGTGAAGTACTTCCAGGAGTGGGGACTCACTGCCTGGAGACTCCCCGGCCTGTGTCCCCCCGCCCCGGGGGAGGGGACACGAGCTAGAGCTGGCCAAGCGCAACACTCCTTCCACCAGGATTTTAATCCAACGAACTGCTTTCTCCACATGGAAGGTGCAACTCTTTGGGAATGTTTTCCGTACCACATATATTGACTCCTACAACCCACGAAGCAGTCGCTAGACTTCCCTTTCTCCAAAATGCAAGCTGCCGTTGCCAATGGCTGTGGAATTCCAGAGATGTGGAGACATTATCCATCTCTGCGTCCCTGCCCTCCTTCCAGGGCATGCGTTTCCACCTTCCAGGTCCCTTCCAGGAAGCCTGTGGATACCTCCCCAGCGATGGACAACGTCGGAGCCGCATGGCTCCCACCACAGCCGGTCACCATTCGCTCGTTCAGCCTTCCACTGTAGTGAGCCTTGAATCCACCGAGGTGCACCCTGTTTGGAGAGTAGTTTGGACTGGGCTCAGGCTTCTGGCTCTCCTACATCGCCTCTTCTCAGCCAGCTGCGGTGGGTGTCCCTGAATGAACTTCCTGGATCTTGTGAGGCCAGCAAGCGAAGGATAACGCTGCCACCCGATACTCACAAGTGCACTTTCTGAGAAAGAGAGTGCAGAATTTTATTGGAACTACCAGAGCTTCATGATGAATTCCCTCTTCCTTCATTTGGATTAGAGCCACTCACGACCAACACTGCTTCTTCCAGAGTCAGCTCTGAGAGCCTCCAGGAGAATAAGCTGCCACTGTTCTACCTTCACGTTGCTGATTTGAATATATCCGTGGCACATTGGATCCCAGGTTCCCGGTTCCTCATCTGATTTCCGGGCAAAGCAATTAGTCCACTCAGAACTACTTACTGAGAAGCCAGGCCAGGCTGGGCCTTGTCCTGAGAAGTCTTAAAACCTGAAAAGGCTATATATCCCAGTCATTAAGCTAGACAGGATAACAAGGAGAGAGAGAATCCCCAAAGATGACAGCACTACTTGAACTCTATAAATTACTGTCCTTTCCACTAGCTTTTGTACAGTATAGAAGCATCTGTTAACCCTTAAAATATTTGTGAATTACCTGCCAAATGTCTTCCTCATTCTGAATACCACAGAGCAAACTGTGAAGAAAACAGAAAAAAAAAATCATTACTCTAATGAGATTTGCCTTCTAATGGAACAGAAAATAGAAGGATACATAAATATAGTATGTATGCAGGTGATAGTTTCCCAGGAAATCATAATAGTGAGAAATATCAAGAACACTTTCACTGCACATGCCAAATGCCAGACACTGATTTAATATTCTGATAGGAGTTTGCTCATGAAATACTTGGTACAGTTGTTTAAGCCTGGTAACACTACGATCTTTACCTAAATGTGATGCAGGAAAAGCACCAAGGTGGGAACCTATCACAGTCACGCAGCCCCAAGTGGTAGGACTGGGCACAGAGGGGAAGGGAGAAGGCAATAATGTTAGGTAGGGCAGCCAGGGAAAAAAGCCTGAGCACCTTACAGGTTCACGCTATATATTAACTGACTCTGATTATTGCTACAAACTTTAAGATTAGCTGGACTTCTGACAATGGGGTATCAGCTCTCTGCTGGAATCCCAGGCTTTCTTCTCATGGACTCACTCATGGTTGCTTTCTAAGAATGAAAAGGAAAAACAGAGTTTATGCAGAATTTGAATGCTAATATTTATGGAGACTTTAAGGAAAACAAACCCTAGATAAAATAATTGGGTAACAAAGACTAGCAAGATGAAGAATCATTTCCAGAGCAGACTGTTTGCACTGAGAACTTCTACAACTTGAACAGTGAGGTTTTGAATGTTACTTTCTTTAAAATGAGACACTTGAACCTATTTTTCAGGAAGAAAAGGAACTAGAAGGACAACAGTCATCTATGAATCACAGTGTTGTACAGATTCAGCAGAACAATGGGCAAAAAGAAAAATCTATATAAAGACATTCACCAACCCCCTCTGAAACCAGGGATCGAGCTAACATGATGTATGATTGAGAGGTAATTAGGGAGAAAAATGCTAGTTCCATGTTGCATATCTGTGCACTTTACTGGGTACTGCTGGAGTCCCACAGAGGCAGAATATGAAAAGAACGGCATGACAGGCAAGGAATGGGAAGAAAAGTAGTCCTGGAGCGAAGCCAGACAACGTGGAAGTAATTGTAATTTACCAGCATCATTTTCATAATGGCTTTTGGATGTACAATTGTTGAAGAGCATGCCACAGTTTCCCATTTAGTAGTGTTCTGGGACCGCAGTGTTGTCCGGGGGAGGTGGTGGACCTGTTGCTCTTGCAGCCATTCTGCCTTCTGCAGGAGCAGTGTGGGAAGGGATGATCACCGGCCGTGGTAAACCACGTCCACAGCACAGGACGAGAAGGTTCTGCTCTTGGCCCCGTGCTGCCATGCCTTCTGGGTCAGCTGCTCACCTCATGTGTCTTCCCAATGAGAAAGGCTTTTTCTAGAGTCACTTATGGATTAGGAGGGTCCATTGCTGTCCAATTTAGAAGGTAGACCTCAGAGAGTGCAAAAACCGACATGGCAATATGAGTTTTAAAATAGCAATACAAACTATGAAGTCGCCGGCTGTATAAAGACCATCCCCCTGTCTCTAGAACACAAGATGCTGTATTTTTTTTTTAAGACAGCAGGTGTATCTCACCATATACAACCTTTGGCCTGTGAGAGTCACCCCATGCAGGCCAAACCAACCCCCTAGAGATGATATGAGTTCATCTCCAAAGACTTTGCCCATTCTCTACCACGAGACCAGAACTCCCCCTCACGGAGAGGAGACTATCACTCAGGACCCCCAGCCAATACACGGCTGACTAAGAAATGCTCCCTAACAGAGAGGTGCTCAAAAACTGCTTGCGACCTTATTTTGCTTATCACCAAACACATAAAATTAGACATCTGACCCACTGCCCTTAGGCAGGGATGGGGAAACCCGCTTCCTCCCCCTGACCCCCTCCACCCACACCGGCGCAGCCCCTTAACGTACACGGACATCTTCCCACTGAAAGGAGACACCGTCTCAAGGTTCTGTGTAAGCTCCACGATGTTCCAAATAGCTCAATCGATCCTTGTGGCTGAACTCAAGACAAAATCTATTCCCCTCGTCTATTGCCTGGGTGGGAGGCACAGGAGACTACAAAGGGCCATGCTGTACTGCTAGCATCCGAGAACAGCCTTGAGTTAGCCTGTAACTTACTAAAGTGGCAGTATGGCAGGTCAAGTAAGGGTTTGAATGAAGGCAGTGCCCTCGCTCGGGGGAGTGGGGAGGATGGGTGTGCTGAACAGTATTCTAATTTGTTGTCCAAGACTCCTGATGGCCAATAGGCCGCCGCTTTGGAGAGACAAAGGGAAATGCCTAAGCTTGTTGGGGGGGTTCCTGAAGGAACTAGGATGACTACCACACATTAAGGTTAGCTTGGTTCAATCCGGCACACTGAGGAGGGGCATGGATGCGATTCCAAGCTATGGGGCTCAAATCAAGATTACCAAGGGCTGCCGGGTCCAATGGGAGCATTGGGGGTGCTTCCCACCCCGCGTGTGCTTAGGGTGTGCATGCCCGTTGGGACCCAAGCAATAGGTCTTCTTGACTGCTGCCGTCGTGACCATCCATCATGCAGCCAACAGCTGGACTAGAGGGAAGGCCCCGAGGGGACCGTGAAGGTCAATGAAGGACGCTGAAGGCTGCCGACGGGGCGGGTCCAGTGGAGGAGAGAGGACGTCCGCAGGCTATCACGGAACACAAGGAAAGGCGGGCTGTGCTCCTCTGGTTAACCATGAACATGGAGGGCGGGGGGGGGCTGGGCTGCCAAAGCCTGCAAGCGTGGGGTGGGGGGGGGGGGTACTTCGAAGAAGCCTACGGATACCTGAGGAATCGAGTCTTCTCAGAGGCTGTTCTGTCCAAACAGCTTCCTCCTGGAAGACACTTCTGCCTCTGGGTCCTTGTCACACTGCAACCTCGTCCATCTCAGAGCCCAGAATGGCATATTTAAACGATTTGTCAAGGCTGAGCGACTATCCAGACTCTCCACAGTAAATATGTCTACTGATTGAACCGATAAGAATGCACCAGTCAGACTTCCTGGTCCCCCGCGCCACCACGGTGACACGTGAACAGTTGCCGGCCCCCTCCCAGAAACAGAGGCTTTCTGTAGTCCCAGAAAGGAAGGGGCAGGAGAGACAGAGACTGAGAGACAGAGAGACAGGAAGAGAAGGAGAGAGAGAGAGAGAGGGGGGAGGGAGGGAGGGAGGCAAAGAAAAGAAAGGGAAGGGAAGGAAAGGGAAAGAGGACATCTTGAGAAAAAAAAACAGTGCAATTCGATACTTGCTCATGGAAGCATAGCTGTAATTAGCTGAATCATTCCTTGAGCAATGGGGGGGGGGGGGGGAGACTGTAGCAGATCTTCAATTCTGATAGGCTTCGTCCAGCCTGGCACAGTGGATTCTTAAATCTGCAACCATCCACGGCAACCAAGTTCAAAACAGAGCCAACTTTCAGACCTAAATTACTTCTGGCTCCACGGTAGCATCTGCCCATGAAATTAGCTTCTAGCAAAAGCTTTAACTCTCCAACAGCAATCATTGAGAACGGCCTCAAATCGACATGCTTGCCATTGGAGGCACTTTTCCACAAGTGCCAGCCCTCTTGCCAGCTATAGGGTTGACTTCCTAATTAAAGTGTTGTCCTTGCATACTTAATACCACCAGACGTAACACCTCGTAGAAATGAGGTCATTGCATTTAAAGTTAACTCAAAACCTGCCATTTACAAGAGTTCAGCCCAGCCTTTAGGTTGCAGGTCTTGGCTCTTCAAAACCCCTAATACGGGGACTCGGTGTGCTTTTTATTTTTGGTTGGGGTTTGGGTTTTGTTTTCTGCTGAGCACTTAATGGGAAAGTACATGCAATTGTTAACTCAGGGAATGTTTTTGCCGAGAAGGAATCAAATCCATCTTTAATCTTTAAAACTTGGGGCGGTGCTGACAAATAGTTAAGAACATACTAAGCCTGAATTACAGCAGCACAGATTCCTAAGCATTTGCCCCATCAATTCATCTCTGGGACCATTCCTCCCAGCAAACATTTCCCACAGAATAACCTGGTCCTATTAGCTACGCTCACTTCTGATTTAACTAGGAACAACACTTACCACTATCTTTTCCTATGGTGCCAGCAGCTACTACAAAATGGGTCTTCCCTCAGGAGAACAGGAGTGATCTTTTAGCACCAGAGTAAATATTTGTTGGGGGGGGGGGTGGTTTAATATGTTTAGGTACGACTGTGGGAGCACATCAGTCCTGGGACTTGAACTCAGTGCCTGTGTTCTGTCCCTGAGCTTTTTTCCCCTCAAAGCTAGCCCTCTACCAGAGGAGTTACAGCCCCACTCCTGGACTTTTTGCTGGTTAATTGGAGGAAAAAGTCATGGTCTTTCCAGCCTGAGCTGGCTTCGAATTGTGATTCTCAGGCCTCAGCCTCCTGAGTAGCTAGGATTACAGACATGAACCACTGGCACCCAGCCAGAGGACAATTTTCTTCAGGTCCACAATACTTCAGTGGTTCTACATTTAACATCCTCATCTGTCACCCCAAGAGATCCAGGTGTCAGTTAGCTTCCAACTGTACGGAACATGGGCTCCATCAAGACCGGGACATGTGTGTTTGGTTGATTAAAGTCAGCCCAGAGGCAACAGGATAAATTCCTAACCCCTAACTTTTACTTAAACTAAAAAACACAATCAGAGGAAAAATGCAGAAAACAGATGTGCCATGTCCTTGAACAATGTTTCAGTTTTCTCATGCCTCAAATTATTTTCCCATGCCAGGGCTGTTATTTTCTCCAATGTGGTTCTTACATGGGGGTAGAAACCAATGTAACTTTTCCCATGCGTCCTCATCGGATGGTTTACACAGCGACCTCTGGGGGACCCCTAGCAAGCACCCGGAGCTAGGCTTTCCTCGGGATTTTGGGGGTCCGCAGTAGTTCAGCCCAAAGGACAACAAGTTTGAGAATCTACAGTCTGAGTGTGCTTACTACGTTACAAAAGCCTCACCTTCCATTTTCTTTGGGGAAGTTTATTTGAAAGACCAAATTGACCCTGTGCTGGTGCCTCATGCTTGTAACCTTAGCTACTGAGAATGCTTAGATGTGAGGATTGTGGTTCGAGGCCAGCCCAGCCCGGAAAATCCATAAAACTATGATCGTCCGATAACCAACAAAAACATCTGAAGTGGAGTTGTGGCTCACGGGGTAATGCACCAGCTTTGAGCCAAAAAAGCTAAAGAATAACTTCCTAAACCTGAATTCAAGCCCCACTATTGGCAGAAAGAGAAAGGAAGGAAAAAAGAGGAAGGAAGGAAGGAAGGAAGGAAGGAAGGAAGAAAGGAAGGAAGGAAGGAGGAAGGAAGGAAGGAAGGAAGGAAGGAAGGAAGGAAGGAAGGAAGGAAGGAAGGAAAGGAGGGAGGGAGGGAGGGAGGGAGGGGAAGGAGGGAGGGAGGGAAGGAAGGCTCAAGCTCAGGCATCTCCTGAAAAGTGTAGCAACTTGGTATGTGGGTAGCCATTTCCTCCTCCGTGAGCTTCCCAGCACGGTGGATCTGAACTATGGAACCTCCCCGTCCTTCCCTTCCGAATCCCCTGCTCTTTCCAAGTGGTCCCGGCCCAAGGCTGGGCTGCACTGGTGCGCTCTGCAGAGCCCCCCCGCCCCCCGCCCGCCCTCTCGGCCAGATTTCCTGCAGCTGCTGTCCAGCAGCCCCTCCGCTATCCCAGAAAGCCTTGCCTACTCCGCAGCAATCCCAGCATCCCCGCGACCACAGCAGCAGCTGCTCGGGAGGCTGCGGGCCAAGCTTCCCAGCCAGGGCCAGCGCCGCCTAAGCGCACAACCACCTCCCGGCGGCGGGAAGGCGGCTCAAGACCGGAGGAGGCCAAGCCGGCCACCGCGCCGCCCACACCCCTGCCCGGCCCAGGGGGGCCCCACCGCGGGGACCCCCACCACACCAGAGGACGGGCAGCGGAGCTGCGGGGGAGAGGATGCTCGTGAACGCACAACCAGGCGCCACCGCCGGCCACGGGATTGGAGGGACAGGTTTGGGACCAGAACGCTTTTATTCGTAGTGGTGTGACTGATGGTGTGCGCTCAGCATCGGCGCTGTGTCCACACAGACGTGCTGCCCCACGCGTGACGGTGTGTGCTCAGCACTGGCGCTGTGTCCACACAGACGTGCTGCCCCACGCGTGATGGTGTGCGCTCGGCACTGGTGCTGTGTCCACACAGACGTGCTGCCCCACGCGTGATGGTGTGCGCTCGGCACTGGCGCTGTGTCCACACAGACGTGCTGACCCACGCGTGATGGTGTGCACCGGTGTGTCCACACAGACGCGCTGCCCCACGCGTGATGGTGTGCACCGGCGCTGTGTCCACACGGACGTGCTGACCCACGCGTGACGGTGTGCGCTCAGCACTGTCGCTGTGTCCACACAGACGTGCTGCCCCACGCGTGATGGTGTGCACTGGCGCTGTGTCCACACAGACGTGCTGACCCACACGTGATGGTGTGCACCGGCGCTGTGTCCACACAGACGTGCTGACCCACACGTGACGGTGTGCGCTCGGCACTGGCGCTGTGTCCACACGGACGTGCTGCCCCACGCGTGATGGTGTGCGCTCGGCACTGGCGCCGTGTCCACACAGACGTGCTGACCCACGCGTGATGGTGTGCACTGGCGCTGTGTCCACACAGACGTGCTGACCCACGCATGACGGTGTGCGCTCGGCACTGGCGCTGTGTCCACACGGACGTGCTGCCCCACGCGTGATGGTGTGCGCTCGGCACTGGCGCCGTGTCCACACAGACGTGCTGACCCACGCGTGATGGTGTGCACTGGCGCTGTGTCCACACAGACGTGCTGACCCACGCATGACGGTGTGCGCTCGGCACTGGCGCTGTGTCCACACGGACGTGCTGACCCACGCGTGACGGTGTGCACTGGCGCTGTGTCCACACAGACGTGCTGCCCCACGCGTGATGGCTCAGAAAGAAAATCAGAAAAGAAGTCTAGGCAGAAACATGGAAGCGGAGCCGGCCCGAGGGTGAAGTACCCGAGCCCTCGCCGCCCACCAGGCCCAGCACCCTCGGGACCTCGACACTCTCGTGTCACGGAAGCCATCTCCTGCTGGGCACACCCAGTCTGTCCCGGCAGACGTGGACGCCCATGTGCTCCATCCCCACGCGGGGGTCCAGGCCACGGTGTCCGCACAGAGGCGGTGGGAGGGAGGGAGGGAGGGAGGGAGGCAGAGCGGCCTTCTGCCAACGCCACGAGGCCAGCCAGACGGCTGACTCGAGCCCAGCAGGGGGCCCGGGGCCCAGACGAGGGTGCCCCGCGAGTGCCCGGGCTCGCTAAGCCTCAGAAGGAAACAAGGACGACCCCGTACACATCCGCTGCGAGTGCGGACGCGTGTGGAGGACGAGGCCGGGCAAGGGCATCGAGCCTGCAACCCTCGCTGCTTCGGAAGCAGAGACGGGGGATCGCCGTTCTGGGGAGCCCAGGGCGCAAGTCTCACGGGACTCCGTCTCACCTCACGGGTGGGCTCGCGGCGGCAGCCGTGTGTGGATGCAGAACCCCGGCATCCGCAGCGACAAAGGGAAGTGCAAGCCGGGGGGCCGTGGCCTGAAGAAATCACTGAAGAAACCTCATCCCCGACACCATCATCGCGAACAGAATGATGGGAAAACAGCGGCCTCATTTGCGTGCGCATTGGCATATGCACACACTCTTTAGCCAGATTTGGGAGCCCGTGTCACCTGTGCCTTTGACACGAAGGGTCATCCGCCGAAAGAACCTCACTGGATTTCCAAGCAGGGTGCAAGGGTTCTGGAAGCTTCTGTTCATTCCTCTCCCTCCCTGTCTCCCTCCTGAAACGGAACTTCCAGAATACTCCTCAAAAAATGATGATTGAAATCATTTGTGTGAAAAGAATCCCACCCTGGTGGGCCTGGGAATGACTTGCACTCCACAGAGAGAGAGAGGGAGGGAGGGAGAGAGAGAGGGAGAGCAAGAGCTCTGTGGGAAGCAGCCAGGTGGTCTTGGGGGGGGACAGGGTGCTGTAGTGCGGAGCTGTGTTTGCAAAGGAGTCACTTTCAAAAAGTCAGAAGGCAAAGTGTGGGCTCAGCAGCAGGAGATGGTGAGTAAGAGAGAGGAAACAACTGACAGACCCGAATTGTATCTACAATACAATGCACTCCATCCCGGCGGAGGCCTGGCTGGCAGGAAGAGTACTTGGACTTTCATATCCTCTGCGGTAGACAAAGGCCTCTATGTATCGCGGATGCCGGAATGGCTGCGCTCCGGGCAACACGGAGACAGAAGCCCCCGCTCTGCGGGCAGGAAAAGAGCGGAGCGAGAGTCCACCGATCCACGGCCAAAACAGGATCCGTGACAATATCTTTTTATACTAAAATAATAACTGACATAAAGCATAAAGTCATGCCTATTTGTGGAATCGCTGGTAAGTGTACGGAGTGAACGCTAAGTCGGGGTAAGCCTATCTCCTCAAACGTGTCTCTATGGGGACACATTTAAAGTCCTTTCTTCCAGCTTTCTGAAACGCACAATACGGTGTCCTTATCTTCAGTCAGGCTACTGTGCAACAGCACTCCACAGCCTAGCTTAGTACTCCATTGACCAACCTGTCCTCATCCTTACTGACCCCTTCCTTCTCTCTTGGCCCTCATTGCAGTTTGAGCTTCTATAGAGCAACAGTTTTCTGTTCCTCAGATGACAGAGATTATGTAGTGCTTATGTTTCTGGGCTTGCCTTATTTCACTGCACCTCCTGATCTGTGTTGGATGTCGTTTTCATGACTGACTAGTATTCCATGGGATCTAGGTGTACCTCATTCTCTTCATCCATTGGTCAGCTTGGTGGCTACAGCAAAGACAAAATCTTGACTCCCACCATGCATGTCACAGATTCTGCATACTACGGAAAGGAGGTGAAGACTCCTCCAGCGTATCCACAGCTACCGATTTGCAACCTCCCTCTCCTACTAATTAGCTTAGGTACTTTCAGAAAATAGCTGGATCTCTCTCTCTCTCTCTTTCTCTCTCTTTCTATCTCAGTGAGAATAATATTGATATGTACTCCATGACTTATTGTGAAGATGAATGAGTTCATAGTTATGGAAGCACTTGAGTGGTCACTGGAGCATCCTGAGCCTGGTGTGTCACTGATAGTGTTGATTGTTAATAGTATAGCGGTTACTGTTCAGGAAAACGCACCTCATCTTCACCTTGGACTTCTGTTACACACGCACAAGTCTCTTTTTTTTGGTAGTGGGATTAGGAAGCCACTCAGAATAAGTCTATTACACCACTATCTGTCTTTTAAAATCTGTCATTTCTAAGATTGGCTCTTCAAGAAGTCATCTCAACATTTGTACATTTAATTGTGTCAAAGCAGCCTCCATTAACCTAAAGATGTATTAATTGTAGAAAATATGGATTCGATTATACCATTTTCACATATGCCTACCATACTTCCATTTTATTTACCTCCACGCCCTTTCTCATTTCTCCTACTTCCTTGCCATTCCCTTTCCTCTTCCCTAATAGTCCTGAGAGATCATTTCATGACCTTTTTTTTTCTAGATTCCACATATGAAAGAATGTATTACACTTGTCCTTGTATCTCTGGATTTTTTCACTTCACATAACAATCTCCAGTTCCATCCATTTTCCTGTAAACAATGATCCTTCTTTTTCTGGCTGACTAATACTCCATTGTGTAGTCTGTTCCTTTTGACTCCTTTTTGGGCTTGCCAAAAGCTGGTGACAGTGAAGAGGAAATGAAAACCTCAGTTACTCATAATTGTTTGTACTCCCTTCCACATAGAGAAAGGCGAATAAACCATGATGGCGTCTTTGTCCTGCTGTTACTGGGGAAAGGGGACTGGGTAGGATTTGAATCAAAGTTGGCCAAAAATATCTTTGTAAATCTAACATGTGGCTTCACTTTTTCATCTTTTCCAGTCCAATTTACTTTCGACTTCAGAGGAAAACTTGGCCAAGATACTTTGTCTACATTGATACCCAATTATTTAACATGTTTATATACAATTATATATTATTTGTGGTTTTTTTAGTCTTTTTTTTTTTTTGGCCAGTCCTGGGGCTTGAACTCAGGGCCTGAGCACTGTCCCTGGCTTCTTTTTGCTCAAGGCTATCACTCTACCACTTGAGCCACAGTGCCACTTTTGGCCTTTTCTGTTCATGTGATGCTGAGGAATCGAACCCAGTGCTTCATTCATGCTAGGCAAGCACTCTACCACTAGGCCACATTCCCAGCTCAATTATTGTTTTGACGAAATTCTACTGCTTTGGGGTGTGTGTGTGTGTGTGTGTGTGTGTGTGTGTGTGTGTACGTGTGTGTGCGTGTGCACATGCGTGCATGTGCCTTCGCCAGTTCTGGGGCCTGAACCTCGGAGCCTGGGAGAGCTGATTTTCCTGCCCCAGCTGGCTTCCAACAACAATCCTCAGATCTCAGCCTTCTGAGTAGCTAGGATTACAGGGGTGAGGTTCCGGGCTACCGTGGAATATCCGTAGCATCAAGCGATTGTAAGAAAAGGCCACCATACTGTTTCCTGATGGTCTCTGTGAGGCCACAGTGCTGGCTGGGTGCACTAGGAGAACTCTCCCAGGACAGTGCTCATCGATGAGCAGTAGCCACGCCCACTCTCCCCAGACCCATCCATCCCCTTCCTAGTTTACGTCTTCACTGATTTCCTGTCTTACCCAGGGACGCAAGGTGACTGTTGGACTCCAACTGGCATCATGGCTTTATTTATTTTTCCATTCACCTCTCTCTGACTGCTTCACACACATTCGAATTCTGTGTTTGATACATTGGCCTTATTGATAAATTGGCCCAGTGTATATTTATATAATGTTCTCCATAGGGCTTTGCTCAGAAGAAATTTATCGGATATGGAAACTGCCACTTCCGGGCTTTTCCAAACTCATCTTCATGATGTATTTGTTTCTAGTTCTTTTCATTTCAATCTGTTTACACAGTTGTATTAGAACTCATGTGTAGAATGTAGTTAAGTGGCTCTTTTATGTAAAGGTGATGTGCAGAGGGGTTACAATTATGCAAGTCAGGTAAGGAGCACGATTCCTTTTGGACAGTGTCCCGCATTCTCTCCCAGTTTTCCCTCCCTTCCCTGCCACAGGCTGTACAGCTCATTTCAACACGGTGCTAGTGAGTACCACTGCTGCATTGGTTCCTTTGGCCATACTTTTTCATCTGTCCTCACATTTGACATTTTCTGGCTGCCCTGTGTCTGGTCTTCCCTCTCCACTGACCCCGTAGAATCTTCATAAGCCAGAACTACTACTTGATTACATAGCTTACGCGCAAATTCCAACCTTGTGTCTTGCAGGCCTCTGAGGGCGCTTAGGATACTTCCCCTTGTACCCTCGATGCCTAACAAGTGTACAGAACTTTGCGAATATCCAGTGAATAGTAAATGCGCTGGCAAATAAGTAAAAGAATAAGTAAATGAATTGCTAACGACTGCAGTTGGGCTGTCAACGTGAGGTAAACTTGACCCGACAGTACTCAAAGGGGAGTCACCAGGCGGATGAGCAGAAATTTCTTGAAAAAAAAACCCACAACACGATTAATATCACTTTCTAGCTAGGCCTTGGTAGCTCACACGTGTACCCCCTCAGAAGGCTGAGATCTGAGAATCACCGTTCACAGCCAGCTTGCACAAGAAAATCTATGAGCCTCTTATCTCCAATTCACCACCACAGACCCAGAAATGGAGCTGTAGCTCAAGTGGTAGAGTGCTAATTTTGAGTTGAAAAAGCTAAGGGGCAGTGCTCAGGCACTGAGTTCAAGCCCAGTGTGAGCATTAGAAAAAACAAAAATCCCAGCAGTATTTACAAAGTGCCTGCATCTTGTTGTGTGTTGAGGATACAAAAGACGCCATTCTCTTGCCTAACAAGAACACATCCTCCAGTTCAGTACTACTAAGAGAAAAAAACAAACTAGATCCTGTAACGACTAGCCAAAAGATGTGTGAGTACCAGGTAAAGGAAAATGTAGTATGTTACCATTACTAAGGATCAATACAGACTTGCTGAGCAGAATAAAAGCGATGTCACTCTAAGCACCCGACCAGGTCGCCGGATCACCATCTAGGAACTGTGCCAGAGAAATGCGCCCACATGCACTCTGGGTCTGCCTCGCTGCCGGGCTCCCCGCACACCCTTCCAGCACCAAGCGGGCCTCGCCTGTGGGGGACGAGAAGCGTTCGGGGCCCGTGGCTGGCACTGTCCGGGAGCAGAGCCTCTCTGGCTGGCCGGATCTCACTACAGGGCTCCTGGAGCCGAGAGGCCCGAAGGCCGCGCTGGGAACAGCCGGGCTGCACTGACCCCAGGGTCCCCAGTGACGTCGGCGTGTCACTGTGCCTTGCTGAGGCGGGCAGGAATTGGGACTGCCTAGTGATGCCCTCCCCGTCCAGGCCGACACCCCCAGCACCCCCTGAGCACTGCTGACCAGGGACCAGCAGGGGAGGTGCTGGGAGTCAGGAAGGTGGAGCCTGGCAGGACCTCAGGGAGCCGGCGTGTTGTGTGTGCTGGACGGAGCTCCCCGGCTACCCAGCGGCCTCTCACCGTGACCCTCCCACGCGGAGGGAGGGCCCCCCCCCCCCGGGAACACTCTGTCCCTCCCCAGAGAATGTGAGCTCCGTGCAGGTAAGACCCAGGATCAGTCTACTCCGTCGTGACAGCAGTACGGCGAGAATACCACGGACAGGCCGAGTCTAGTGTGCAGGCACACCTGTCAAGTCTTGTGGGGTTAAGTGTGCATTTGTTTTTTGATGTGTTGGTTCTGATGCCCCTACGGTGGCTTGACCTCACGATCTGGGTGCTCCCCATTTGCTTGCTGGCTCAAGACGGGTACTCTACCACTTGAACAACAAATCCACCTCCAGCCTTGTGGTGATTGATTCAAAATGAGTGTCACCCTTGGGAAAAAAAAAAATTATATGAAGCGAAGTAAGCCAGACCCAAAGAGATTGCATGGTTTCTCTCATTTGTAGTAAGTAGAATGTGCCTATAAATTTACAAGTAAACACACTGGATGGTAAAAGACACAAAATGACACTTGTACATGATACATTAAAGAGGACTAAACATTCACACGGTGAGACCAAAAGAGGATATTCCTAGGAGAGGCTCACGACAGCTCAATAGCTGTGTGCATATGATCATAGAAAATGATGCTTATCAGAAACGGAAACAAGAGTTCTGTGGTATTTCACTCTCGTCTTCCCCTTTGTCCCTGTTTTTGATTTCTGTGTTTTTTTTTTTTTTTTTTTTTTGGTAAATTTATCTGTTTGGGGGAGGGGGAAGAGCAGCACAGAAATGGTGGGGCAGAGGGTGACATTCACTAGACACTATGTGAGGAAGGAGCTGTACCACTGTGTAGGAGAGGGGTCACGAGGGAAAACCTGGAAGACAATGAGGAAAGAGGTGACAGTATTCAAAAAGGAATGTACTCCTTACCTGGCTTATGTAATTATAGCCCCTCTGTACATCACCTTTACGATGTGTGTGTGTGTGTGTGTGTGTGTGTGTGTGTGTGTGTGTGTGTGTGAGAGAGAGAGAGAGAGAGAGAGAGAGAGAGAGAGAGAGAGAGAGAGAGAGAGACATGAGGGTCACAGACTTTTCTGCCCAGGCCGGCTTCAAACCACAAGCCTCAGATTGCAGCCTCCTGATTAGCCAGGATTACAAGTGTGCACCACTGGGCCAGTTTCCTTTTCACATCTGCTTTGTCCTGGACTCTCATCTTCCTGGCTACGTGACCTTGGCAGTGACTCCATTGGGCAGGTGACACCTGACACTCTCTTACCTCAGATGCTCTCTGAATGACTCGAGCTTCCTTCCCTGGACTCTACCACCTGTCTACACATAGCAATGTCAGAATACAGGGCAGATATATAGACGAACCATCACGAAAACCAGGGCAAAGGGCCAGGGCCAGAGCCGGGCTGATGTCTCCGGCCTTTGAAGATGGATGGGGCAAAAACAGCCGTCAGGCCTGGGACCCTCAGCCACCATGTGCGGGGAGCCTTCAAGCTCTTAAGAAATGCCTCCCGCTCGGCAAAGCAGCAGCTCCCGGGGCCTCCGGAGGCGACCCAGTCTGCAGCTCTTCGCCTTTGCTTCACATCATGCTGCTTAATAAACAAAAAGAAAGCAAAGGAAGGGAAATTCTGCAGGCTCAAACCCTGACCCTGACCGGATGTGTGGGCGTGGGGATTGCTCAAAAGCCCATGGGGAAGAGTTGAGTCAGAGCAGGGTCACACACTCAAAAGAACAAGATGGATGTCGCCCGGAGGGGGAATGTCCTTCCTGCTTTCCTCTCCCAGGAGTCGTCCTCTACTGACTGTGACCAACGGGTTCAAATCCATACCGACGCACACGGCAGGGAACCGGAGTTGCTAAGCCAAGCCTGCTAAGTGCAATCACGAGTGTGTCGTGGCGAGATTGCGCGGTCTGTTCTTAGTGATCGTTTTGCTGTCATCCTGTGTGTTCAACTGCATGGGTCCAAATCTCAGAGCCTAAGAGCGTGGCTGCTTCTAAAGTAAGCATCCATGAAGAGCCCGGGGAAAGGAGCACGGAAGAGGAGTCCTGGTCCTCGCAGAATCCCCGGAGCACCGAAGGATGACTCCCTAGCGTCAGCCCGTTGGGCAGAACCCCTCCCGATAAGAAGCCCAGGTGGGAGGGAGGGCATGTGAGCTTCGGGGTGTCCTAGGAAAGTCGCTGAAGCCTCTGACAGCTTGAAAGTCATCATATTCTCGAGTGAAGGTGGCAGACAGTCAAGGAGGCCATTCAAAGCAACGAGTTCGAAAGATGGTATCACTGACCATGATGAGAAACAAACAGGACCCCACGAGACCCTTTGCCCCTTTCTTGTTCCTCATACACCCCTCCCCCCAAAGTCCAAAGTGAGGGAAGGCCGAGAGCACAGAGGAAAGGCCCCCAAAAGACCAACGTGGCAGTGTGGCTAGCACCAGGGCCGTCCACCATCCACCTCGGGAAATCCTGCACACGCAGTTCCGGGGCACGTGCCGTGGGTATTGAGGTTCGTCATTAGAAAACGCCAGAGGCCTTGGAGGCTGTTCCACATGCGGAAGCCGGGGTTCAGGTAAAGTCCTAAGCAAACACGCGTGCGCCTGGTTCCAGGCACCATACGGAGCCCACGGGGCCCTCAGGGAGCAGCTGACCAGGACAGTGAAGGACAGACCTGCCGTGTCTGTCCTCTCCATCCCGGACAGGGGGTCTCCCACGCCCTGAGACACCCCTTCTTCCTGCTCCTGCAACAGAGATGCCTTGGGAACCCCTCGACCAGCCACGAGTTTTTACAACCTCCCATCTGCCAGATCGAATAAAGCAAAACGCTTGACGTTTTACAGAGTAGGGGTGTTCAAGTAAAAACAACGTCACATTCTGTATTGCAATGGGTGAAATAAATCCTGCCCAATTTTCATCACTAATGATAATAAAGGGAAATGCAATGTGAAAGAAGGCTGCTCTATACCTATAATTGCAAACAGTCTCATCCTTGTACAGAGGATAAGCGCAGATTGTCTCCAAGGAAGATTAAACAGCGCTACTTTTTTTTCTGGCTGACTTCCTCGTTCATTACCGGTTACTGAACTTGGAGTCCAGTTTCTAGGCTCTAGGCACTGTTTGCTCTGGTCCTCCCAGAGCTCACTCATTGACGCTTTCTCCAAATGACGCTGTATATGGCCAAGTGATAAGCACCCACCCATACCCTTGGGAGGCAGTCGTGGGTACAGTAGGCTGAGGCCACTCATGGGGCACTTCACAGCACCAAGTCCTATCCTTGGGGCAATAGAGCTTGCCAGAAGCACCGCAGGTTCTTTGTGAACCTCAGGACCCAGTGCTCTTGGAGATGGTAATAGGTCAAGTTAAACAAGAGAGAACCAGTGCACTGGCGTGCCGGCACAGAGAGTGGTAGGAGGGAACCGGCTATTTGCAAGCAGGATTTGTGGACTCTCTCTGGAAGGTGACAAAGCGCATGCGTAGATCAATGTATGGGTGGGGAGATAGATGTGGAGCCGGGCAGCCAGGAGGAAGCTGTCAAGAAGGAAGGGTGTCGGTCCTAAGCAAGGCCCCCGTGAGGCCGAGGGATTGAGGATCCTAATGGCAATGAGTTACAAACTCAAACTTCAAGCTGCTCCTCGCTCACTTTGTGAGCTTGCGGAGGCCCCGGGAGCTGCGTTCTCCTGTGGTGACCGGGAAGCTGCCACCCTTCTACCTGTGCCTCTGCGTCCTCAGTTTCTCCCCCCGACGCAGCCGACAGGAAGAGGGGAAGTGTGGGGAGACAAGGCCATTACTTCAGCCAATGGTCCACTAGCCGGGATCTGCCCCAGGGCCATCTGGAAGTAAGAAGCTGCTCTCCAGGAGCGTGCCTAGGATGAAAGAGGCAGAGAGCTGCTAGGCTTCCTCGAGGTTCACTTTTATCCCCCTCTGCCACAAGGAAGGGAGTAATGTTACATTCAGCAATCCAAGATTACTGATGTCTTCAGCATTGAGGTAGCCTAACAACCCACCCCAAAACGAATAGGGTTTTTCAGTGTGCTTTAGAGACAAGCTTGTAATATATAATATATAATATATAATATATAATATATATGTATACACACACATGTAATATTCCAGGCTTACCTCAAACTTGTGATCCTCCCGATTCAGCCTCCTGAGTCCCGCCTGTGATTCTGGGCCTGTGTCCCCATGCCGGCCTGATTCATTGATCTTTATGAGTCTATGAACTGACTATGAAACCTGATCTGGACAGAGCTCAGCTGGACGGTTCCATGAGTCCCTCCTTAGTACAGGCAGCCCGGGGTACGACTGTGGAGAACAGCTCGGCGTGGTGCCGTGTGGCCCCTCATGCTCCCGGGTTCCAAGGTAGAGGAGGCACCCAAGATGCTGCTAGGGATAGGCTTGGGTTTGACCTCTCTCCGTCACGTAGTCACTAAGCTAGTCGCTAGAAAGCCCCGACTCCAGGCCTGAGGGAAAGGAGCCTCCCCGAATGGGCAACTGCAAAGGCCTTTTGCCAAGGCGACGGATCCCTTTGCGAGGAGCGATGGACAATCAGGGCTGTTTTTGCAGCCCTTCGCCCAGTGATGCTGACAGGGCCACCGCCCGCCCGCGGGGTGGAGTGGGCGCTTAGTAGAAGCGTTGCTCAGCGAAGGAAGCTGGGTACGCTGGAGTAGGGACTAGGGACTAGCACCAACACGTCGAGCACTTGGGAGTAGGAAAACATGGTAAGGGAAAAAAGAACAGGACTTGAGAGAGGAAAAGCAAAGTGAGGTCACAGGAAGATGGTGCACTATAAAAAGCTGCACAGTGTAGACACAAAACATTGAAAAATAAAAATAAAGTGTCAAACAAGGCACCAGCGGCCCAGGCCCGCAAATCCTAGCTACTCAGGAAGCTGAGATCTCAAGATCATGATTGGAAGCCATCAGCGTCATGAGAATCTTATGTCCAATTAACCGCCTAAAAACTAGAAGTGGAGCTGTGGCTCAAAGTGGTAGAGTGCTAGCTTGAGCAAAAAAAAAACCCCAAAACTCAGGGACAGTGCCCAGGCCTGAATTCAAGCTCTGAGTTCAAGACAGGCACCTGGCCTTTCTGTCGTTTCTGCTGTGAAATAGTTTCCAGTTTTTCAAAACACAAGAAATCTCTGACCATTAATTCCCTTACCACATGCCCACTGTCCATTGCGCAATAAGCTAGGATTAGGGTGTGTACAACAGACAAGGAGTGCAGGACATGAAAAGTCAATCCCAAAGGGCAGACAGAGAGAAAGCTCTGAGCCGTGTCTACATAGCTCTACCATAGAAGCAAAGCTCATGGTAGGCCATTTCTTCTACTAATCGGGCCAAGCTCACATAGCTTCATTGTAACCACAGGCAAGTTGGATATGGACCAGAGGGAAACGCCAGCTCCTTTGGTCAAAGCCTGCTTTCAGCCTCTAGCCTGCAGCTAAGAGCCATTGGACCCCTTGAAAGAGTGTGGGAGTCACTGCCTTTTTCTTAGAAAAAGAAGAGATCTATGGTCTGAACTAAGCCTCCGAAGACTTAGTCCTACACGTGCCTTCAAAATCATTCCCTAAATCTGAGCACGGTGGCACATGCCTGTAGTCCCAGCTACGTAAAAGGCACAGACAGACAGAAGGATGGCTTGAGTTCAGGAGTTTGAGGCCAGCCTGAACAACCTAGCAAGACCTTGTTTCAAAAAAGAAAACCAAAGTGAAAGTCAGGCGTTGTGGTACGTAACTGTGATACCGGCACCCGGGAGACGGAGGCAGGCGGATCCCAAGGGTTCGGGGCCAGCGAGGGCTACCCGGCGAGACCTTGCCTCACCCACAAAAAGGAGCAAAAGCAAAAGGAAGAAAGGGAAAGGGAAAAACCACCGCCACACACTCACTGCCTACCCCGATAATTAATCACCAGCACAGTGCGGGAACCCATCGCGAGCTGTGAAATCCCCTGCCCCTTCCTCCTCGCCGTTTCCTCAAGATAAACAAGGCCAGGACAGGAGGACAAAGTGGTGTTTCGCTTGCAGATGGGCTCTTGGCCATCACATTGTGTTTCGTTTTAATCTGCCTACGCCAGGGCTCTTTGAACGAGAGTCTGCTTCAAAGCTGCTTCTCTCTGCAGGTCCACGGCTCCGGAGAAGCACGGAAAGCCGTTCCTCCTCCATTCATCACATCGCTCCACGACTTGCTGGCTTCCAGATGAGAAGGCCGTGGAGACGCTTATTTGACAAAGCTTGGGCCAAACTTTTAAGTGCAATGCTATTGTAGATAATTCTCTAGAATCTGTCTGGGACTTGCTTTTAATGTTGTCTTTTTTTTTTTTTTTAAGTTTTAACTTTGGTGTGTAGGTAGGAGACCACAGATGGCCCTCCGAATCAAAACCAAGGCAAAGGGGCCTGACAGGCCCGTCCAGAGGGGTCGGTAGGAAGCGGTCACACAGCTATGGTGGTGAAGACAGTGAAGATAAGCACTTTGAACACAGAGGGGGTCTTCGTGCTCTTAATAACAAAACAGGACTGTTTCAACTGAACAATCTGCATGGCTCTTCTTCCAAGCAAAGGGCAGAACTGGGCTATTACCTAAGTGGGTGGACTCTCGGGGGCTCACGACGGACACAGGGGGGTCACCTACATGGCGATGGCTACCAGTGGCTTCTCATGATAGCAGAATCCTTTGCAGAAATGCTTTAAAAACAATTCCCAAGAAGTGCCACTGGGGCAAAAAGAAGTCCTACTGGGCCTAGAGGTGAGAAGCAAGCTGGTGGGGCTGTTCCCAGGCATTTCATCTTTCCTGCATCTTCCTTTCCTCCAGACCCCAAGCACATCCCGAGTGAAAGCAATCATAAGTGGAGGCTTGCCCTTTGTTCTGTGGTACTTTTTCTTGCTTGCTTTTGTTTAGTGGATCTATGCCAGACTCTGATGGCTCATGCCTATAGTCCTAACTACTCACTGAGCCAGGAAAACCCTGGTTCAAAGCCAGCCTGGGCAGAGAAATCCAAGAGACTCTTATCTCCAATTACCCAGCACAAATCTACAAGTAGAACTGTGGCTCCAGTAGTAGAGCACTAGCCTTGAGCAAAACCGTTAAGAGACAGCACCCACACTCTGAGTTCCAGCCTCTGTACCAGCACCAAATGCTTAAGGGCACACATCTGTGATACCAGTACCTGGGAGACTGAGGCAGGAAGATCTCAAGTTCGGAGGACATAAATTCATAGATAGGTAGATAGACAGACAAATCCACTGGCAGATATAGATATGTGATCTTGACAGGAGTTGTACTAAAAACACATCACTACAACTTCAGACGACTAGATCTGAAAATAGGCAAGACTCGAGATGATTGCTGGAGAAAATAAACAGGTAAAATGAATTTTTAATTCTCCCCTCTTAAAAATTGTCATTATGATTCAAATTGTAGTGTGCTGTTTTTTAAATGTAGGTAAAGTCTGAAAAATTAAATGAGTCTAAGTGTAATTAAATTTATGAACACCGAAATAGCATGAAGTTTTATTAACTATGGAAGGAATGTAGGTGCTTAGCGGCCTGGCCAATTCACAAAGACAAAGGAGATCAGGTTACAGGAGTTAAATAAACACAATATTTTATTATTATACTTCAAATTCATCCATTTGCAACAAAACTAGGAGTTGAAAATTGGCTTACCGGATTCGGGGGACAGAGGAGCAGCTTTCCCCTTGCTTGCCAAGGGTGTGGGCACCAGATGCCCCCCCCCGAAACTCCCAGACCCAGTCCTGCCCGGTGCCCTGGGCCCCCACCTGACTTTTTTTCCCCCTATCATGACAAGCTACAGGTTCTTCAGTCCCAAATGTTCTTCTTGAGCTGGAGTTAGCAAACCATCTGTCAGAAACAGAAAGTAAGAATGTATTTAGACAAAACAAAAAAGCAAACGCATGGCTTTCAGTCCTAGAACAAGGCCTGGAGAGGAGAGGGGGGCACAGGCCGCGGAAGGGATAATATGGTTTGGGAATTGGTTGGAGACTCCACTTTGGATGGGTTAAGTGAGCTCTAAGCACAGGCACTGGTAGCCAGGGTTCCAGGCTGTATAGGAGGCCAAGACCAAGACGGGAGGCGGCCTTTCCCTTGGCCTGCTGCTCTTGAACAGCCCGAAGGGCCATGACGACCTGCACAAACCAACTCCCCTCTTTTATGTACCATTTGGTCAACCAGGAGCTTGTTCATGGTACCAATTACTGTTTTGCGCCAGCAACCTCTACTGATTAATATTTCAGGAGTTGGAAATGCAGCTGAACTGTGGAAACTGCATGGGCTTGGAGTTTGGAATCGCATTTCAAAACTGCAGGGGAGGGGAGGAATTGAAGAAGAAGAAAAAAAAAGAGCGAGGAAAACACATTTCTCAAGGCAAGAGGAAGCGTTTCCCAGAGCCCCAGGCACAGAAGAAGCATGGCCTTGTCCATGCAGGTCTGTGTAATCCCACAGGCAGAAATGCCCTGAAACTGTGGTTCCGTGTGTGTGTGAGAGAGAGAGAGAGAGAGAGAGAGAGAGAGAGAGAGAGAGGAAGAGGGAGGGAGAGGAAGAGAGAGAGAGAGGGAGGGAGAGGGAGGGGGGGAGAGGAAGAGAGAGAGAGGGAGGGAGGGAGAGGGAGGGGGGAGAGGAAGAGAGAGAGAGAGGGAGGGAGAGGGAGGGAGAGGGAGAGGAAGGGAGAGGGGGAGGAGGAGGAGGGGGAGGAGGAGGAGGGGGAAGAGGAGGAGGGGGAAGAGGAGGAAACAAAATGCTTAAACTCCCTTTGGTGGAAACAGTGCTTTCCAAAGCTGAGTTTCCGAAAGGCATACCGTGACCCGAGGGCGCACAGCAGGCCTCCCAGGCCCCTCGGGGGTGCGGGGTGGTGCGGGGAAGCCGGCAGCCCCTGAGTGGCCGCACATCCGCGGGCGCACAGCACAGGCCGGGGGCCAGGCAGTGTCCCGCGAGGTCCCAGGACATTGGGGGGGAGGTCACCCAGGTCGGCTCAAGCTTGGGGGTCAGCCTAGGGGCTCCCTTAAACAAGCAGCGGGCCGTCCCTCCCCCACCCCCACCCCCGTGCGCCCTTCCCAGCCCCACTTCCACCCGGGCCCCTGGGGGGGGGTCCCCCGGGCCTCCCCCCCCACCCCGCGGCCTCCTCCTCCCTCCCCCCCTCCCCGGGCGCCGCCCCGGCTCCCGGCTCCCCCCCCCCCGCTCTCCCCCCCCCCCCGCTCCCCCTCCCTCCCCCCCCTCCCGGGCGCTCGCGGCCGGCCTGCCCGTCATCCCCGCGCTCTAATTGCTTCCAGACCCGCGCGGGAGGTCAGGGCCGGGAGGGCCGCGGCGTGCCAAGTTTATACACAGCGCAGTGTTTCCAGATGGCCGCCGGCTCCAGCCTGGCGAGCAGGTTGATTGGGACCAGAATAACAACAGGTGGAGCGCAGACAATGAGCTCCTTGACGCCCGCCCGCCCGCCCGCCCGGCCCCGCGACGCCCGGCCCCGCGACGCCCGGAGAGGCGCGGGGCCCCCCGCCGAGACCCCGGGAGCGGGGCGCGGGGCGCGGGGGGCGCGGGGCGCGGGGGGGGCGCGGGGCGCGGGGGGGTTGGGGGGCGCGGGGGGCGCGCGGGGCGCTTCCCTAGTGGGGGGGGGGATGCGCCAGGACGCAGCTACTTCCCTCCTTGGGGAGGTGGAACGCGATGGAATGCTCCAGAACGCAGCCCGCTTCCCTAATGGGGGGGGGGGGGGGGCTGGGTGGAATGCTCCAGAACGCAGCCCGCTTCCCTCGTGGGGGCGGCGTGGCAGCCACTCCTGGGCCGCAGGCCGTGCGCCCCCCCCACCCCCGCTTCACGGGGTCCCCGGCGCTCCAGGCGGCCTGCGCACCCCAGGGCCCCCCCCATCCCGACGCCACGCCCACCTCCCGGCCGGCCCTGGCTGCCGGTGCGCGGCCGTGGGAGGCGCGGGCACGGCCGGGGGGGGGGCGTCCCTTCCACGCGCGGTGCTCCGAAGGAGGCCCGCACCCCGCAGGGGCTGGAGACGAAGAGGGGGACCCCCCGGGCATCAGCCACCCACCTCCACCCCCCCCCCCGCCGCCGGGGAGGTCCGGGTGGCCCGGGAATCGCAGCCAAGGCCCACCGTCCGTCTGGGGGGGGGGGGGGGCCTGGAGCCTGCCCCGGCCTGGGGGGCCGGGAAGCGGGACAGCCAGAGAGCAGGCCGCCCGGGGGGGGGGGTCTGGGGTGGGGGCACTGCCCCGTCGGCCCGTCCTGACCTCCGGCAGGCCCGGCAGCAGCCAGCCCGGTGGGGAGCAGGCGCGTGAACCCCTGGAGCGCGCGGGTCCCCGGGCTTGGGCGCCACCATCTCCGTGCATCTTTCTCAGATCTGAGGTTCCCGTTAGGAAACGCAACCCGACACCCCAGCTTTGAACACTGGGGTCCCTGGACCGGGACGGCGATGGAGCTGAACTGACAGAGCCACGAGAGGCCGGGCGCCCCCATCTCCTCTCCCGCGCCCCCCTCTCCGTCCCGACCAAGGTGGGCTTCCTCCCCGGGAGCTTCCCGCCTCCCACCCCGAGGACGGACGGACGGCTTTCCAGAAAACAACACACACACACACACACACACCCCAAAACCAACCAGCCAACCCCGATTTCATTCATTACCTTCACTCCGCTTTTATGGAGGTTTTATCTGAAAAGTGCCAAGTGTGATATAAGGAATTCTTAAGAAAAACAAACATGCCTTACACTAAAGAGCAACGAGATGAGTGGGGGTGGGTGGGTGGGTGGACGGGGACCCTGGAGAAGGATGGGGGGGTAAGGGTGGACGGGGACCCTGGAGAGGGATGGGGGGGGAAGGGTGGACGGGGACCCTGGAGAGGGATGGGGGGGGGTGGGAAGGGTGGACGGGGACCCGAGGGGGACCCGAGATCAGCTCACATTCCAGACCCATAAAGTCACCAGGCAAGGGTTCTGAAGTCAGCTTCACCCAGAGGATGTTCAACCCGGAGAGGCTTCTATGGAAGATGCTAGAAATTTCCTGGAGATCTATCCTGCCTGATGGATGGCAGGTGCCCCTTTGCTCGCCCTGTCCCACGGAAGCGCCCATACAATGGAGGCACACCGGGAAGATCCCTGTGGGTCCTAACCGGCAAATCCCCGCCGACAGCTGGAAAGCGTTCTGCCCACACCACTGCTGTTCACTTGGGTGCCGGGTCACCTTACCCGGTGCCGGAGGCGGCCGTGCACCATCTTCTCTTGTGACCACCCCCGCTGCTATGTGAGAGAACTTTTTTCCAATTGTACTCTAAGATGGACATGAAATTTTCTTCCTAACCCCAAAGTACAGAGACACACGCCATTGTGGCATCCGATGTATTTACCAGAATAAGGACACACAATTTGTTCCTACAAATGGCTAGTCCCAGATTAAGCTGGGAAAATATATATATATAGCTAGTCCAGAGTGAATTTATTTTGGCTCTATCTATATACAAATATATAACAGGAAGAAATGCAAAGGGCCTGATGATTACACGAGAGTCAGGATATTATCAATGGGACAGCATTTCTGACTTCATTGATAAGTGAACAGTTTATTTGGGAGCAGAAGTAATGAATCAAGTGGGCATGTATGTATGTGTCAACTTTTGCAGTTTCCTATGAAAGCCAGAAAGGCGAACTCGAAAGCACTGGGAAGAGAAACATGCTCATAAGTGAGTTTTATTTGTCCAATTGGAATTTATTGCACCTTTGCAGATGTAGACCAAGGTATCTCAGCCAACACAATGAATTTGTTACTTTTGTATATTGGTGGTATTCTTAGGGAGAAGAATGAGGTAGTAAAAGAGAGGCTGGTGTCTAAGGCCGGCTTTACATGACTGGCCTCTACTAGTAACGCTGTCCTGCAGAGCATACCTAAATACTTCCTTAAATGAAACTTACTTGGAAATAGCCACAGTGCTCCCGGAGCTAACCAGCCAAGCCACCCTTTAGAAAACATTTAAAACACTTCTGACTAGAATTAAGGGAATTTTCCTCCTCTCTTAAGCTTGGCACGCAACTGAAAAAACTAGTGTGGAGGAGGTGAATAATGACATTTCCAAATCCTAAAAGGCCCAAGTAAGCCCTCATGGTGACTTCACCCAAATTCCCCCACCATGGGCTATTTGTGAGTGCCAACTTTAAGCTTGAAGGATGAAAAATCAAATATCTCAAAGTGTGGATGATAAGTACATCCTTTCTACGATTCTGTGTGTGTTTGTGTGTGTCCACACACGTGTGTGCTTCTGTGTCAGTACTAAGGCTTGAACTCAAGGCCTGTGCGCTGTCCTTTAACTTTCTCCCTGGAAAGTGGCACTCTACCGCGTGAGTCGCAGCTCCGCTTTGGCTTTTTGGTGGTTAACTGGAGGTAAGAGTCTCATGGACTGGCTTTGAACAAAGGGCAATCCTCATGTGTCAAGTTGCTTGGGTTAGAGCCAGCTTTACTACCAATAAAAAAGAAAGAAAAGCTAAGAGTGCCCTTCTCCTGGCCACCCTCTCTTATTCTGATGAAAGACTTCCGTAAACACAAGATCCCCGCAGACAGCAGTCATTACGCCCGTGACTGGTGACGTCTCACCATGAGGCATGGAAAGTCCACACAGTGAACACTGCCCCAGAGCAGGCCACTTGGGCCGGCATGGGGAGGCCCAAGGTTCACAGAGAACCAGGTTTGTCATATGTGTGTTTTTTCCCCTGAAAACAAAGCTCAGGCTGGATGCCCTCCAATCACCCTGTAGCGGTCCTAATGACATTAGGAATTCCAGTTCATATCACTTTCCATCGTCTGTGTAACAGAACAATTGTGCTCCCCATGCTGTGCCTAAGGAAGTGGCAAAGCTAATCAAACTAATACTCCCCAATTCAGCTAGACTAGTGGTGCCCCTCAAACGAGTCTAACATGACACTAACCCAACTCTCTTTGGGCATGGCACGTTATTTTTACTCTCGTTGGAATTTCAGGTGTTTGCTCAGGTTTTTTTCTTAATCTCTAAATATACTCAATAGCAGCATAGCTGCATTTGCCCCCTGCTTCCAAGCCCTAACTGGAGCAGAAAAAGTAGAATTGCAACCTGAAGCAAAGTTCCAGCACCAGCCATTGCTTTCAGCGTGTGTCCAAAAGGCTGGTGAGTTGTGAGGTCTTCAACAAAAACCTGTTCAACAGATCCACAGAGCAATCCAAACGTATCTGACTGAGCACCAAGATCAATAAGCAATGTCCAGTGGCTTCTGACTCAGCATTTTAAGTATTATCTTTAATGTTCTCCACTTGTGCGCCTTTGAAGCCATCGGTGGATGCGGACAGCCGCTGAGGAAATGTTTCTGCATATGCATTTGCTGATAAGCCAGACTTTATTCTCAATCACATGACTGTACATTAAGGGTCAGTGCGATCCTAAGTGGTAAAGGCTTTGAGCTAAGGATTTGGTTGGGCCCTGAGTCTAATCTACTAGGGTCCGGAGGCAGTTCACATCTTTACTGTGCAGGCAGAGCAAACAGTCCTCTCCCTCCCAAGGCCTCTGGCCACAGGCTGAAGGAGAGCCAACTGCAGCGGCTAACTAGGGCTTTTTCTGATGGGTTCTCTGCCTGTGCCTCTGCCATCCTCTGAGAGCGTTGGTGATTTAGCTTGATTTATAACACTATCTACATGATCATAAAGAATGTGCAAGTTTTAGATTTTTAAAAAAAGAACTTTCGTTGTCATTCAGCTTTACTGTGAAGTTTTTTTTTTTTTTACAAACAAAACTCTTGGAATCTGAAGTAAAGATTGCTATTCTATAGATGAATAATAAGAACAGCCCGGCCAGGTACCAGTGGCTCACACCTATCATCCTAGCTACTCGGGAGGCTGAGATCTGAGGATGGCGGTTCAAAGCCAGCCTGAGCAGGAAAGTCCATAAGACCCTTATCGCCAATTAACCACCAGAAAACTGGAAGTGGCGCTGTGGTTCAAGTGGCCGAATGCTAGCCTTGAGCTGAAGAGCTCAGGGGCAGCGTCCAGACCCAGAGTGCAAACCCCACAACCAGAAAAAAAACAAAACAAAACAAAAAAACAGCCTGCATCAGCAAATGGCAGGGATGCCCCCATCTTACTAAGGAGTCCAAAGATGAATGAGTGCGTGCACGTATGCGTGCCAGAACCAGAATTTGAACTCAGGGCCTCACAGTATCCCTTGGCTTTTTCCACTCAAGCCTGGAGCTCTTCCACTTGAGCTATACCTCCACTTCAGGCTTTTTGTTTGTTACTTGGAGATAAGAGTCTCATAAACTTTTCTGTCCGGGCTGGCTTTGAGCGGTGATCACAGCCTCTTGAGTACCTAGGATTACAGGCACGAGCCACCAACACCCAGGCTTAGCACGCGTGATTTTTAAAAAATAAAATAAATTCTATCACAAAGCAGAGCTATCGATCCAACGCATGATGTTTAGAGGATTTTCATGTACGATATTACTTGGAAGAAAAAATAATTCACTTTGCTTCTTTTTCCTAATTTTGGTTTGGGGTTTGTTTGGGGTTTTTTTTTTTGGCCAGTCCTAGGGCTTGAACTCAGGGCCTGAGCACTGTCCCTGGTTTCTTTTGCTCAAGGCTAGCACTCTGCCACTTGAGCCACAGCCCTACTTCCAGCTTTTTCTGTTTATGTGGTGCTGAGGAATCGAACCCAAGGCTTCACGCATGCTAGGAGAACACTCACTTGCTAAGTCACATTCCCAGCCCTTTCTAATTTATTTTAGTTCAGATTTGTTGGGTTTCCATAACTTTGGGTGCTTGCTAAAAAAGGCATTTTCCTACTTGGACAGACACGGAGCACTGCCTTCCTGGATGCTGCCCTTCCGCCACCGTTCCTGCTTCATCCGGGGGGCCCCCGTTCACGGGTCCTCTCTCCACGCCCCCTACCCCGCCCTGCAGCCCACGCAGATCTCGAGCCCTAGCCTTCGCCTCACGAAGCTGCACAGAACGAGGAACTGAAAAGTCACCCACATTTGATTTAGTTCACCTTCCGCCCAGGACATCATTCCCTCAAAGAGACCAAGAAGCGGGTCGTAAACAATACAATTAAAAGCTGTCATAACACTGAAGTAAATTCTTGCTACAGGGGAATGGTTGTTTTTCTTGGAAATGACTAAAGTTACTGGTGTCCCACTTGCTTCTGATAAGGATTCTTAAATATCCAAAAGGATGAGGAATGTAGAACTCTGTAGTAATAACTTATTCCCACTAAAAATGGTCTTTGGCTAAGAACCAACTAAAACTTATGTAACCTGAATTAAATTCATGACAGTTGAGAAGGCTTGCTTTCCAAAACTAAGTGTCATCCAGCGGGTTTCCGAATAGCTCCCTGATTGATTGTACTTTATTTGGGGGAAGGGAAAAGGGGGAGAGAGAGAGAGAGAGAGAGAGAGAGAGAGAGAGAGAGAGAGAGAGAGAGAGTTGTGTGAATGGTCTCAGTTCTATAAAAAAAAAAATAGCCCAGAACAAGAATTGAATGCATTTCAGGGAACTGAATCATTTTCGTATGTGTTAATGATTCCAGATCTGCCTACTCATTTTCCCTCTGGGAAGGCAGACGTTCCATCAGGAGCCAGTAGAAGTCCTCTAACATGAGCATTTTGTGTTTCCCTGGGAGAAACATGAAGAGAGCGATTGGACAGTCTGCTAGACTATCTGAAGGCTGGCTGCTAGCCTCTGAAAGGGAACGTGAAGAGCCTGGGCTGGTGTCGAGTCTTCAGGACACAAGAACATAAGGAAAAGTGCAAAGGTGCAGAAACATCTGGAAACGAGCCCCGGGGTGCCGGGATGATACCAGCCTCCCACTTCTATGTGGGCTTTGAACAGGTGCAGTAGGAGATGCAAATGACAGCTGCCGGCATCCTGGGAACCGGGAAGACAGGGCAGCCAGTGCTGGTTGTGCTCATTTTCGGGGGGCCCTCCTAGGCTGCGCTTCGTGATTGGGTGGCCAGAGTCCGTAGCCACCTGCGGGCCTGCAGCAAGCAGGCAATACACCACACAAAGCAACCCGGGAACGGAAGACGAGCGCAGGTCTAAAACACGGTTCAGCTGAGGCGCACGACCTGAGAATCAGCGGCTCATCCGCAAAGCAAGACGCCAGCCTGCTGGAGACCCTCCGAGGGCGACCACCACAGTGGCTATGAAGTTCTGTGTGTAACACCTGGTTCTGAGCGGCCACTCATTTCTGGCCTAGCTGCTGCTGGCAGCCATGATACCTGATCTCTTTTCTTTGTTGGTACCTGATTTATTAGTAAATGGTCAGACATTAGTAGGAGTTTTTTTGTTTGTTTTGGAGGGCTTTGTTGTTGTCATGGTGGTGTTTTTGCTTTTTGTGCTGGCACGTGGGCTTCCATTCAGGGTCTGAGCACTATCCCTTAGCTCTTTCCACTCGACTGATGCTCTATCACTTGAACCACAGCTCTTTTTCTGGCTTTTTGGTGGTTAGTTGAAGATCAGTTTCCTGCTTGAGCTGACCTGGAACCTCTATTCGCAGATCTCAGCTTCCTGAGTAGCGAGGACAAATCTTCATGTAAAAATCAAAAGACTTGAAGCAGAATCTGTTGAACCTTGAAAGGAATTGAACGTATTTTAGCTGATGCTCCATTCTATAAAGTTTAGGGGCAGCCTAAGAGCAGGCCTGTCCTAAGTCCTGTGTTTTATAACCTCTCTGATATATGCAGCATGTAACTGAGTGTGTCAGAGCTTGGCTGCCAAGGTTTTCCGACAGACCCTATTATCAAGGGGAGGCTGGGCCGGCGGCTCACAGCGTCCTGTGTGTTCTGTGGAGCCTTGGAAGCAGGAAGTGAGCTCTACATTGACTGGAAACTAAAGTTCAAAGTTAAAATGGAACTTCCAAAGCGGGAGCTTGACCACATGTGGGCAGCAACCCTGATACTTCCCTTAGGATTGGAAGCAAGATCAAGCCAGCCCTGTGAGATGAGAGATTCCTTTGAATCTTGGGACAACTGGTTTAGTTATAGGCTTTAATCAGCTTATGGCAAATTGTAGCCAAGTATTGGACTCAATGGAGGCACTAAGGATATAAAATCAATACTAAAAATAGGAGACTTACTTGTAAATGGTTAAAGGCACCTTAAGCCAGTAAAAGGAGACAAGGCAGCTAGAATAAAGAAGGAATACAGAGGGGCTGGGAATATGCCCTAGTGGTAGAGTGCTCACCTCATACACAAGAAGCCCTGGGTTCAATTCCTCAGCACCACATATATAGAAAATGCCAGAAGTGGTGCTGTGGCTCAAGTGACAGAGTGCTAGCCTTGAGCAGAAAAAAAAAAAAAAAAAAAAAGCCAGGGACAGTGCTCAGGCCCTGAGTCCAAGCCCCAGGACTGGCAAAAAAAAAAAAAAAAAAAAAAAGGAATACAGATTCCAACGTGTCAATCTCTGTATAAATTCACAGCCTGGGGCGAAGGCCAGCTATATCCCGAGACCAGCTGCTTCACTTCAGGAGCTGCTAAGAATTCTCAGTCTGATGTCTCCAATGGGAGTGGTCTTCCTGTGACTTGAGGATGTCCATGTTTCTTTTGTTGAGGGACATGAACATGGTATATAACCCCCTAGTACTGCTGGGCTAGTTAGTAATCCCCAATAGAATTTTCCAATCAGTGTTAGGAAGGCAGACATTCCAGCCTATAGCTGAAGCTTCAAAGACGCATTAAAGAAATAGTACTTACAGATGCTAAAACTTAGGATGACTATATGTTTCCAAAGTGCAAATTCTGGTGAAATTTCATTATACTAACGCAAGCAACAAAGATATGTGATTGTTTCTATAGCATGCAAAAATAAAACATAATCAAAATATTTAAAGATGTAGACCAAGTGCCTATGAAGACAATGAAAACAAAAATATCCATTCCAATGTAAAGAAGGCTGAGAACCTTTCCTGACCGAACTCTTCCTGTGAATTTCACCAGTGCTCACGTAGGAAATATTCCTAATTATTCCAGGCATCACTCTCAGTAAGGTAGAAGAACTAATCTTTGTAATTTCTACAGGGATCAGTCAGCCTGAGAAATCCAAAAGGTATATTTAGGTACAAAATAAGTACTTAAAGTTATTTTAATTCATTTTGTACTTAGAAATTAATATGGGAGAATTGGTGCTGTGGCTCCAAGTGATAGAGTACCAGCCTTGACCTCAAGAGCTCAGGGACAGAGTTCAAGTCCCATGACTGACAAAAAAAAGAAAAGAAAAGAAAATAGTATAGGAAAGTAAAAATATCTGGAGATTTGAACACTACAGATAGAATTGTGGTACCTGAGATGAAATATGGAATACTTGTTCATTCAACAATAAAATAATTGCCCTGTATGGTTCAAACCTATAATCTTAGCTATTTTGGAGGCCGAGATCAGGAAGGGAGATTATGATTCAAGGCCAGCTCAGGCAAAAAGTTCACAAAATCTCCATCTCAACCAACAAACCGGGTGATTCAGGCTACGTGAAAAGAATAAATAGAAGGATTGCTGTTCAGGCTAGTCTTGGCAAAAATGTAACCCTGTATTTAAAAAATAACAGAAGTAAAAAGGGCTACAGGTGTGATTCGAATTGTAGAACATCTGTCTAGTCAGCACAAAGCCCCGAGTTCAAGCTCAGTACCACCAAACAAAAATAAACAAGACAAAAGCAATCATAAAGGTAACCTGATTAAACACAAAAGTAATTCTGTGAAACCAGTATCTTTGTGCATTACACAGGAAAAAATATCCCATCATCCTTTAGGTGAACTACAAATAGTAAACCAAAGAAACAAGCTCATCAAAACCGAGCAAATTTTACCTATACATTAATACATTTCATTGCATTTTGAATCCATTATTTGAACTGACTCTATTAGCCAGAGAGCTCTTCTAATCACTTGATCAGTTTTTGGTTTTCCTTGACAATTCCTTCTGGGTATTGCATTGGTCAATCATTTCACTTTAACCAAGGTATGATCATTATTATTTTAATATCTTCTGTATTACAATGTCTACAAGAATCTTCCATTATGAGACTCCTTTCTTTGAGGGTGCACTGCCCTCAGAGACAGAGCATCTAGCTGTTTTGTTGTTGTTTTGTGCCACTATTGGGGCTTGAACTCAGGGCTTCATAGCTCTCACTGGGGTTTTTTGTTGTTGTTGTTCAGGCTGGCACTTCGCCATTTAAGCCTCACCTCTGCTTTCTGCTTTGTGGTGGTTAGTTGGAGATAGTAGTCTCATGGACTTTTCTGCCCAGGTTGGCTTTGATCCTTCATCCTCAGATCTCAGCTTTCTGAGTATCTAAGATTACAAATAGCAGCCATCAATACTTTGCTAGTTGTTTTATCTGTAAAGCCATAGATTACCAAGGGATTTGATTTCCCTTCCATTCTGAGTCATTTCAGAAGGCTCAGCAAGGCGTTCTGGCTATACTGGGTTGTTTCCCAGTCTGCTGTGCATTTATGTATTCATTCCTAACATCTAGTTTAATACCCTTTCCAAACAGCATGACAGTTGCTGGTGTCCGTCTGGATCAAAGCCGAGCCTGGGCGCTGCCCGAGAGTTCTGGAGCCCTTCTCTGAGGCCTCCACCCAGGCCATTTCTTTGCTCGCAGAACTAGATTAGCTTCTGAGCTATTTGCATAGAAAAGACGTTAGAGACAAACTCTTAAAAGATCTTTTCCCACACAGCTTTTCGGAGCCCCTCTGGTTTTCCATGAAATCTGAAGTCCTTTAAATCATCCGAGATTCTATCAATTGAGATTCTCACCAATAATAAACCAACTCATCTCAGAGAACCTCTGAGTTATTTAAATTAGTCTGCAAATGTCATCTTATCCAGCCAGGTGTTTTAACAATCTACTAATGGCACTTCTTTCAGAAAAAGACCAGGGCTCCAGATCAACAGAGAGAGAGAGAGGGGGCTTCCTGTTGTGAGGGAGGTGACTGAGCTTCTGGAGGTATGGGAGAATCCCAGGACAAAAACCAGCCAAAGGACAGTGCAGGAGCTGAAGCAGACACTGGGAGCGAGGAAGCACTGAAACGCTCAAGTTGGGATGGATGAGGGTCTGAAAGGCCCACCTTTTAAAATTTTCCACATTTTCCTTTTGTCTCAGCCAAGGAGTCTCTCCAAGAAGAGATCTGGGCAACGACATTTTCTTCCTTTTGACGTAGTGATTCTATTTTCTTGTATTCATTAAGAACAGAGACAACTGAAGTTTAATTTGTCATTCTTCTTTCTTGCAATGTGTCGCTCTGACGCGGGGAATAGTCCTTGGTGCTGGATCACCACAGATGGCTGGCCAGGAGGCACAAGAACCGGGAGAGATGGAGAACGGCAGCCTCGGGAGGGTTAGACTGACAGGACGTCACTTACTCGGCGTCTTAGACCAAGAGCTTTCACCCTGCGACTTCGTTTCGTTTTTCCTAATGACATACGAAAAGTATACTAAATATCTACCCATGGGGACACGATCACTACCTATTTAGCGAGGGCACATGGAAGCTTCACTAAGTGTCCAGCGGCCCACATGTGGAGCTGGTTGGGACAAAGCCAGGACTTGAACCTATATCCTGCTGCATCCAAAACCATATGCTTACCTTTGTCCCAAGCCATCTCCCAATCTACTCCTCAGTGAACACAGTCCTGTCTGGTACCAGACTGGCATGAAGCCAGGCAGGGGAACTGGGATGTGGACTCACTTTTAGGGCAGCCTCTGTCTACTAATTGAAGAAAGAGAGAAGGAACGTCTGCCTCTGTTCTGTATGCTCAGTGTTCTTTGGTTTTTACAATCCTTTATGCGCACTGTTATTACCATTCTTTCCAGTAGGCAGTATTAATTCAGTTCATTGACCCCAAAAGAAATGCAATAGCCCCTGTATTACTGGAAGAACAAATAATTAAATGGATTATCAATAATGAGAAGACCATTCCTATTATGACTCCATTGGCCTTTCGTGGAAAGAGTTGGAAACCATGTGTGTTCCTTTGTTTAGCTTGCTCCCAGTGAAATGAAGGATTGCTCAAGCATTATTTTTGTCTCATTTCTCCCTTCCCCAATTTAATTCACTTACAGGGGAGAAAAGGAATAATAATGAACCCACAGGCAAAGCAAAGAAAAAGAATCTGTGCTTCAATGGAAAACCATGAAGGGTTTATAACACAAACCTCCAGGTGGCCTGTCTTTCTCGTGATCATTGCCATTTACCTCTTTGTAGACTGCATGTGAGGAGCAGAAAGACATGCCGATATGTCTGCTTCTGAAGAATTTCACCTTGCTTCACTGTTTCCGTGAAGAAGAAAAAAAAAAATCACTCTAGCTAGACAATGTATAGGCAGAACACTTGCCTCACAGGTAGGATGCCCTGGATTCCATTCCCAGCACCTCAAACAGAAATAATAATAAATAATAAACAAGTTTTGCTGCTTCCATTTGTAACTAAATTCATCAACTCCAGGGAAGGGATGGGTAAAAGTTGGATGAGAACGTTGATTAAGACATGTTGTATTCATAAACTGCTTTGTTAAATGGCAACTCCTCTGTACAACTACTTAACAATAATTTCAAATTTTAAATAAGTAGACTGCACCAACTCCATATGAATGTGAAAGTTTACTGTTGTTTGGATTGATTTTAACAAGTGTCTGGTGCCTCACTGAATCAAACAAAACTCTCTGCTATCTAGCCATGTACTGATGTGTGTATATGAAGACAGAGTTCCTGAAAATTATCTTTAATAAAGATACACTCAAAAGGGGCTAGCTGATGTCTTCGTCCTTGGCCAGTGCCCTCAAGGGCCTAGCTGGCATGAAATTACGCAACTCTCTCTTCTGGGTGCCCTCTCTGACCCACCTAAGCTACTCATGGTACCACACACATGATGTTTGATGGCCATTATGACTTTTCCTATTTATGCTGAGTACTTTCACAATTAACTGCAATGTACATTCACCTCCGGCTAGCACGTGGCCAAGAACACTCTCTGTAAAAGGCTCCTATAAGAGAATAAAATTATGAAATCCAAGGCTTTGGCTTTTCTGGTGAATAAACTGCACAAGCAAATAGGTATGAAAACCTTTTAAGAGTTAGTTGGCCAGGTGCCAGTGGCTCACACCTGTAATTCTAACTACTCAGCAGGCTGAGATCCGAAGATCCAGTTCAAAGCCAGCTGAGCAAACAAATCGGAGAGGTTCTTATTCCCAATTCGCCAACCAAAACTTAAGAAATAGAGGTGTGGTGCCAGTAACAGACAGTGAAAAGTGTTGAACTCCTGAATTCAAGCCCTTCCTCCAAAAGAAAAAAAAATACTTGGAACTGGACATCTGTGGCTCATGTCTATAATTCTAGCTAGTCGAGAGACAGACTTCTGAATAGAGGGAAAGTATTGTGGAGATAATGAAAGGTTAAGAAATTCACTAATTCCTACATTGTATGAATATTTACCCCTGTCAGGTTTCTATGTAACTAAAAATTACTATTAAAATCAACATTGGGGAGGAAGGCTGAGCTATACGCTAAAACTTTTGCAGTACATAGACCGGAAGTGGCTCGCACCTGCCAAGCTATTGACAGATTGGTTTTTGTTTTTATTTTTTTTTCGGGGGGGGGGGTAGAGCTTGAACTGAGGACCCTGATGCTGTCCCTGACCTTTTGTACTCAAAACTAGCACCCTTCTAGCTTCACCTACTGCTTTTTTGGTGGTTACGTGGAGATGAGTCCCACAGGCTTTCCTGCCCAGGCTGGCTTTGAACCACAACCCTCAGATGTCTGCCTCCTGAGTAGCTAGGATGATAGGCAAGAGCCACCAGCATCCAACTGGACAGCTTTTAAAAAAGTAGTCTGCTGTGATCACAAACCCGTTTTGCAACAAGGAAATAAGTGACAAATGTGTACTAAATTGCCTTCACATATCCTTATTGTCAAGACATCTGTTGGCAGAAAATATAGGTACAAAAATCCCTGACCCCTGTGCACTCCATCATTAAATTAAAATAAAACCATAATCAAGCAATATAAACAATGTAAACTGCCAAGAAATATGTTTCTGTCACCATTAAAAAATGCCTGTGTGCCAAACAAGCCAGCAGAACAAAGTTCAAACAGCCTTTGCAAAAAGGGAGTGGGAATATCCATGAATCAACTTATCAGTGTTTTTTTAAAAATACTAAATTGCTTACTCCCAAGGGCAGGGTTAGAGTTTGTTGCTGTAGCACATTCTGAAACTTTAAATAATCTTAACAAAGAACCCCCAAAGAAAACAGGATATTGCCTCCTGTGTTTTCTTTCCCATTTTATCCCCACAGCTCAAATCCTTCCTGCTTTAAATTAGCATACCAATATTTCCCCCAACTGTGTCCAACCATCAGGTCCCTAAAGTGAGCACTAGGCTAAGCGCAAATCCACTGCTCTTGTGTGTATCCAGATCCGCTCATAGGGAAAGATGGACCCTAAGGACCTCGGAAGTGCATGAACTTAGGGGAGGGACATACAGGAATCAGCTCCTGCACCTGCCCGGTCACGTGACATCCCACGCCGCTGAGGTGAGGCTGTGATTTACCAGCCCAGCTTGGCTCACCTGTTCAAACCAGACACTGCCAAGGTGCAGCTGCCAAGAGCACAGGAGACACCTGGGCAGGGCCGGGGAGAGGAGGGGAAATGAAAACTTATATTTAGTGAAATCAAAGAAGAATATAGAGCTTTCCTAACTTTGTTCATTTAGGGAAGAACTGGGGCTTGAACTGGGCTGCTTGCTAGGCAGGTGGCTCTGTCACTTGGGCCCCGTCTCTCCCCTTGGTGACTGACGTGTTTCACGTTGTCTTACACTGTTGCCTCCAATGGCTGAAGCATGATACTCCTATGTAACTGGGATGAAAAGTAGAGACAACTCCACTTAGCTTCTTATTGGTTTGACATGGGGTCTTCCTAACTGTTATCCTAGGTTAGTTCTTCTTTGTTTCTCAAGTAGTTGGCATTATAAGTTGACACCATGCCAGCTGGGCTTTTTTAATTTTAACAAATGGTGTAAGGCATATGTAGCACATCTGTGCTAGCTTTTAAAGAAACAAATGTATATAACAACAATAATAATATCAAGTTGCATTCATTATGCTAGTACAACATACCAAGGACTTCCCCCCAGCCCTGGAGATGGGGTGACTGTGTAATTTGCTCCCTAAGTCACAGTCCTAAGGGAGTGGATGGACTCACTGAGAAACACCTAAGGATGGCACCAGGTCATCTCAAGAGCCCAGGAGCCTGGCTCAGAGGCCTCCCCCACCCCAGGAGCAATTTTTAAGCAGAGAAAACCAAGTCTCTGAAGTCTGGCTGAAAAATAGAAACAGGAAGCAACGATCCAGAGTTAGACTCAGCCATACTGCCTTACAGCAGGATGGACGTCCAAATCACCCGGTGGATTCCCTGACAAAAAGGACCCCAGTCAAAGCCGTGTGGAAGGGCAACATGGGTAGAGCCAACTCCTTCTGCGGCCCAACCAAGCAGACCTGTAAACCCAAGAGAGCCACCCAAGCAGCTCCAGGGAGACCGCGGGAGGAGAAAGCAGGAGGTGTGGCGGGGAGCCAGGGGAACTCTACTGCGCCTAGTCTCAGTCTCCACCCACTGAGGAAGGCCGGGTAGCATCCTAGCCCTCCTGCCGGTAGCAGTAAGCAGGTGGCCTTACCTACCAGACGGAGCCAAGTTCCTCCAGGAACACGAGGCGAGCCACCTATAAGGCTTCATCGGAGCCTCACCCTTCCTATGAGTCACAGCCATTCTGTAATGACCGGTACGCAGGGTCTCCTTCTTTCTGGGCCTGAGAAACCATTTCCCGCCAAGACACAAGAGCGATGGGGAACCGGAAAAATGACCTGTATTCCAGTAAGCAGCTGGGCAAGGAGATGTATTGCAAAGGGCCTCAGGCTCACCTTCCCAGTGAAGACCTCCTGGGCATCGGGAGTTGCAGCACGCAGATCTTACAACATCTGTCTACCACTGGGAGACACCTGACCAGAGGAAATCCTCCTCAAGCCACACCATAGGACCCTGGGGAGGCCACCAGGAGCCAAACACACAAAGCAACTCAGCAACACAACACAGCAAAGGCGCCCAAACCAAACTACCATTGGAATTTTAGTCCACAAAAATAGTGTGCTAAACCTAAGCAGGGGGGACTACCTGCTGAAATATCACATTCAAATCACACCCAGAGGCACCCCATGCAATAGAAAGAATGCCAGCATGCAACCCAAACCCACCTGTCATGCCAAGAACCAGGGGGGGAAATCCCAACTTGAAGAACAGGTATGATATTGATCTAATGTTGGAATTCGTTGTAAAGATTTGAAAGCACCAGCTACCAAAAACAAAAACGTTTCGAGTTTTTTTCTTGAAACAAAGGAAAAAAAGTAAATCTCAGAGAAAGTAGTCTTATTTTAAAAGGCAAATGACAAATATAAAATTAAACACAGCTATGTGGGCGCCATGCCTGTAATCCTAATCCTAGCTACTCATGAGGCTGAGATCTACAGTTCAAAGCCAGCCCAGACAGGAAAGTCCACAATACTTTTTATCTCCAATTAATTACCAAAAAAAAAAAAAAAAAGCCAGAAGTGAGGTTGAGACTCAAGTGGTAGTGTGCTAGCCTTGAGCTAAAAAGCTAAGGGACAACACTCAGGCCTTACAAGCCCCACAACCAACAACAAGAGAAAGAAAGGAAAGAACAGAAAGGAAAAGGGGGGGAGTGGAGGGGAGGGAGGGAGGGAGGGAAGAAGGAAGGAAGGAAGGATGGAAGGAAGGAAGGAAAAAAGTGAAAATTTTCATCAACTCTCAAAAAATTTAACAAACAAACAACTTCTAAAATTTTTTTTTTTTTTTTTTTTTTTTTTTGGCCAGTCCTGGGCCTTGGACTCAGGGCCTGAGCACTGTCCCTGGCTTCTTCCCGCTCAAGGCTAGCACTCTGCCACTTGAGCCACAGCACCGCTTCTGGCCGTTTTCTGTATATGTGGTGCTGGGGAATCGAACCTAGGGCCTCGTGTATCCGAGGCAGGCACTCTTGCCACTAGGCTATATCCCCAGCCCTTCTAAAATATTTTTAAGGCACAGAAAGAAAAGAATGATCAGCAGGATGCTGTATTCAACAAATATAAGACATTTTCAGTTGCTGAAAACAAAATAATTTCTCATTATTAGGAAGGCTACACTTAAATAGTGGCCAAAGACATGTTGCAAACAGAAGAGAAATGATACAAGAAAAAACTTTAGAGAACCAGGAAAGAAAAGTAGCAATGGAATGAATATACATGGATATGTACAATAGACTCTTTTTTCTTATGAGTTTGATAAATTGCATGTGATAATTGAACAAAAAATCATAGCAACTTCCTAGTCATAAGAAAACATTATTTGAAAGGGTAAAACAGGATGTAAAATACAGAGCAATTACTGGGGGGAAAACAAAATCTACTTAAAAGGGTCAGCCTGGCAGTTCAAAGCCAGCCCAGGAAGAAAAGTCTGCCAAATTCCATCTCCTACATAACCAGCAAAAAGCAGGGTTGGGGAGGAGGATCAAGCAGAGCAAGGAAGTCGAATAAATGTGAAACCCTGAGTTCAAGCTCCACTACAAGCCAACAACAAAAACTATTTAAAGGGACACACTAAAATATTACTGATAAACTAAGTTGGAATCCCAAAACAATATGAAGTAATCAAGAGAGAGGGAAGAAACACAGAAGATCAAAAGCCAGAGAAAACAAATAATGGCACAAGTGTTAATATGCCATTAGTCACTTTAAATGTGTACATAATCCAATCAGAAATACAAATTAACAGAATACATAAAAGTAACTGAACTAAATGCTGCTTGCAACCCTATTACTATATGCTATGATGACATAGGCAGATTAAAAGAAAAAGTATAGCAGTTAAATAAACCATATAAATTTGAATTTTTAAAGACTAGAGTTGGTATATTTCTATGTAGACTTCAGAGTAAGGAAATTCCAAGAGAAATATTCTATATAGATATCACCCTACCAGTATTCTGTCATTGTTATCTTAATTATATATGCAACTAGAGACTGAAATACAGGAAGCAACAACATCTGATAGAACTGAAAGGAGGTACACACAAATTCACAATTGCGGCTGATGGTCTCCAAACCCCATTTTCACAAGTAACAGCACAGATGCAGCATACACCTCATTCATAGGACTGAACATGCATAGACCACCACATGACAGCACTGGAATACAAACCTTTCCGGTGTATTTGCCAAGCTATTCCACAGATTAGGCAATACAACCAACATCGGCAGTCTGGAAAGTTAAAACCATAGGGAGTGTGCTCCTTCACCACAACAGAATCAAACGAAAACATTAGTAAAAATCTCCCAACATATTCTTAGATAATTTATGGGTCAAAAGGAAATCTCAAAGGAAACTGAAGGAGAAAAGAATAAAAACAAATGAACATAGTAGATCAAAACATAAGTGGTATAGTTAAAACAAGAAAGAATATAAAATATAAGAAAGAAACTAAGGCGGGGGTGGAGGGAAGGAGCAAAATAAAAAAAGCAGAATGAGCAAGGCGCTGGTGGCTCATACCTGTAATCCTAACTACTCAGGAGTCTAAGTTCCAAGCCAAGTCCAGGCAGGAAAGTCCATGAGACTTCTACCCCAAATGAACCAAGAGAAAACCAGAAATGAAGCTGTGGCTCAACATGGTAGAACAATAATGTAAGAGCAGAGATGAATAAAATATAAAACATGAAAACCATAGAGAAAAACAAGTGAAACAAAAAAGCTAATTTGGTTGAAAATTAATATAATTGGCAAGGTTCTAACAAGACTGACAAAAGTAGAGACACTACTTATTAAGAATGAGATTGCTAATATATCTGCTGATCCTATGAACAAATTTGCGTTCATTAAGTTCTCAAACTTAGAAGAAATAGACTGCAAACTACCCAAACTTCACATAAGACATTCTGAGGAGTCCTATAGCCACGATGAACCTTAGAAAGGTGCCAACAGTGTAATCTGTTTAACAGATTGTTTCACTGAGCTATAGAATTCCACCAAACATGTCGAGAAAGATTAAAAGTAATTATTAGACGGATGGGGGAGAATGATGAAGAGTGTGACATCAAGCAGGATGCATTGTACTTCTAAACTGATTTGTTGAGTGGTAACTCCTTAGTACAACGACTGAAATACGATAAAAACTATAATTTAAAAAGTAACTATTGCGCAATCACTTACAGATAATGAAAGAGCACAAATACTTCCCAAGTCACTGAATGACGCAAATACGATTCTGAAACCTAAATCACACAAAGACAGAAAAAGGAGAGACAAAACCATATACCTCTCCAGAAAGAAGTTACAAGCAAAAAAATTCCTCAATAAAATATAAGCAAGTCAAGCTACAATACATAAAAACAATTATACATCATGACCAAGTGGAATTGTTGCAAGTTAACTTAGCGTTTGAAGTATGTTAATATTATTTCTCCATGCCAACAAGCAAATAAGAAAAGCCACATTTGCCTGGTGCCAGTGGACCAAGCTTATAATCTTAACTGCTCAGGAGGCTGGGATCGGAGGACGAAGGTTCAAAGCCAGCATGACAGGAAAGTCTGTGAAACATTTTTCTCTAACCACCAAAAAGCTAGAAATGGAGCTGTGGCACACACACACACACACACACACACACACACACACACACACACACGAGAGTTTGGGAAGCACATTAATCAATGCAGAGAAAACATTTAACAAAACCCCATGTCCATTTATGATAAAGGTAGACCACTGATGAGTATGCTTGTGGTTGTACCACATGGATACATACATCAGTAGAAACATACTTCTTGCTAATATTTTCATAGTATACTATAACCTTACTAATGGACTTTGAAGTTGCTTAGTGTATCTTGCTTTATATCACATTTTAAATTGAGCATAAAGGAAATGCAGTATTTTCATTGTAACTCTGCCAATACTTCTGAGAAGCCTGTTGCCGTTTTTGTCTTCAGTGAAATTTTTGTCCCTAAGAAAAGCCGGATTGTGATTTCCTTTTTCACCAAACAGAATGGGTTGGTATACTTTATTCTCGGTTATCAAAATCTTCTTGTACATTTGGGCTTTGAATTGGTGAATTCCTACCGTTTGGAAAAGCATGACGCATACCGTGCGATCTCAGTGACCTATCAGGGACTGGTGTGTGTACACGGAGGGACTGGATGGTCACTTCCAACTGAACGGCTCGTGGAGGTGATACTTGGCTCTTTGCTATATATGTTCTCCGTAATGCACATGTGAAATAAAGGTTATTTTTAAAAACTTTTTTTTTTTTTTTTTTTTTTGGCCAGTCCTGGGCCTTGGACTCAGGGCCTAAGCACTGTCCCTGGCTTCTTCCCGCTCAAGGCTAGCACTCTGCCACTTGAGCCACAGCGCCGCTTCTGGCCGTTTTCTGTATATGTGGTACTGGGGAATCGAACCTAGGGCCTCGGGTATACCGAGGCAGGCACTCTTGCCACTAGGCTATATCCCCAGCCCTTAAAAAACTTTTAAAAAGGAATTTGAAATAGAAGTTAATCATTACAACTTGATAATTAGTGCTAGCAACTCTCAAAACCCTATAGCAAGCCATGTTCTGGTGGCTCACGCCTCTAAGAGATCTGAGGACTGAGGTTCAAAGTCAGTCCGGGCAGGAAAGACTGTGACGTTCTTATCTCCAATTAACCATCAAAAAGCGGAAAGTAGAACTGTAGCTCAAGTGCTAGAGTGCTAGCCTTGAGCAAAACAAAAGCTCAGGGACAGTGTCCAAGCCCTGAGCTCAAGCCCCAGGACCAGCACAAAACAAGTTTTTAAAAAGCAACAAAAAACCCTAGAGCTAATGTGATACTTCATGGCAAAACAAACAAACAAAAACACCAGAATATTTTCCCCATTTGATTAGAAACACAGGGACTAGGAATGTGGCCTAGTGGTAGAGAGCTTGCCTAGCATGCATTAAGAATTGGGTTCGATTCCTCAGCACCACATAAACAGAAAAGGCCAGAAGGGGCGCTGTGGCTCAAGTGGTAGAGTGCTAGCCTTGAGCAAAAAGAAGCCAGGGACAGTGCTCAGGCCCTGAGTCCAAGGCCCAAGACTGGCACCATATATATATATATATCTCATACATATATGATATATATCATATATATCATATATATCATACATATATATCATACATATATCACTCATGATTAGAAACATGAGTCTCTACCATTCCTATTCAACATACTACTAGAAGTTCTAAGTAAAAGGCATAGCTATTGAAATGAAGAGATGGAAACTGCAATGTGCATATTATATGGTTGCTTATAGAGAAAAACCTCAAAGAACTTACACCCAAAACTCCTGGAGTACTAAGTTCAGGAAGGCCACAGGATAATAGATTAGCCCACAAAGCTAGATTTTGTTTATATACTTGTAAGTAAATACACTGAGTGGTGTATACAAATTTATTAACTGAAATACAATGTATTTAAGGGAGAACTTCCTTAGAAAGGGGCAAAGACAAAATTCAGCCAAGCAAAACACCAAAAGAGGGATGGGGTGGGGTCAAGGGGAAAGGGGTGGGGGTCAAGGGGAAAGGGGCGGGAAAATGAAGAGGGAGAGAGTGCAGTCAGGAATGCAATGTATACCCTACAAGATTAAGAAAGGGAAGGGAAGGGGAAGGGGGGGGATGAGTCAGAATGTTGAAAGGGTGACATTGATCAATATATATTGTATTCATAAACTGCTTTGTGAGATGGCTTTGTACAACAACGTAAAAGATGGTTAAAAACCAAAAACGATATTAGCCCATGAAATCACTTACATTTCCATACATTAGCATGCATCAAAATTAAAATCACATTCCAATTACACCAAACAAAATGAAATCTTTAGGGATACATTTACCAAAGCATGTATGAGAACTTGACATTGCAAATTACGAAATGCTGATGAAAGAAATAAAGGACATGAAATCACAGAGAGGCATGCAATGTTCATGGAATGAAAAGTTCAACCCCAGTAACACATAATACCTCAAAATGAGTCTTTATGCTAAATGCAATTTTTCTCCAAATTCAACAAGATTTTTTATTTCTCTATTGTTTATACAAATGAACTTGTTTTAAAATTTGTATGGAAAGGCACAAGCAAAGTTAAAATCACCTGGGAAAAGAAGAATGGAAGGAAGCCCTCTACTTGGTAACAAGTTTTATACTATAGCTACAATAATGGAGACAGTATGGGGTCCAGAGGTATGGTAGAACACTAGCATTAGATACACCAAGTTTCACCCAATCTTGGACCTGAAAAACAAACAAACAAAAAGACAGTATGTTTCTGGATCTGGTATCTTTGTCTACCACAAAGATAAACAATACAAAACAGAGAACTGAAACAAACCTAGAGAAATATTTGAGAGACAGAGAAGGAGGGAAGAAAGGAGGGAAGGAGGGAAGGAAGGGAGGGGAGGGAGAAAGGGAGGGAGGGAGGGAGAGAGAGAGGGAAAGAGGGAAGAAGGGAGGGAGGGAAATAGAGACTGATTGATCAGGTATTGTGTGTTTGTAAATCCTATCATCTTAGGAGGTAGGAGGAGGATGAGTTCCAGGGTTCCAGGCAAAGGTATTAAGACCTTGTCTGGGGGAAAAAGGGGGGGGGGCTAGGGGGCTAGGTGAAAGGTGTAATTCAATTAGTAGAGCACTTATCCAGAATGTGAGAGACTGTAGGTTCGATCTTCAGTACTGTGAAGGAAGAGGAAGACAGGAGGAGCAAGAGTAAGCAGGACAAAGGCCTTTTCTAGAAAGGGTAATGATTCAAATGCAGAGTTAGAGACATCATTTGTTAAAAGAAAAGAAAATCCATACACAAAAATGAACTCAAACTGCATCACAGCTTGGTTGAAAAATAGACAATAAAAGCTTTTTAGCAAAATCCAAGGGATCTTCAAGTTCTAAGATTAGACCAAGGATTCTTACAGTTGAAACCCAAAGTATATCCACACAAGGATGTATGGATCAGACAGACCTCATGAGTTCCCAAGGCTTTCTCTGTAAGAGGCTATGTGGAAAGACAGTAAGACAAGACACAGAGGGGCAGAAAGTACTGGCAAATCCCCTATCTGACAAGGGATTGTTATTTAGGATAAAGAAAGAACCCTCAAAATTCGACACTAAATCAATTCAATAAGATGAGCAAGAATCACAGAGTTATTTCACTAACAGGGCAAATACACACAAGGAGAGATCTTCAATGTCATTAGGCATAGGGAACTGAAAATTTAGACCATAACACTGTACCACACACTTTGACCTAAAAGAAATAATTATTTTTTACAGGGTCCTAGAGGAGCACCTCGTGGAGATGGAGCTGTTTTATTGCCTTGACTGATCACGTATATAGGAGCCCACACATGTAAAAAGTTATAAAGAACACACACACACACACACACACAAAAAACCATGAGCACAAATACAAGTGGATAAGGTAGCAAAACTGCGCTACTGTCAATATCTCAATTGAGATCTCACAGTGCAGGTTTAGAAAAGGCTGAAATTGGAAGAAACTGGGTGAAGAGTCCATGAGAACTCAGCACTTACAACTACCTGCATCTACTACTACTACCTCCACACAAATCTCATGTACTTAAAAATCACAAGCTCTAGTGGCTCGTTTGACCCAGGACCCCACCCGATATACCCAACCACTGTGAGCAAAAGCCAAACTCCTGCCCATTCTTCTGCCAGCCCAGATGCAGAAAGGAGACATCGCTGGCTGACCAGCACAGGGCCATCCATGCTCTTATCCAGGCTCCAAATGGAGGCACAGACAGTTCCAAGGAGCTTACCGGGGAACTGCGTGTGCTTGAAATAAAGAAGCCCTCAGAAAATGCCTCTGTGGGGCTGGAATGGTGCTGAGATTGATCTCTCTCCTCTCTCCCCTCTCCCCTCTCCCTCTTCTGGCTTTTTGTTCATGTGGTACTGAGGAATGGAACCCAGGGCTTCATGCATGCTAGGCAAGCACTCTACTGCTAAGCCACATTCCAAGCCCAGGGGATCTCTTTAAGACTACAGAACAGTCAGCCTTTATGGGCCTCGTGTCTTTTGCAGAAAGCTTTCCTTTTCCTCCTATCTTTTACAGAAGGGCAAAGGACAAAACAGGAAAGCAGACCACACAGTACTTCTTCTGTCACCATTTGCCAAGTAATTCCTCTATCACAGGCAGTGGGCTGAGTCCTCCTATGTACTGTTCTATTTAGGTACTGTAGTTGGAGATACCGTCCCCCTATTAGAGACAGGAAAGTGAGGGTCAGACTTGAGTCACCATGCTCTGCTCCTCTCTTTGGAGGAAAGTAAGAATTGTCTAGGTAGAACCTGCTGCCCCCTTCTACAAAAAACCCAATGTGAAAGGTCAGGGGCCATTGTTCTGAAAAGAAGCCTCCTTCTGGCCATCAGACGGTGGAGAGAGAGATCTAGAGAGCCCCCGGGGCGCCTTCCACGCTCTACCCGGGAGCAGGCGCTCTCTTTGGCTTTGGAGAAATGACGGGAGTCAGGTAAACGGGACCCTTGCTGGGCCCAATGTCATCAGAGCAGATGAACTGGCGGCCCAGGGGCCCGACGGGACCCGGGCTGTCTCTCCACTGATCTCGGTCAACCTCGAGCAAACTTATTAGCCTGGGGGGGGGGGGACAGTTGTGTGCGTCTACTTGCCAGTGATTAAACCTCCTCCCTCAAGTAGGGGTGGCCTGGTGCGGCCGGCCTTCCCCCAGAGGGGCGGCTCTCAGTTCCAGGACGCGCTGTGACGCGCAATGGCCTGGAGTTCTTCACGCCAGGGGGCAGAGAGGGATGGAAGGCTGAGGGCCTGTGGGGAGGGGGGGAGGGAGGGGAGGGGGGACACTTGAGACCCCCAGCCCCCCCCTCCCGCACCGAGGCTCACACAAGCCGGCCCCGCGCACAGAAAAAGGCATCTTTTTCCAATGTGGCTGTAGATAATGACATTAGCCCCCAAGCTACCATAAAGTGGAACGAGTAAACACGGGAGCGGGAGCTGGGTTTCCAGCACCCCCCCCGCCCCCCGCCCCCCCCTCCAGCCCCCCCACGCCCCCCCCACCCCCGTCCGTGGCTTCGGAGCTGTTGAAATTCGCGGCCCGGCCTCTGGTTGGCCCTGCAGATCGGGCAGCTCGGTTCCCGCCCAGGCCGCGTGTTTACACCAGGAAGCCCGGGGGGGGGGGGGGGGGTCGGGGCCGGGGGGGGGGGGGTCGGGGGCGCCCGCCTCCCTCCCTCCCCCCCCCCCGCGCGCCTCCCCGCGCCGCTGGCCGGGCCGCGCTGGCCGCCGGCGCTGGGCGCTGACTCCGTCCAGATGTGCGGCGGCTCCAGCGTGGCTGCCGCGCGCCGTAAATGGGCATCGGAGGCTCGTCAACCCGGGCCAGGGCGGCTGCGGTCTCGCGGGCCGGGGGCCCCCGCCGGCTCTCGGAAGCCTGCGCTCCGGAGGGGCGCGCGGGGGCCGGGCCGGGGGGGGGGCGGCGGGGGCCGGGCCGGGGGGGGGCGCGCGGGGGCCGGGCCGGGGGGGGGGCGCGCGGGGGCCGGGGCCGGGGGGGGGGGCGCGCGGGGGCCGGGCGGGGCTGGGGGCGCGCGGGGGCCGGGCCAAGGGGGGGGCGCGCGGGGGCCGGGCCGGGGGGGGGCGCGCGGGGGCCGGGCGGGGCTGGGGGGCGCGCGGGGGCCGGGCCAAGGGGGGGGCGCGCGGGGGCCGGGGAGGGGGCGCGCGGGGGCCGGAGGCGCGCTGGGGGGCCGAGGAGGGGGCGCGCGGGGGGGGCCGGGGAGGGGGCGCGCGGGGGGGCGGGGGTGGCGCGCGGGGGCCGGGGAGGGGGCGCGCGGGGGCCGGGGGGGGCGCGCGGGGGCGCGGGAGCTGGGGGGGGCGCGCGGGGGCCGGGCCGGGCCGGGCAGTGCGCCTCGTCGGTTCACACCGGTCCTTGTAAATGTTTTACGCTGGGAGCGGAAAGCAGAGCGCCTGTCGTGGGGGCGCCGGCCGTCTAGGGGTCCCCGTGGATCTCACTGGGTTAGCACGACATGTAACCGGAGCATGAGAAACATTAAAAAAAAAAAAAAAAGGCTGGAAATGCGGCCAATTAGCCCTTTCGGGGGTGGGGGGTTGTCAAAACCAGAGGGGGAGAGGGAGGGGAGGGCATCAAAGAAGAACTTGCCCCCCGGGAAATACATGGAAGGAGTCAGATGCGTTCTGTGATGCTCTCAGAATGGGGGGGGGTCCCCGGGGGTCCCCGGCACCCGCCTCCCCGCAGCCGGGCCCTGGAGCCCCCCGGACCCCTGCCCGCAGCCGGGCCCTGGAGCCCCCTGTCCCCCCCCCCCCCCCGTCCCCCTGCCCGCCCCAGCCATGGACTTGGGTGGTTGCTGCGGAGGAGCTGTAATCACCAGACAGGAACCATTCCCCCCCCCAAAAAAAAAGAATGATTTTACAATCCCCACTTCCCACCCCCCAGCCCCCAGCTCAGCCGACAGGGAAAGGATGTTAACTGGACCGTCCTGCTGGTGATCCGAACCCCACCGTCCCCACCCCGCCCCACACTGGAGAGCGTGAGACCAGGTGACACCCCGAGGTGAAAGGAATCCCTTGATCTTTCTGGAGTCACTTTTGACCCATTCCAGGACTCACAGAAATAGGATGTATGGCGACCTTAAAAGTAGCAACCCCCCCCCCCCCCCCCCCCCCCCCCCGTCAGCCTCCCGTGGTGGGGGCGGTGCAGAAAGGAAGCTGGGCCCCCTCCCCTGGACCTGGGAGGCAGGCAAATGTTGCTGGTTAGAGAAGAAGTGCTTATCTCAGCAGCTGGGGGGGGGGGGGAGCCAGCCTCCAGCCAGGCCTCTTCTGTCTTCTGCCCCCGGTGATGTTAGTCCTCACCTCTTGTGACTCAGGACTGCCACATATGTCTCAGATCCAATCCCTGGCAAGGTGACAACTTCGCTACTCAGCTGGGGTCCTTCTTGGTGTCTGGCCACAAGTCAGCAGATGCTGGCTTCGCTTTACCAAGACAGAATATCTTGCATAAGGCCCGTTTCAAAAACAATTATAAGAGCAAATTACCTTGGCTTCTAGTAACAGATTTTTAAAATCTAGTAGCAAGATCTCAAAAAATGATTAGACCACAGACACTATTTTAACATAGCATTCATCCAGCCCAGAGATGGAGAATGTGTGTAGGTCCATCAGGCACTTCTCCCTGCCAGTCCATTGCTTCCCTTCTGGGGAGTCCAGGGGGTTTCTCCTCAGGAAGCATCTGAAGGTCAAGGGCAGGACTTGTTTCTGCCTAGGCTTTCTTCAGAGAGAGGAATTAGCACAACAAATGCTCCTTATCTGGTAATGACTCCATGACATAAGCTTTGAAGTTTGATGGTGGAAGCATTGCAATCGGAGACTGATTGGAAAAGTCCTGTGACCTGAGTTCCCCCCTCCCCCCCCCAAAGAAAGCCTGGACTACGGCTGAAGACAGCATCCCCAACAAGTTCATCCGGTCTCCTTGAGACTGAAAAGAAAAATAACTTCCTTTGGTTGCTGGCAACCTCTCTTCTCCAGGGTGTTGTTGTTGTTGTTGTTGTTTACCAGTCCTGAGCCACTGGGAGCACTTGAGCCACAGCACCACTTCCACTTTTTCTGTGTATGTGGTGCTGAGGAATCGAACCCAGGGCTTCATGCACGCTAGGCAAGCACTCAACCACTAAGCCCCATTCCCTGTCCCATCTCACCCTTCCCCGCCGCGCTGATGTCTCCCTTCCTGACCACTACAGCTCACTTCTTCACCTCTAACCTCTTCCTGGTGGAGCCCTAGGTCCGAGACTGTGGCCTTCACTTTTCCAGTCATTAGCTCTCTGGTAGGAGTTTCTACTAGCGTCGAAACCGAAAGGTATAGCCTAGACATATTTCTCGAGTCCTAGATACAATCTGCCAGATGCAACTAGATATTATCACTGGGATTTCCCATCATCCTCTGAAGTTCACTACGTTGGCAAGGAAATGTATCCTCTCTCTTCCTAAACTCATCTCAGTGTCTCTGCAGTGACTGCCAGTGTAACACCACTGTCCCCATCTCCCAGGCCCCCACCCAAGTCACTCTCCATCTCATTCATATTCTGATTTCTAAGACGGACTTCCAGGGGCCTGGCCTGGCCTGGCATTTTGAAGACACAGGAGTGAAGAAAGCAATGCACACCCTGTAGCTCACACAGCTTCATGTTGTACTCTTAACTCCCTGGCTGGCACCTCAGCAATCCTTTGCCTTAGCTGTATGAAAATGCTCGTTGACCTTGAAAACCTCCACAGCCGACCTTCACCTTCTCCTCCACTGTGACTTTCCATTCCCAGTCAGCCCTTCCCCGCAGGCACCTACCTCCCTGAGAGGAGACTTTGTCCACACTGCCCCACCGACTGCCTACAAAGCCTCATTTGTAGGCCCTCCTTTCTAGGTGACTTCAACTCCTCCCTCCTTAGTGGCAAATACTAGCCACACCTTTAACTCCGCATCAAGTCCACAGCCCACAGGAAGCACTGGCCTACCCGGGGATCCAGCTCTGTGTCCCCGCTCCCAACTCTACAAAACTTCTCCTAGGCACTTCTGACTCAAAGGCACTGAAACTTAGTCTTTCAATGTCTCCTCAGCATTTTTTTTCAGTGCCAGGGTTTGAACTAAGGGAATGGACTAGATGCACAGTTTGACCTTCCAGCGTTTCATCAAACTTTTGTAACAATGCATTTACTTTATGTTATTTAATAAATTAATTAATGCATTTATTTGTTTTTTTATTTAATGCTAGAACTAGGGCTTGAACTCATGGCCTTGTGCTCTCACTTGGCTTTTTCACTCAGAACTGGTACTCTACTACTTGAGCCACAGCTCTACTTCAGGCTTTTTTCTTGCCAGTCTTAGGGCTTGAACTCAGGGCCTGGGCACTGTCCATGAGCTTCTTTTGCTCAAGGTTAGTGTTCTATCACTTTGAGCCACAGCTTCATTTCCAGATTTTTGGGGGGATGGGGTGGGGAGGGGTAGTTTAGTGGAGATAAGAGTCTCACAGACTTTCTTGCCTGGACTGGGTTTGAACTGCAATCCTCAGATCTCACCCTCCTAAATAGCTAGGATTACAGACCGGAGCCGCTGGTGGGTGTCTCCTTGCTCTGCTTTCTTGCAGGTTAACTAGAGACAAGTATTTTGTGGATGTTCCTGCTTAAGCTGGCTTTGAACCGTGGTCCTGAGCTCTCAGCCTTTTTAGTATCTAGGATTATCGGTGTGAACCACCAGTGTCCAGCTTAACAATATTTCAGTTTCTTTTTAGATGCATTCTACTGTGCGTCTAATGTTGTGTCTTACTCATGATAGGTACCCAATAGCCGTTTCATTAAATAAATCTGAATTCCTAAGAAGTCAAGTATAATTTTTTTTAGCACAAAGATGAGGAAAAGAGGACTACGGTAAAAAAGGAGGCTGTCTGGACTGAGACAAGTCATCAAGTAAACCGGACCTCTAAGACGCTTCTACATTTTTCCATTCATTCATTATATTAAAGCATCAGAATTCCACTCCCTGTGTGTAGTCACTTGAACTAGAACACTTCCCCACCGCTATTCTTGAGGAATTACATTAGGAGGAAAAAGAGCTAGGAAAAGACTCCTACAGTGAATCAGATGTAGCACTAGTTCTCGTGCACCCTGGCAAGGTGGCATGGCCTTGTCCCCAGAACTGGTGTGTTCCTGACATTCTGATGATGGTACCAGCTTAAGAGGCCCACCCCTTGCTTATCTGAAGGACCCAATGGCCACAGCAAGCCTTTCCAGGACCTCCAGTCTCCCCTCTTCTTCAGGCCTCCCAGTGACAGCAAGGGGTCCCGGCACTGAGCTCCCTCCCCCCCCCCCCCCCCCCCCCGCAGGAGCGGAGTCCTCAGTCAGCGTCAGCTCAGTGCAGGGAGGCCTTCTCCTCCTCCTCCTGCTGCTGCCACTGCTGCTTGCCTCCACTTCGCCAGCCCTCCCCGCTGCTCACAGCGTCACAACTAGGAAACTAAGTCACAGATACAGGCATAGAGAAAAACAGTACCAATGACATGCCTTGGGCCCAGGAGCAGAAGGAAAGAAAGAAAGAAAGATCTGTAAATGGGAGTGAGGTTGGGAAATGGCTCCCCAAGTGAAGCAAAGGAAACAGCCTGGGGTGGGGGTTGGGGGTGGCGAGTTCAGGGCATTTCCTGAGCAGTGCTATCTTCCCCTTGGCAGTTCAGGACATTCATTTCCTGGACACTCTTTCTGTGCTGGACGGGAAGGGATGGCAAGGCCTGTCTGAGACTAACACAAGCAAGGCACTCAAACATACACAGGTGTCCACGCATAGAAACAAACAGCACACGCAAGCCCAGGTACACACAGTCGTACACAGCAACGTGCAAGTATGGCACACAAAATCACACAGGAGCAACACAGACTCATATTCATACACAGACACAGAGAGAGACACATTCCCCAGAGAAACACACACACACACACACACACACACAGGCACTCTGGGTCACAGTGGTAGTGGCTGAAATCACCCCCAGATCTCTGGACTGCACAGTTTCTGCCAAGGAGGACCAGTGTGCTTTGTCTGTTCCCACCTCCTCATTCCGATGATCCTGACTTAGCCCTTTCCTGTCATGTGATATGCTGTGGGCTTCCAGGAAACCAGAGCAGAAGACATAGAAGCCACTCAGCAATCCTCTACTGCAAAGGCGAGCACTTCTATTGACTCCTAACCTTTTTTGTAGAATTTACATCTAAAGAAATGAAAGGCACTGGTGGCTCACACCTGTAATCCTAGCTACTTAGGAGGCTGAAATCTGAGGATCATGGTTCGAAATCAGCCTAGGCAGGAAACTATCTCCAATTAACCACTAGAAAACCAGAAGTGGCGCTGTGGCTCAAGCTGTAGAGCGCTAGCCCTGACCAAAAGAGCTCAGGAACAGTGCCCAGGCCAAGATCAAGAGCGACGATCAACAAAAAATAAAAGAAAGTGACCTGTGAAAGGCTGAGCTCTGTTCACACCTAGCGGTGTGATTCAGGGTGACATGCCACTCGGTACAAGATCATTCCAAAACAGCCTCATTTGACACCAGCTAGACCAGAAGGTGCCAACATATTTGTTTAGTCTATAAGGCAATATGCAAATAATCTACTATGAATGCTTCCCCCCCCCCATCTCTTTATTGTATGTTAGCCCAGCCAGGGGGTCCCCAAGTCCTTTATTTTTTCTTAGGTAGGCTTCAAGTCCTGGTTTCTATCCCTTAGCTGTTTTGATCAAGACTAGCGCTCTACCACTTGAGCCACAGCTCCACTTCTGGCTTTTTGGTGGCTAGTCTGAAAGAAGAATCTCACAAATACTCCTGCCCAGGCTGGCTTCAAATAGCTACCCTCACATCTCAGCCTCCTGAGTAGCTAAGCTGATTGGTGTGAGCCCCTGGTATCCTATTTCTCTCCCCCACGTTTGATTACCCTGCAAAAGGCGAAATAGCCTTTTAGTGTGGGTGACCCTCCCAGGGATATTAAGCAATGACATTTTCCACTGTGACCGAGGATGTGAGTGTTACAGGCACCCAGAAAGTAGAGACCCGGCTGCTTTTCTGCAGTCTACACCACACAGGACCATCCCGTTCTCCCAGTTCAGAATAATTGGGCCTACGGACTCACGGCAGCCAGGCTGAGGACTGCTATTGGAGATGTACCTTATCTCTAACCTCACGAAAGTGTCCCAATACAGCGGTCAAACGTATGCTCTGCCTGTGCCTACCAAAGCAAAGCGGCTGCGGAACCCACAGCCGCCTGGCAAGAAAACCCAGCAATCAAGTCTGCTAACCAGAGGTAGAAGTCTGTATGCCCAGCACAAGGCAGAAGCGATGGGCCCAACCTCTTACAATAACACACTGAAATAAAAATCAATGTCATCCTGAGACCACGCTGACCCTCTGCCAAGCAGTTGGCGAGAATTCCAGGCATATGATTTCAAGAAAAATATTTTATCTTGGTGAGTGTTGTATAGGAATAAAAAGAGAGAAAGCGTTTTACTCATTATGCAGTAGCACCATTCATTTGTGGTCTGTATTTGGTTTCCTTCGTAAGATACAGAGCCACGGAGGCCCACGGTGGGATGAAGAGCAGCTACTGAAGGTGCCTGCCGGGCTGGAGCTGCTCCTCTCCATTCCAGCCCTGCGCTGGCCTCAGGCTTCCAGCGGTCCCAAGGGCGTCTCCACCTCGAGAGAGCCAGGCGCGTCGCTCAGCGGAGGGCGGAAAGCTTTGTTCGGTTTCCTACTCTGTGGCAGGCTTTGTGATGAGCGGTGAGCAAGGATTTAAGAGACATTGACAAGCTTCACTGTACTCATACACTGACATGTCGGATCGAAACCCCTTTGTATAATAACTAAAGATAACTTTACTATATATATATGTGTGTGTATATATATATATATATATATATATATATATATATATATATATATATATTAAAGTCAGATGCCAGTGGCTCATGGCTGGGATTGTGGCTTCTCAGGAGGCTGAGGATCTGAAGATCACAGTCCAAAGCCAGCTAGAGTAGAAAGGTCTAGAGGTGTGGCTCAAATGGTAGAACACTCTCCTCCAATGGAAAGAGGTAACGGAGAGAACCCCTGCCCTGTTCAAGCCCCCCCCCACACACACACGGTGGGGGGGGGTACTCGTAGAATAGCTGCACGACAGTGTCACCCTGGGAAAGTCCTTTCACTTCTGAACCTCCATCTCCTCCCCTTAGGGTAGACTAGAATAAAAGTGAATCGTGACACGGGAGCGGCTGTAGGCTAAGGCTTGTCTGGGTATCTTCATTTGTCCTCTTCAGTCCTCATAGAGCTCTAGAGGAACCACTTGGTTATACAGTGGTTATACAGCACCCGAGTGACCCACTGGGAGGGAACAAGGGTGTCCACCCAGGCCAAATACTGCTGCTGAGTACTGCTGCTAGCTAGCACAGAGGACATGCTCCCCTCCTGTCCTCTGACTGGCAGCCAGCCCACAGCTACCTCAGTGGCATTGCTTCTCTGCTTCCCTTTTTGTAAATGCGGCTGGAAGAGCCGGCCAAGCCAGGCATTGGCGACTCAGGCCTGTAAATCCTTGCTACTCAGGAGGCCGAAACCGGACGATCATGGTTTGAAGCCAGCCCGAGCAGAAAAGCCCATGAGACTTTGAGTGTCCATGAACCAGCAAAGAGCTGGATGTGAAGCATGGCTCGGGTAAGCTTTTCAAAAGCTAGTAGAAAGAGTGCTTGTGTCCCAAGCTCAAGCCCAAGGACTGCCAGGCAGGTACCCCTTTCCCACTACCCCCGCCCCCCCCCCCCCGCCCAACGCATGCCTAAAGCAAAGCCAGGAACCTCTGCTCACATCATGGGAGATTAGGTTGATATCTATCCATGAGTCACTCTTGCTCCCTGAAACTGCACCAGAGGCCTGGAGTTTTAGGCATCTTGATAGAGCTGAAATCCTAACAAGGAGAGATCATTACCACTCAGCCTTTACCATGAAGGAATTCCTCCCACGTCTTCTTAAAGCCCTGGGAAGACAATGGGGTCTGGTCTTTAGCACTGCTTCTCTGTGCGTCTGAGCTCCGAGACACCACTGTTACCAGGGTGGATCAGGCGAGGGACCGTGTCCAGATGATAACTTCCTCCTGAAGCACGGCCTGACGCCCTTACCGTGCCACCAGTAACAGGACAAGCATTTGAGCAGGAGCTGAGCGATGCAACTTACAAATCCACCTCCTGATGAATTGACCTCGGAGACGAGAGTCTTCCATCTAGAGGAGATGGATGAACGAACTGTAGGGAGTTATGGTCATTAAGTCATAAGTGTGGAAAAACTTTGATAAAAGTTCAATGACCCGGAATCCCAAGCTTCCCTGGCATCCTTTGACTTTATGTTTTTCTGGGCCCACATGTGAAACTAACTCCCTTACCCACGGTTAGCTTTCAGGATGACAGAGTTGGAAACCAGACTTCACGAAAGAGATGATCTGTGCCAAGTCAAAGTCATCATCTCAGGGCCATTTGTGGGGTTTTCAACTCTTGCTCTTATCGGGAGCCCTGAGCCTAGAAATCTATGCTTGTGGTGCTCCCAAGACCTGCAACTGGATCTTGTAAATCAGAGAGAATGTTCAAAATGGCCCGTTCTTCATGTAATGTGTCTCTTTGTGTTGTCACACAAAAGTAGTTAAAAATAAGAATGGCCCTGTGAGCCACACTAAGCCTAATTTATAACCTTTGTCTCATGGAGTCAGACAGCCATATTCCTGACGTGTTGTCTAGAGGCAACCATTAATCGGTGGGATCTACTGCCTGTATCCTGAAAACACGCTTCCTACAAACACTTGAACCTACAAAGAAAAACACATGCATGTGCAATTGAACACTTTCTGTTTGAGAAGACATGAGCACCTGCTGGGCACTGCGGACATAAAGAAATGAACAATGGATGGGTAGAGCCGACCCTGTCCTGGGTCCGCACGGATGCAGCGGCCAAGAGGAAAGTAAGGCCCTTGCTTGAGCACGGGGAGCTGGGACAGAAGCTCAGGGACAGTGCCCAGGCCCTGAGTTCAAGCCCCGGGACTGGCACAAAAATAAAGCAAAACAACAACAACCGATTCTTAAGAAGTCAGGTTCTGGGAACCATCTGGCCTTCAGGAAGCTTCTGCTGAGCAGCCGGGCTCCCGTGGTTTTGAGGTTGCAGACAAGAACACAGGTTGCTTCACCATGACTGATACAATATTTAAAGCAAAGTCTATCCAAACTCCAAAACTCGAGCTCTGTCCTAAATGGCAGATTGCTCGCTACCATACCAATATGGGAACGGAACATCAGGGCCACAGTCCCCCAACAGCCCTGCTGTCCTAACTCAGCCCCTGGAGCAAGCTGTCCCCACGTCTGCCAGCTGCGGTCACCTCTGCTCACTCATCTAACCTGCCCGACCCCAGCTCTGAAGCAACCTCGTTCAAGCAGAAGGACTTGGGCATGAAGTCCTGTGCACTTCACTGATAAAATGAGCAAGGCTAAAATAAGTAGAACGGCGTGCCCCAGGCCACCCAGCCCACGAAAGGAGAGCCGCGGGTGGCAGGTCCATGCTGCTAGCCTTCCTGCAGTGCGCTGTGCACCTGAACTCGTGCAGCTGCTCGCAAAGTGCTATTTAAAATGGCTTAGCTTCCTAGGGCTTTCCCAAACTGCCAGTCAGGCAGTGCACATCCTTGCAGAATACACACACACACATATGTCCACGTACGTGTGTGTATAATATACCTAACCATATAGGTATGGATATATTTGAGGACACAAACTTACTTTTCATTTTGTTATAGCTACTCCTGTGTGGTGGGATTAGAACCTAAGGTTCTCTGCATCAGGCAAGTGCTGCACCAGGAGCGAGACTCCCAGCCCTAACCACTGGTTCTCGATGGCAGGTTGAGCATGAAGTGACTTACAGGCTTCTGTCTTGAAATACAGAAGAGGAATGATCAAGCTAGGTGCCAGTGACTCCTGCCTGTCATCTTAGCTACTCAGGAGGCTGAGATCTGATGGAGGTTCAAAGCCAGGCAGGAAAGTCTATGAGATTCTTCTGTCCAATTAACCAAAGAGAAGCCAGAAAGAAGGAAGGAAGGAAGGAAGGAAGGAAGGAAGGAAGGAAGGAAGGAAGGAAGGAAGGAAGGAAGGAAGGAAGGAAGGAAGGAAGGAAGGAAAGAAGGAAGGAAGGAAGGAAGGAAGGAAGGGAGAAAGAAAGGAGGGAGGGAGGAGAGATAGAAGGAACACAAGAGAAAGAAAGAAAGAGAGAGAAAGAAAGAAAAGGCTTCATTCAAGAACATCATAGAGTGTCATACAATGTAAATAGGGCTGCTTCTCGTTTAGTGGGAAACTAATTCTGTCCATTGACCTTTAGTTTATATTCTTTGGTAGCAAAACAAAGGATTCAATAACTTAGAAAAAATTCTAGAGGATCATATTTACAGGGGAATTTTATTTTGTACACATTATTTGAGGAGCAAATCCAAGCTGGTTGAATTTTGGCTCTCCTTCAGCTTGCTACAAACAGTGACTTCAGATAAACTCCTTAGTCTTGCTCCAACTCACCGCCATGTTTGCAATAAAGCTGTAGTGATGGTTAGTATCTTCACTCAGGAAATTTGAGGTCTCAGTTGAAATGAAATTGAGCAGCAGGTAAACATTTTCCTGAAGATGTGTGTGTGTGTGTGCGTGTGTGTGTGCGTGTGTGTGTGTGTGTGTGTGTGTGTGTGTGTATTTGTTGTTGTTGACTAAGTACCTGCATGGTGAATTTGAGGCCCGGGAAACATCCTTCATTTTCAAGTACCACAAAGTGAAAATATTTAACATGGAAGGAATTGCTTCATGAGCTATTAAAAACGTTTTCCACCGCTCACTCGCATGTGACAAGTCGGTAGCTATCTGTCAGATGTGCACCTTCAGTCTTTGTGTAGAAGAAGGCTGAAGTCCAGCCAGAATAAACATGGATGAAGAGCATTCAGCTCAGCACGCATTAGCTCAAGCCTCTTCCTTACTGGGACTTGAGAAGAAAGCTTCTCCTCTAGGATTTCCTGCTTCAAGTTCCTTTCAGTTTCTCCCCCCCCCCCCCCGCCTCTCTTTCTCTGTCCCTCTGTGTGTGTCTCTCTCTCCCAAGTCCCCACTCTTGTTCATTGCTCATGTATACGATGATGTTATTGTCCCATTAAGTTTAAGTTGCACACCTTCCACGACAGCCATGGCGATGAGGGTCTGAATGTTCTTCCTCTCTAGGCAGATCAGACAGTGCCTCCGTCAGCTCCCGAGGCTGCCCACCCCCCGCATGTGCCCATCTCCCGGGCAGTCCTGCGACCTCCACCTCCACCACAGGCAGAGAGGAGCAGTGCCCACGGAGAAACTTCCCCTGCCGGCATTGATAAACTTCTCCTATTCTTTCTTCTGCCCTACTGCAGTTTGAACTCAGAGTCTTGTACTGGCTGGCCAGGAATCCTATCATTTGAGCCACACCGAGTCCTGGTTTTCTTTATTGGGTAGGGTCTTCAGCGAGGGTCTTACCCTCTCCCACGCCCAGCTTGCTGGTTGAGATGAAGTACCCATAACATTTTCCCACAGGCTGGACTCAAACTGCTATCCTCTCCACTCCTCGACTCCAGGGATGACAAGGTGTGAGCCTTACAAAATTGCTTTTTAAAAATTGAGTGGAGCTGGGCACTGTGATTGGCACCTCTGTTCTCAGAGAGCAAGAAAGGAGGATCACGTGAGCCCAGGAACTCCGGGATAGCCTGGGCAACACAGGAACATCTCGTCTTAAAAACCAATCTGGGTGTTGGCGGCTCTCATGTGTAATCCTAAACGATTGAGGAAGCTGAAAGCTGAGGATATTCAGAGTTCGCAGCCAGCACAGGCAAGAAAGTATGTAAGACTCATATCGCAAAAAAAAAGCCAGAAGTAGAACTGTGGCTCAAGTGGCAGAGCGTAAATCTCAGGGACAGTACCTAGGCCCCGAGTTCAAGCCCCAGGACCCATGAGAGTGCTCGGGCAAAGGTTGCTCGACCAACGGGGTGGGTATAAATGAAGGATTGACACCCATCCTGTTGCCCCGGGCGCTCACACGCACCGGGCAAAACCACAGGTGAGCTCAGACCAGCTTTGGTCTACACCAGGGCAATTCACCGAGGCCCAGCTGTAAAGCCCTTTGTGGGCCCAAAGGAAAAGCCCCCAGCCCCCTAGACTTCGTGGCTCCTTCATCAACCTCTGCCTCCTTGCTCAGACCCCCTCAGACCTCAGGTCCCGAATTCACCCCCTCGCACAACCTCCAAACACCAGGGATAAACAGTCCTCGCCAGTTGACCATGGAGTCGGGCCTATTCCTTTCCAGTTCTCCATTTTCCTAACAATACATGAGAACAAATGCTATTATATCTGCCTTGATACTTGTTAATTAAGAGAAACAACCTCTACTCTACTCCAGGAACTGTACGGTTCACCGGGAAGGAAACCCGCCACGTGGTTCAGGCAGAGAAGAGTTTATTGGGGGGAGAGCAAACTGTCAGTGCACACAAGATGGAGGCACAGGGAGACAGGGAAGGAAGAAGGGAGAAAGAGCAAGAGAGAAAAGGAAAGAGGGGGGGTCAGTGTTGAGCCGGATTATATAGGGGAAGGCGGGAGGTGTGGCCAGGTGGGTTGGATGTGACCTCAGAGAAGGGGGAGGTACCCGCCTCCAGGTGTGCCAGTTCCCTAGGTAACGCAGGTACTGGGGGCAGACTTCAACAGGTGGGGGGGGGGGCTTCTTCATGGAGCCCTCCTAGGGTGGACCTTACAGTAACCAAATCTTTCGATCCTTCCCAAGTAATGCCATTTCAACAGCCACCCCCACAACAACGCAGAAAGTGCAGTTGCTCTCTTGCCACAATGGCTTCAAAGGTGTTTGTCCACATGTGGTAGCAGGAGAAAGGAGGAGAGGAGGACAGAGGAGGAGAAGGGAGGAAAGAGGGAGGGGGGACAAAGAGGAGAGGAGAGGAAAGGGGAGAGGAAGAGGGGAGGGAGGAGGGGAGCAAGAAACAAAACAAAATAAACAAAATAGGAACTACAGGACAAGCTCGTTGCCTTCGAAGCAAATGTGTGTAGTGTTGCTTTCATCTGTGCCCTTCAACTTCCCAGTGACCTTCAGGATTTTTCTAAAAGCGCCACACTGACGAATGCATTCCCCAATTTCTTCCTGGGTCAGAGGGCAAGCCCCTGTGTTCTCTGGCTCCCCGGATGGACAAGGCTTGCTGACCAAGGCCTTCCTCCATTCCAGGAGCCCGCCCAGCTGTCCTGTTCCACCTAGGACCTGCTCTCGAAACCAAGTCCCTCCAAGAAGCCACAGGGAATCTTGTAAACAGATCAGCCAGCCACTGTGGCCTGACATGGAACAGAAGCCAATTCTAGGGAGCGCCTGAGGAATGTCTCCTGCCCGGGAGGAGGCCGGCCTTCTGGAAGGAGAACAAAAGAACATCACTTCTGAGGAAAGCAGAAGTGGCCCTGCTTTGATTGTCCTGCTCACCAGGCATGGTGGTGGGCGACTGTAGGATTCCTGCTGAGCTCCTCAACGTTTCTTCTTCAGGGCAGAAAATAAGAGGGTGTAAAATGGAACTTCTTAGCCTGTCTCCCATGCTTTAGAAATCCGGTGGTTCCTGAAAAAAATCCATGGGAAACAACTCTACTTAGATGACTAGTGGTGAACTTTGGTACTAGGTAGTTGCATTTCTTACATGCTTTGTGTTAGCAAAAATTTCACGGCCTCTAAGATGAAGTTATTTGTGGAATTAACTGCCCACGTGAGCCTCCATTGCATCCTACTGGGGTGGAAGCGTCGGGAAGGATCAGCTCAGAAAATGACAGGTGATTCTACATTCTTTCTTAGAGTTACTGACTGCATTCACAGGACTAGAGGCAGGTGAGGGTTTAGACTGTTGGTTTCTCGTCTGTCTGTCTGTCTCTCCTTTAAATTAATTCCCACAAGTGCCTGATGAAAAGCAAAAGGAGGTGATCTATCCACATAAAATTCTTCCGGGGAAACCAAGCAAGCTGGTAGTCCTGGAAAGGCAGATGCCTTGCTGCTATGTATGTATGCAGCTATGTATGTATGCATGTACATGTATGTATATGTGTGTGTATGAGCTATGTAGGCATGTATGTATTGTGTGCCAGTACTTGGGATTGAACTCAGCGTCTCAAACTTTCTCTCAGCCTTTTCACTCATGGCTAGCACTCTACCACTTAAACCACGCCCCCGGTCCTGGGCTTTTGTCGGTTAATTGGAGTTTTGTGGACTTTTTTGTCTGGGGTGGCTCCAGCCGGATTCTCCCCCTCTCCGCCTCGAGGAGCTAGGATTACAGGAATGGCCACCAGGGCTCTGTACGCTTTGCTTTTTAAGTAGTTTATGGCAGACAGGATAAATACGTTCTGTACATATGAGGTGTAAATTGTACAAGAAAAAGATTGTATAGCTACTTTCTGTTGTTAAAATTTTTTTAAGTTCAGACTGGTAGAATGGTAGTACGGAAGGCTGGGAGAGGCGTGGAGATGCCCAGTCCACACGACAGCTGCTCTGTGCTTCAGGGCGCCTGGTCACCCTGAGGGAGGGGTCAAAGAGGAGTTTCCTCTGAATCCACGCAGGTCACTCCATTTACTCAGTATATTTTGTGACAGGCTCTTTTCCTCTGCCATGGGCATACTATAGTGCGTCCTGGTCACTGTAGACACACACACAAAGCAATCAGCTCCCTTGCCAGACCTTGCCATCCTAGAGGGGAAGGGAGATGTAGGAAAGCTGATAAACAAGGGGCACGAGATGGAAATGTTGCAAAGTGAATTACCTAGGGTGTAATGGGGAACCACTACCAATGGGTTCATCAAAGCATCTCTCAAAAGAAGACTTACAACAAGAACATGGACAAATGTTTACCAATACTGATCCCCAGGAAAATGAAAATCAACCATACCTGGAGAAAAAAAAATAGTGAAGTATGGAAGTCAGATCTGGCCAGGACCACCTTGGCCCTATGACTTGTAGGATCTGGCATCTTGTCTTTAGGGGTGGGCACCTGGCCTATCGGTTGCTGCACCTGTCAGTCAAGTGCCTGGGACTGGAACTTCCTGTGACTCAGCCCCCTGGGGCAGCTCAGCTCAGGTGCCATTACGCCATGCCACGTCTCCATGTTCTCATCCTGTGTCCTGTCTCCTGGCTCGTCTCCGGTCACCGTGGTATTCCACTCCAGCTCTCCATTGGGACTGAATTGGTTTGTCTGCTCTATTTTTCCTCTCTGGCCTGTTTCTGTAGGCTGCAGGCCTTTGTAACAACTGGCTCCCTGCAGACTGCTCATGCTCTAATATAAAGACTCCGAGATTGGCTCCTTCCAAATGTGGCTTTTGGGATAATTTACCTTAAAACAATAGAAATATTAAAAATTAATGATTGACTCTCATATCACATATTAGACATAGAAGAAGAAATGAATGAACTGCAATAGATGTCTGAGAAAGTCACGCAGAGTCTCATGACACAGAGAGAAAAACTCATGGCAATGTGAAAGTAGGATTAAGAGACACGGGCTATTGTGCAGAGCACACACACACACACACACACACACACACACAGTTTCAACTATTACTTCTACCCACACTACCCTGACATTTTGACTCATAGATTGCTGGAATGTTTGGGCTTACAGTGTACCCACTTTAAAGAAGAACGATCTCCGAGTTCCCAAAGCAAAGGAGTAACAAGGTGCTATATAGTTTTGCCCAGCGGAACAAAAACAAATATCCAAGTCAAGTTCCTGAAAATACTTTTTAAAAGCTTGCCCTCTGCTCTGCCAATTCCCTGTGTAGAACCAGACATGGCAAATACACAAGGAACCACGTAATAGAAGCCCAAAAGGTTCTCACCCTTTGAGAGAAAAATAATACTTTTAAAACTCTCCTATTTATTCAAGCCACTTTAAGTTATTTTTCAATCTGATGTAGCTGAATGTAATGTCTTTAGTTCAAAACATATTAACAAAGGTCTCAAAGGAGACAGTGGAGGATGGGAGTGGAATGATGTTTTAAATAGCAAATCTCTAAGAAATTCCCAAATGGAAAGCAAACACTCACAAAGAAGTCTCACCAAGTCCCAACCAGAAGGTTTAAAAATAAATCTGTACTAAGACATACTCAAAATACTAAGGGGAGAAAGGAAATCATAAAAGTAACCACAGAGAAAACACATTTAGATTAAGAGCAGATTCCTCAAAAGAAGGAGGCCAGACACAATGGAATAATATCTTCAAAATGTTCGGAGAAAATTATTGTTGGGCTGAACTTTACACTGAGACAAAGTATTGTTTGAGAGGGAATCAAAATAAATTTTTTTTTGGTTAGATGAAGAAGAATTTATCAGACACAGACCTTTCCTGTAATACCATGGAATGATGTATTCCTGGAAGATGGGACAATGGCGAGCAAAGACATCAATGAACATGTCTGAATCGGAACTGTTATTGGTTATGAGGATGTGGAAAGCTTGTATAGTACTTAGCCCCAGCTTCTGAATGAAGGGATTGTGAGTGAAGGAGCACACACAGTGGCCCCTGCTATCACTTTCTCCCTTTCTTCCTTTCAGCAGATACTGGAGTCTGTTTTACTGCAAGCTGACTTCCACTCCGTCTCCAGGGTGAAGCACACGGTGAGATACTCTACCACAGAGGGAGATGCGGGCATTCGTGGGCAGACCCTAGATTCCCTGGTGCTGCCTAGCATTCCTTGACAACCGAGGTGACTCAGGTGCACCAAGAAAAAAAGATGCACACCTGAAGGCATAAAACCTGGCCTATGCAGCCACTAAATACGCCTCTCCGATGTCGCTACTCCTACACCTTTGTGGGCTGCTCCACCATTTCTCTCCCGTGTTCACTTGTTCCATGGCATGGAAAGGGCGGGATGCGTAAGAGCCATCCACAGAAGCTGATCCCCACGGCAAAACGTCACTATGCCAGACACCGCGATGGCAGCATCTACCGGCGACTTCCCACGGATGATAATCCAATAAGCCCGGAGGTTCACTTTGTTGGATATCCCTTGTGTTCAGATTAGCTTTATGTGATTTTCGTAAAACAAATCAGGTACTCAAGAATCATGGCAGATTCCAAATTTCTATCTTGTTTTTCAAATTTTGATTTTCTTTTCTTCCCATTCCTCCCTTTCTTTTATATTGCTTTACACTGAATTTGGAATGAAAGGGTCACCATCTTGTTATTCTGATCATTTACTTTGGTCTATTTTCAAAAGAAGGTAGAGCAAATTACTGGTAAGATTCCTATGGATCGGCTTGATGTGTGTCAAACGGCTACCTAAAGTCTAGCCACCTTCAGACATCACTGTAAGAGAATGTCCCAGCCTCTCTCATTTTCGGATTGAGGAGAGACGTTGAATCCTTTGAGATATGCTCAGGGTTGACAAATATTCTCAGAAGAAAATCCCCTTTCTTTCCTCTCTCACAAACACAACATGGAAGCAGGACCTGAGCCCCAAAGCCCAGCCCGAGCCCCTTGTGGCCACATTCCATTCCCAGGCCTGGCTGACGAGGTGGTCTGGCTGGGAAGCGTTCGGGCTGCGAGAGATCACGTTGCTAAATGGGGATGTGAAAAGGAATGTGGTTTCCTGAACGCTTCCAGCAAGTACATGGGAATGGGGCTCTTGAAAAAGCCAGGCGCTGGAAGTACTTCCCTTCTGAGGAACACTTCCAGTCCCCGACAGAGCCAAGGATAATAACAGTTCTGAAATTATTATTACAAAGGGGGAAAAAAATCATTCATGCAGACTTGCTGCTGTAATTTGGGTATTTATAAGCCACACCCATTTTGCAACCTTAAAGCCATGTGGTTTCAAATGGGGCCCACACAAAGCGGGGAGGGGGTTGTGAGGCAAAGGCGTACAGCAATTACGGGCCAACCTCTCAGAGGGTGTCAGGCTAAAGGAACTATTTTTTTAAGTACTTTGAGACACTCTTTAAAAACTGGCCTCTCTCTTCCTACATGTAATGTATATCCTCAACATTTTAACAGTATTTTCCCTCTTTTGACCACAAGCTAGAGTTGCAAACACGAGCAAAGAATTCGTGTAATAAGAGCTCATGGTTCAGAAGAACTTAATACAATAATCATGTGTTCAGGAAAATTTTCTGCAATTGCAGCTCATTTTTTTTTTTCCTTGAGTGAATCTGCTTTATTTAGAACGAACCAACTGCTCCCAGAAGTCTCTGTGGCTTCCTACCAGGCCCATGCGGCACCAGTCACATTTGGACCAAATGCCCCGGTGGCCACAGGCAGGAGGTGACGTTAGAAGATTCCACATTGTACGTTGATCTTGTGGTTCCTGTGCAGCGAAGACATGACTGTAAAGATCATGGGAAATATATATATATAATTTATACATAATGTATGCAATTGATTCATAATTCATATATTAAAATTTACCATTTTGATGATTACTAAACTTGGTGGCATAAGGTATGTTCATCTGGTCATGGAACTACCATTACCACCTTCTCTCTGTCCTCACCTCCAATTAAATGTCACCTGCCCTCGTTCATTTGGTCCCCTTTCCTCCTCTCTCCCAGCTCTGACAGCCACCACCATACTCCCTCTTTCAGTGAATTTTGCTATCCCAGATATTTTGTAGAAGTGGAAACATAACATTTTTGTGACCGGAATATTTTTTTCTCAACATAATATTTCTCTCCAAGGTTCATACACATTGTAGCAATGGGTCAGAAGCGTATTCCTGGTTACCGTTGAATTATATTCCGTTTTGTTTCTCTATTCATGGACAGAGATTGGAAAATGTGCATAACAGTGCTATGGGCGTTGGTAACAAATGGCTCTAGCCACCTACCTTCAGTGCTGTCTGGTGCACCCAGGAAGAGACTGCGGCTCTACGGTGGTGCCTGCTTCCGTTCTCAGGTAACTGCCACGGGGCTCCCACGAAATCCAGAGGGTTTCCACCGAGAGGGGGCACCGGCCGTCTGATTTCTCTTCTGCTCGCCATTCCCTACCACCCCCCGCTGGCCCCCAGAGCAGCTAACTGCATAGGAAAAGCTGGGGTGCCCGGGTATAATTCGGATCTGCCTTCCACTGACAATTCATGATGTTGCGCATCTTTTCAAACGCCTGTTGGCATTTGTATATTTCCTTTTAACATGTATATTCGAGTTCTCTGCACATTTAAAAAAAAAGGAGTTGTTTGTTGTGGTGGAGTTTTATAAGTTCTTTCTATGTTCTAGTCATCAATGGGGTTATCAAATTGCATTTGGTGGGTTTACTTTTCACTCTGTTTGATAGTATCCACTGATAAATGCACACATGATTTTAGTTCTGATGAAGCCTAATTTCTTTTTTTTTTCATTTTCTTGGCTGTACTTTGGTGTTAAATATAGGACATTATTACCAAAGCTATGATTGTTTTCTCCTAGGTTTTCTACAAGACTGTGCTTTATATTTTTTAGCTCTCATGTTTAGACGTTTGCTTCATTTGTGGTGCAAGAGTGCAACTTAATCCATTCATCTGTGTGTGTGCGTATGTGTGTGTGTGCGCACGCGCACGTGCTAGAATCGAGACTTTAACTCTGGGCCTCCTGCTGTCACGTGGCTTTCTCGCTCAAGGCTGCTGTTTTGCCACGTGAGACACACTTCCACTCTGGGTCCTTTGTTAGTTAATTAGAGGTAAGAGTCTCGTGGACTTTTCTGCCCAGACTTCTCAGATCTTAACCTCCCGAGTAACTAAGATTACAGACGTGAGCCTCCAATGCCAGCCAACTTAATTATTTTTAATGTAGAGATTCCATTTTCCCAGCACAATTTGTTGAAAATTAGATGGTTTTAGCACTCTTGTCAAAAACTATTCAGTCATGTATGGGAGGATTTATTTCTGATCTTTGAGTTTTGTTCTTTTGGTCTATATGGCCATTTGTGAGCTAGCACTAACCTGTTTGGAGTTGTGCAGTAAGCTTTGACATTTTTTTTTTAAAAGTATGACTTGTAGGTTTCTTTTTCTTTATCAAGATCATTTTGATCATGCTTCCTTAACACTCCATTTGCACTTTTAAACACATTTTTCTATTTTTCAAAAAAAAATTATCCTTGATTTTGTAAAACTACTTAAAGATCTCTTGTGTTTTCAAATTGTATAAAATGGAGGCTTGTTGGTTGTACCTAAGTAAGAATTGGCAACACGAGAACAGGAACTTGTGAAACAACATGTCAAAGAAATGCTCAGTAAGAAAGCCTCAAGATTAAATTATCCCACCCAGTTCAGAGACTTTCTGGAATGGCAGGAAAGTCCATGATATTCTTGTCTCCAATTAACCACCAAGAAGCTGGAAGTGGAGCTGTGGCTCAAGTGGTAGAGCAATAGCCTTGAGCAAAAAAGCTAAGAGTCAGAACCGAAGCCACAAGTTCAAACCCCATACTAGTACACATCCAAAAAAGTCTTAGCTTGAAATGGATCACAGATCTGCATACAAATCATAAAACCTCTAGAGTCAAGCATGCAAGAATGTCCTTACAACCCAGGTTACATAGAGTATTTAAATATGTCACCATATACAAGATCAAAAGATAAAATAATTATAGGTTGAATTGTATCAAAACAGAAAATATTAGTTCTACAGAAGATATTATGAAGGCATTCTGCAGACTGGGAAAAATATATCTGCAAATCACATATCAGCGAAATTACTTATACCTAGAATATGCCAAGAATTTTCGCAGTACAACAAACCCTCAATTGTTTTAATGTGAAAAAGATAACATATTTCATCAAAGAAGACAATGGGTGGTAAGTAAGCATTCCGAAAAAGAGAAAGATTTTCAACACCATTTATTAGAGAAATGCAAATTTAAACCAGTGTACAGAATACCACAGGCATGCTACAAGTAAATTAAATAAAACTTCTACAAATACCAACTGCCAGTAAGATATGGAGAAAAAGGAATGCCATTCATCGGTGGAAAGATGAAAAACGGTAGACCCTATGAAAAGCCCCTTGGTGGTTTCTTTTGCCAGTAGCAGGGTTTGAATTCGGGGCCGAGGCATACTAGGACAGCTCCATGTGGGAGTTGGAGCAGACATTCACAGCGATGGTGATGGTACAAACTACCCATGAGCTAAAGTGTGTGGAACTGTGTGCACATCCGGAAAACTCGTTTCTACTCGATCCTGTGATAATTTCAAATCACAGATATCTTTATAGTATTAACAGCATCTACAGTAGGCACACATTTAAATGCCTACATTTGATAAAAGTCACACAATTGGGCTAAATGTAAGACAGACTGAAAGGTATCATTAGCAAGTTTCTATACACCAGGACCTGGCAGCTCAGGAGGCTACTCTGAGGGTCTGGGTTTGAACTCAGTCTTGGCAAGAAAAGTCCATGAGATACTTATCTCTAATTAACCACCAAAACACCAGAAGTGGAACTGTGGCTCAAGTGGTAGAGAGCTAGCCTTGAGGAAAAAAAGCTCAGGGACAGCAACTTGGCCCTGAGTTCAAGCCCCAGGACCAGCACGCGCGCACGCGCGCGCGCACACACACACACACGTTCCTGCATCCTGACTGGGTGCTGGTGGCTCATACCTGTAATCCTAACTTCTCAGGAGGCTGAGATCTAACAATCACAGTTTGGAGCCAACCAGGGCAGGAAGGTTTGTGAGACTCTTATTTGTAATTATCCATGTAATGAGTCAACAGATAACGCTGTACAAAAGGAAATGTACTTATCACCCAATGTCTGTAAATGTAACCCCTCTGTATATCACCTCTATAACAACAACAATGTAAGTTAATAATTTTTTTTAAATTCTAACCATCCAAAAGCCAGAAGTAGTCCATGTGGTAGAGAGCTAGATTTGAGCAAACACAGCTCAGGGATACCACCCAGGGCCTGAGTTCATACCCCGGTAGTGGCATACACACAAGAAGTTCCTAAGCAAAGCACCTGTTGCTCACACCTATGAGCCAAACATACCCGGGAGGCTGAGATCTGAGGATCACAATTCAAAGCCAGTTTGGGCAGAAAAATTCTTGAGAAAAATTCTTTAATCAGTAAAATCTGGAAGTAGAGATATAGATCAAGTGGTAGAGCACCAGCATTGATCAAAAAAGCTAAAGGACAGCACCCAAGCTCTGAGTTCAAGCTCCAGTACTGGCATGGAAAACAAAGTTCCTACAAAGAAGGAAACTCTGGCTTTAAAGGCCCTTGGATGGCTTGCATAGAGATAATCAAATTGTGATAGCAATTCAACTAACATGAACCACTTCTTGGTAAATCTAGGCGATACATTTGTGAGAAGAATCACAAGTGATGATACAGACAGGTGAAGTTCATAGGATGTTTTTGTTTTCCTCTTTCTCAAATTCTGGGAGAGGGGGACGAAACTTTGAAGGGTCAGAAAATTGCTTAGCAATGTATTCACAAGTTCTGATCAACCTCGCGGATTGCACTCAAGGAGTTTGTACTCCTGACAGAAGTCAGGGGAGAGGAGGGACCAATGCTGCCCTTCGTTACGGCAATCGCAAGTGAGATGGAGCACCTCTTCGAGGAAACCAGAGCTCAGAAAACGAGATGTGCCAAAAAAAAGTTTAACACCGTATGATACAGAACAGTGAGTGGTACACAGAGCTGCGCCAAGCTTGCCTCTGAAGAGGTAAAACAGAACAGTATTCGGAGAAGTAGAGTCTTTTGAAGGTGTCGGAATGAACAGGGACAGAGACTAGCTGGAAACTGTCATAGGGAGCAGGAGGTCAGTGTGGAAACAAGGTTTCCCAGAAAGATGGAGAGCTCCGCTCTCAAGGTACAGGAGTGATAAGAGATGAACCAGCTGAGACCAGCAAGACAAAGAACAAGGCCTAGAAGGCTAGGCCAAGGATATGGAGAAAAGTGTCCCTAACGTGTGTCCCTTTCATTGTCCTCAGCTCACCATTGTGGTTGATGGAGATCACTTTAAAATTCCCACCCAGGTGGTCACACTGATGAAACGTGAGCAGCTGATCTGAGTCACAGCACCAAAAAGATGGAACCATTCAGTCCAAACCAACGTATCAAATATGGTACCAGGACGTTTAGGGCGGCGAAACAACCTCAGTCCATGTGTCTGTTTTTTTTTGTTTTTTTTTTTGGCCAGTCCTGGGCCTTGGACTCAGGGCCTGAGCACTGTCCCTGGCTTCTTCCTGCTCAAGGCTAGCACTCTGCCACCTGAGCCACAGCGCCCCTTCTGGCTTTTTCTGTTCATGTGGTGCTGGGGAATCGAACCGAGAGCTTCATGTGTAGGAGGCAAGCACTCCTGCCACTAGGCCATATTCCCAGCCCCATAGTCCTTGTGTCTGGCAAGAGAAGAATTTGAACACAACACAAACATAAGTAAAGACCATAGAAAAGTTTAACAGAAGAGAAATATGACAGGGAAAAAGAGACAGGCCATGAGGTAGATGGCCGTTCAGCCTATGTCTGCCATTTTGGCTATCTTCCTCATTACCACACTTGGCCTTGGGTTCAATAGTGAGAACTGGACGGATTTCTTATTGGTGGGTGTCCTTCCTGTTTCCTATAAGGTGGTGACACTAAAGATTTAGAGTCCCATCTTCATTTCCTCGTTCCTTTGTCCTTCTTATTTCTTCATTCTTCTTAGCCCCTTGCCCTCCTTCCATTGTCAAGTGGGCTTGGGTTTCTCAGTGTAGCCACCCATCTGCAAGCTGGGTCTGCTGCAATGTCCTGACTGGCTGCGTTTCCAAGAGCTAGTGTCACTGACAGCCAGCCTGTACCCTCCTCGGTTTATGCTCATCAAAGATTTCTAGAGAAACAAACCCAATAGGATGATGTTTTGAGAGATGTATCTTGAGGAACTGTCTCATGAGATTATGGAAGCAAGAAGTCCAAAATCTTCAGCATGAGCCTGTAGCCCAGAGCCTTAGGGAATAGCTGAGGTCAAGGCTCAAGCCCAAAGACCAGTAGACTAGAAATCCAGAAAGCCCATTCTGTGGTTCAAGTCTAGAGCCTCTAGGCTCCATAGGTTGAGAGAAAGAGAGAATAAGAGTATATTTTTTCGGCAATGAACCAGTGTTCCTCTTCAGAGGAATGCAATCTCCCCTTTATTCAAGGCGCAGGTGGCTCGTGCTTGTAATCCTAACTACTCAGGAAGCTGAGATCTGAGGACCTGGGTTCAAAGCCAGCCTGGGCAGGAAACGCCCCTGAAATAGTTATCTCTAATTAACCACCAGAAAGCCAGAAGTGGAGCTGTGGTGCAAATGGTAGAGTGCCAGCGTTGAGCAAAAGAGCTCAGGGACAGCACCCAGGCTATGAACGCCAGCTCCAGGAGCAGCACAAAAAGCAAAACAAAAAGAAATTTGGAAGTCACTCGTGACTCTGTATCAGTCAGGTTAGACTTCTATGTACCTGTCATAAAGTTCTCTGATTATATAGACCAAGAAAGAACTTCATGGCTTCCTGTCTGTTTTGTATCTAGCAAATGATGCCATCGTAAGACAACTTTGGTTGCTAGTGACCATTGGTAACCATGCGAACCTTCCAGCCAGGATTCAGTTACTCTTGCCAAATTTCACAAATCAATGGCAGAAGTTCTCACTGCAAAGTATGGTCTGACTTTCCGGACACAGAGGCTCTTTTCACAAGGGGATTGCTCATAGTCATGGTGAATTGGTATGATGTCTGGAACTCTCCTTGTGTGGGTGAGTAGGTCTTAAGGGGCAAATCCACGCCAATATTCCAGTCTTCCTAAGTCCTTGAATCCTTTTCTCTGTATGAAACTATGACAAATCTTGCACATTCAGCTTAACTCACTGTGGGTCATCTTTTGGTCTATGTTTCATCCAATCAACCAAAATGAGTTCTTCCTAGCTCCCCCTCCCCCCCCCCCGGGCATTATAGAAGGAAATAGGCTTCATTGGCTTACCTTGGTCAATCGGACCTGATCCGATCTTGTGTTCCTTCCACCATTATCCTACCACTTGATCCACACAGTCCTCATAGTCCTTTCTTGGAGGAAAAGTCTATAGGCTGCCATCACCGCAGGATCTATTTGGGAGGGAATCCATTTACTCAGTTTTATACATCTCACTTAGGGAAGTAAGGAACAGAGCAAGGAATGGCAGCAGTCAGGTCTGTGTTCACAAGGAACATCTCTCGTGTCGCAGGTGCCGGGGCTGTAGACCTAGTCCTGTGTGGTGGGTGTTTCTTGCTTTCTGGTGCAAAAGAACTTCAGGGCCAGAAAGGAGCCTGCTTAGTGACAGAGGAGGTGGCAAGCCAGACTTGTCTGGCTCTGAAGTATTTAATAATATGTTGGGTCAAAACCTGGAAGCTTCGAATGCTGATTGCTTAATAATGCCTTGTGGGTTTTCTTGTTTCCCAGAAGTTTTTCATTTTGGCACATTCCCCTCTGTGAATCCAAGCCTGGAATGTTATGGAAATAAGATGAAGAGGAAATAGCCTCCAATTTTATTTTAGAGCACAGAAATGTTCTTTTTCTTTGTATGGTCAAGGAAACCAAAATCAACATTGTGAAATCAAATCATGACTTTTGCAAAATTACTGATTCACGTAGATAGCAGTGTGTTCAAGGAGAATATGCAAATTTGGGGAGCTAGCCTGCTGTAAACAGAGAGAGAGTATTCTGGACAATCCTCCTCTCAGATGGCCCTCTGGGCCTGTTGACACGCCAGGACCTGGGAGGTCAGCTGAGCCATTGCACACAGTTCTTTTCCAGAAAGTATGTCATTCTGTGTTTGAAAAACTAATGGAAGCTTCTAGTCTAAGACTAAGTCACTAGTATGTTCTGAAAAGGCCTAGGTCTTGAGGAAAAACTGATTGGTGGCCTTAAGCTTTGTAAAGGTCCCTTGTCTTTCTAATGTAAGTTGTCCATTGAACAGTTGTTCTACAGGCTTTTGTTTTGTTTTGTGTGCTGGTGCTAGGGATTGAATTCAAGGCTTAGCACTCTCCTTGGGCTTTTTGCTCAAGGCTGGTGCTGTACTATTTGAACCATACCTACACTCTCCACTTTTTGCTGGTCAATAAGGGTATCTTGGATGTATCTGCCTGGGCTGGCTTTGAACCAGTATCCTCAGATCCCAGCCTCCTGAGTAGCTAGGGTTACAGGCGTGAGCCACTACAGGGTGGCTCACAAGTTTGTCTTGAACCAAAAAGCCAAATGCACTGAGACGTAACCCTGTGGAGAAGGTTGCATTCCCAGCATGGAGGCCAGTGCGTGGAACACAGTGGGACACAGAAGAATTCCAAAGCCTGCCAATCTTACCATGAGGATAAGAATTGCCTCAGCACGGAAAACCTAAGATCAGGTCAAGAATAAAGGATTAGACCCTGAGTGTACGCATTAGCCATTTTATTCACATTGAATGAGTACTGTAAACAAAAAAAGATGTAGAATAAGTGGTTTACGTTAAAGATAATTATATATATGTATATATATATATATATGTTCTGAAATGTCTGAACTCTGTCCCCAGAGAATATATAGTTCAATATATTCTTCAGCTTAGCTGAGAAAAGTTCAACCAAAATAAACATGAAATGTCTGTGCATTCTTACGCACGGAGGAAAGAAGGGAGACCCGTGAGGAAGGGCCACACAGCGGACCTGCACCCAGGGTAAACAAACAAAAGCTTTGGGAAGGCAGGCAAGGCCGCTGGTCACACGCATTCCACAGACGGGGGCTGCCCTGGCATGCGGACCAGAGCCCGGCGGGAATTCAAGGCAAGGGGCAAGGGCCGGGTCAGGGCTTGATCTGAAGACTCAAACATCGGAGATTGACCAGGTCAGCAAAGGCCCAGCCGAGTCCCAGGCAGAGTGTGAACATGCCTCCGTGGTGGAGGAGGGAACTGCAGAGCCTCCTCTCCAACAGCCTCCTGGAACCCCCGGCAAAACTGCGGCTCCCCACCCGCACAAGGGGCCCGGCCTGCTACCACCGGGTGGGTTTGCCCTCTGCCTCCGGAACTGGGTTTCTTACAGAGGAAGGAGGGGCGGGGTTTAATGTCCCCCCCCCTCAAGTCCTGTTGAACCTGGATCCCCAGGATGAGGTAGCGAGAGGTGGACACTTCATTTGGCTCTGTGTGCTCTTTGGCATTTGGGGCCGGGCCTTTCGGAGTCAAGTAGGACTAGATGGGGTCATGGACGTGGGTCCCCCCGAGAGCATCAGTGTCTTTGTAAGGTGAGGAAGAGACACCCCGATGAACATGCTCACACAACATCATTCCTTACACCTCCCTCAGCTCTGCAGAGAGAGCTCACCAGCGAGAGACCCCTCCACGGGCAGCCCCTCCACCGGCAGCCCCTCCACGGGCAGCCCCTCCACGGGCAGCCCCTCCACCGGCAGCCCCTCGGCCCTGGACCGCCAGCGACAAATGCGAACAAACCTTCACTTCCAAAGAAATACACCAAGGCAGGACCCTGGTCACATTATCTGAAAAATCAGTGAAGAACTTCCAAAATACTAGTTGAGAAAAGCGATGGCCCCCAGAGAACAATCAGCCAACGAGAACAAGGACCCCGTGGATGATGGGGTTCCTGGAAGGCCCGCAGGGCCTGCTGCCTGTCCATCAGCAGTGTCCTTGTAGCAGGAGGACCCCATGCCTCACCCCCATCTCCATCTGCTAGGAGGTCCTAGGACCCCACATTCCTACACACCCCGGGAGGCCTGGCCAGCCGCTTTTCTGATCAGACCCCTGTAGTGTCTGTGATAATTAAAGGAAGCTCAGAAATACACACTGATGGAGTGTTTTTTAACTATCCATGTCTAAGGCACACTATGCCCTGAAGAGGGGAGGAGGAGGAAGAGGAGGACAAGAAATCCAGGTGAGGGGAGAGGAAACCGCCGCGTGACGTAGAAACGAAGCCCCCATGACAGCGCGGAGAGGGATTCGAACACATGTCCTGAAGGAAGTACCTGAGAGACACACAGGAAGCGAGCCCCGTCCGTCAGCTTAGCTATGCGGGCTTCGCTCCCATAGCCACACAAACAAAGCAGGGGCTCGGGCCCCGGGAAATCCAGATGCCTTCCCGCAGTGCCTAAAGACCTGTGGACGCTTTGTAATCTGCAGCCTATTGCCCAGTTATGCTGCATGAATGAAACACAAAACAGCTTCTGTTCTTAGTAACAGTTGTTACCCGAGAACCCTACAAGAATCATACCACGAAAGCCCTGTGCGGCTCCGCGCGCTCTCTGTTGTTTGGGGACTAGATGAAATGGAGTCATGCTACAGGTTCCAAAATGATTTCTCTTCTAGAAGTTGGAGGGAGGATTTGCTTCATTCTGATGGCTCAGGACACCCAGGCTGCATGCTCAGACTCCCATTTCCACTTAACCAGAAGAAAAGCAGGAGGGAGAGGCATGGCACAAGTGGCAGAGAGCCACCTATGAGGGAAAAGGCTGAGCAAGAACATGAGTTCCTGAGTTCAATCCCTAGTAAACACACACACACACACACACACCACACACACACACACACACACACACCACACACGAAGAAGATTCTTCCCCGAGGACACCAGCATTTGTTTCACAGAGGTTTGTGCCTCAACTAGGAGTCAACGGTCTGTCCTCTGGCCTCGGAAGAAATCATGGCTTGGGCTCACAAGTGCTGACGGCCACCGCAGGTCAGAGGACATGGCGGCCGCCGGCCGGAGTCTCCATCCCCCCACCGTTCCCGGTTCCTTCACCCCCACCTCAACCCCCCTGCTAACTGTCATTCATTCTGTGCTACAAAGACCTAAAAACCTGCCTCCAGGCTGCAGCTGCCCGGCCCCCCGGGCCACCGCAGGGCGGGCGGACAGAGGGCAGCGCCCATCAATAATCCTCGGCCTGGAAGGCAGGCCGGCCCAGCCGCGGCCAATTAGGTGGGGCTGGGTAATTAAATTCACAGGCTTTGATCTTTCCCGCAGATATTCCCAAATGTTCTGTATCCTTTGCCTTCCGACAGCAATAACACTTCTGCGCAAGGAGGAGATGCCACCCTGGGTGACCTTGGTGTCAGCCAGCCCAGGGACTCCGACTACAGGTAAGCTAGTCTCTCCTGAGGAGACAGGGGTGAATCTCGAACCCAGTGCACCCTGGCATCCCCCCGGGGCTCCACTTGCAGGCATCTTCAGACGCTTCAGCTGTCTTATGAGATGGAAGGTTCCTGGTGTGTCAGGAGAAAAACTCCCAAACCCACCCACCCTGGACCAACTCAGACACCTGTCCTCGGAGACGAGGCAACCTGCCTGCAAAGGCTGGCGGGGCCAATCGTGTCATCTGGTGTGGGCCCCTGTGTTTAAGAAAGTCCTGCCCAAACTGCTTTGAAGTCGCACTGAACTGAGTAATCTAGGTGGGTGTTCCGAGAAGACAGGAAACGCTGCCCAACACGCTTGTCAGTCTTCCTGGGTTTTGAAAATCAGAGTCACTGTCACGAGCACAGACTTGCAACATTTCCATCGCCGAAGCAGAAGAACGTGCAGCACATCCAACCGCCCTCCAGGTCTTGTTGGCATGGCCTCCCTAACTCTCTCCCCTCTGCCCCCCCCCCCCCAAAAGCTGTTCTATGCTGGTGGCAGGGTGTGCGAGAGCAGGGGAATCTCTTCTGCTGAGCACAAAGCTCATTCTGCTCCCGATGGAAGCTGTCGTTACTTGCTTCCACCGCGAGATCGCGAGATCCACGGGGCCCCTCGGATCACGTTCACCAGCCGCACGGTGTGGGGAAACAGCCGGGTTCCTTGAGCACCCAACCTCAGTGCTGTAGTGACACCGACAGGCCAAACCCGCCGCCTTCCTGGGGCACCGTCTCCAGCTAACCGCCTCCGCCCTGCTGCTCAGTGTGATCCCGGCAACTCCCAGCTCTGCTGCACGGCTCCCCCTCCTCCGCGGGGCAGGAAGCAGGGAGCAGGAAGCGGCTGGCGTGGGGAGACCAGCTGAGTGAAATCAGAGCCCGCTCCCGCCCCTGCTCTGCAGACTTCCAAACCCAAGCAGGAGTCAGGATGTCTGAGCATTCCTATTACTTCATCCGCGCGGAGCACGCGCGCCGCCGCGCAGAGAGCCGCAGCCTTTGAACGCGGAACGCCAGAAACGGAGCAGGCTGGCTCATTGCTTTTCCAGCTCTGGCACAAACATGGAGAGACTATTCTGGGCCGACACAGGAAGGAGCGCGCACACACATACACACACACACACACACACACACGCACACACAGCCCTCAGAAGAAATAGGCTCCTTACAAGATATTCCAGTCCATTTTTAACAAACTGTTGGAGAGGTTTCAAACAAGTTTCTGCCGAACATGTGGGTACTTATCTACGCCCAACCAAACCTTTGGAATTTTACACCTCACTCTGGAAAACCTCAGAGCGTGCTCCGACTCGCAGCTCCTCGGGGCACTGTCTCCTGGGAGTCAGAGTCACCTTTAAATACACCTGTTCTGCCCAGGGTAGTCGGGAAGCGAAGGGCTAGCAGGTCCTGCTTCCTCCTGCGACTTGGTCCACAATTCTTTGATTCATTCTGTATGGCCCCCATGCAGCCACCACGTTCAAAGCAAGGCACCTGGAATGCTTCCTAGTTTGATGATCAAGGAGGACTTTATACTGAATTCATT